>NC_143481.1:11876378-12202183 GCF_027475165.1 Benincasa hispida
TACATCCGACCATAGCCTCGTGGCCTTTTGATGAGGGCTCGATCTAGTCGACCCTATAACACCTAAGTCGACAGAAGGGCACTCCTACATCCTCGCAGCCACTGACTACTTCTCAAGATGGGCTGCGGCTGTCGCGCTAAAGGAAGCTGAGAAAGAAAACGTGGTGGATTTTATCCGCACTCATATCATTTATCGGTACGGTATTCCCCATTGGATTGTGATGGATAATGGAAGACAATTCTCCAATTGTTTGATGGATAGGTTGTGTGAAAAATTCAAATTCAAGCAGTACAAGTCATCCATATATAACGCTGCCGCAAATGGGTTGGTTGAGGCATTTAACATGACATTGTGCAACCTGCTGAAGAAAAATTTTTCCAAGTCGAAGATAGATTGGCAGAAGAAGATCAATGAAGCGTTGTGGGCTTATCGCACCACTCACCGTACCCCTACAGGAGTCACCTCGTACTCTCTCATTTATGGGGTAGAAGTTGTCCTTCCTTTGGAAAGAGAAATTCCATCGCTAAGAATGGCAGTGCAAGAAGAGCTAACTACAGAGGACAACCCAAACTGTTGCTTCAAGAGTTGGAAGCACTGGATGAAAAACGATTAGAAGCTCAGCAAGCGCTGGAGTGTTACCAGGCGCGAATGTCTAAGGCCTTCGATAAGCATGTAAAGCCTCGGTTCTTTCAAGTAGGTGATCTAGTAATCGCCGTAAGGAGACCAATTATCACGACAAGACATACAGGGAATAAGTTTACACCTAAATGGGATGGGCCCTACGTTGTCAAAGAAGTCTACACAAACGGAGCGTACAAGATAGTTGATCAGGATGGGCTAAGAATTGGCCCAATCAATGGCAAGTTTCTTAAGAAGTTTTACGCATAAAAAAAAAAAAAAAAGAAAAAAAACCTTTGTACGAACTACGTTACGACTTAATCCCTGTCATTATAAAGGGACGTAGCCAGCTTAAAGAAATTTAAGTTCAGTCACGTGATGAAAAAAAATATATGTGCATGTACATGAGTAAAAAAAAAAATATAGATAAATAAACAAATAAGAGAAGCAAAAATTTAAAAGAGGCTACAAGGTGCCAGAGAACATCACTGAGAAAATGACAACAAAAAAACACTTCCATTTAAGATATTCAACACTACAATAATCGAATTCTTATGCCTAGAAGTATGCCTAATCCAATAAGATGAGCAACATCAAGTCAAGGTACCCAGTGGTAGTTCCCCAGCTCATGTTGCATGGCTTCTAATACATGGCATAGGACATCAGAAGCTTTGACATGCTTGTCAGAAAGGATTGAGGTGGTCTCGATCTTGTTTATCGCCCCCCGCATCTCCGAGGCCTCAAGCTTATGCCGAGTCAAAAGGTCTTTGCTCTCAGAAATCAGTAGCGATATTTTGGCCCATTTGGCCCTGATGGCCTCCAACCTGGCTAGTAGTGTCTCTTCTTCTTGTAAGGCCCGAGAGTCGCGTTCAAGTAGCGCCTTTCGTTTAGCAAAAGTACTACTCTCATCATACAGTATTTTCTCCAGATCAGACTTAGCCTCCTTCAAATGTTGCTCCTTACTTGTTTGAGTTAACTGAGAAGAATAAGATAACTAAAACTAATTATACTTATCCACGTTTCGAAAGTACTCATCGGCAATTTTTCTGAGAGGAGGGAGGTTAGCACCACAAATGTTGGAAATGGCTCGGAATATCTCATGTGTTTCTTTCTCTAGACTAAGAACCTTCTCGAAATGAGTACGCATGATCTTCATGTGCATAGTCTTCTACATGACCGAGGTTGCATGGCGTCGAACGTCGGAAACTATGGTGGCAGCATAGAACTCGAAAACCTCTGGGACGATCGGAGATTGTGCCCTATCTACTTGCCTCGGGAACTCACTATCACTTGGACTTGCCAAGACCTTTGACGCTTCTCCGGGTTGGAGAACCCTTCCTACCGCAGGCACCAAAGGGGAATTAGTTTCCTTGGCTACAAAATCTGAAGCCTCGATGTTCCCGACAACCACTGCCTCCTTGACATGAGGGATGTCATCGAGGATAGCACACACTGGAAAAGACCTTGGCACGGGATGCACCGGCAGCGCTTCGGAGGTACCAATGCCCTCAATGGCTGAGTCAACGGAAAAAGAGACCACCAAAGATTCTTCGCTTCGTGAGGCTTCAAGTCCTTGAAGAGAGAGGTTTAGGGGTGACTGCAAAAAGGGAGACTAAATGTAAACCGTACAATTAAAAAAAAAAAGAGACGAGATGAGAGGACTTATATATATATAAAGGGATGACATACCAATAGTTTGAGAGTGTTAGAAGCCACCAGATCATTCTGAAACCTCTCAAGAAAATCGGCATCCAAGGCCCTGTGCTTTTTGGAGGGTTGCTTTCAACAATGATCACCGGTACTATTATGACTGTCCTTCTCAACTGGTTTGGAAGCGTCTTTTTGTGCGATCGTCGCCACCTCCTCAGTTAGGCGAAGTTGCTTCCCCCCATGGTTGATCCCTTTACCTTTGGGTAATCTTGGCAACGCTGGGGGAGGAATAGCACTAGTCATTAACAAATGACGATTCACTTTGAAGTAGTTCTTGTGCTTTGTTAACCACCAATCCTTGAACCGTGGGGTAACATGAGTGTGCGGATCCAATGTACCGGCATGAATACCTGAGACGAGGGCTTGCATCTCGTGCATACTCCCCAGTAATGTAAAACGTTCTTCGACATAGGGGCGGGAGGTATTCCCCCTATATCATTCAGAATGTTCTGATGGAAGCCGAACTGTTGGCCGAAGCGAAAGGGACTATACGACTCCATAGTTCGGAAATTTCCACACTGGGAGGATATGTAGCCTGATCGCATGCTAGAGAAATAACTGGATTTCAGAAAAGATAGGTCTCTATTGTCAGTTAGGCGTTCATGCCTGCTCTTGTTAAGAATGCTTGCGTGCCACTAAATACTGGCTCCGCTATGGATCAATTCCCGTGCCTCGTACTCGTCGAAGTAAATTGAGCTACCTTTGCCAGAAAAGTAGGCCATCTTGGGACCTCGAACAGCTGCAGGAATAGGGTAATGCGTGTTGAAGTAATGGGCCAGCCAATTATAGACATAATGCATGGGAAAGTGAAAGTCCATGCGTCCGATCGGGTTCAAAGCCTCTGCTATCAGCCCTAGGCCATGATAGATGTTGGCCAAGATCGGAACGACGAGACTATAAACACTCCCGTGAGCCATCAAACTAGCCATTCTGAAGACCCCGAGGCAAAGGTAACCTCCTTTATGGGGAAATACAAAAAGGCATAACCAGTAGGATAGAAAGGCGGCCAGATAATTTTAGTCCTTCAACTCGTCTTCGACCTCTAGCTCTGCGAATAGCATGTGTTTCCCTGTTTGACCAATCTCGAAATACAATCTGCAAACCGTCAGGATTTTGCATGGACCGAGACCGAGAGGCTTTCTTTTGCTTCCGTGTAACGGGCTTGTCATATTTGTGAGCCCCTAGGAACCAAAAAGTGAACTAGGAGCTGATAGACACTGAGAAGTCATGCTTCGAGGGAGTCGTGCGATTTTTTCTCTACGAGCACACTATCGAAAAATACGCCTGAAAAAGGTGTTCACACATCTTTGGCAAGTACCTCTCTTTGTCGCGGTGATTAGTTAGCTCTTTTAGGGAAGGAACCACCTCCTCGTAAAAGCTTCCTCTGACCGAAAGGCCCTCGAGCAACCAGAGGTCCCATAAAGAAATCGATGCTTCACCCACTGCGGTATGGAGAGTGTTGGTTAAAGGGCATCAGGCTTCACAGAAAGCTCAAACTATGTCACCATTGCGATCATACGTGTACAAGGAGGTCGTCACTGTGCCAAGCAAACTGACGTCATGAAGGAATCGTTCGTTTCGACCTACCACAACCTCAAGCCACTCTCAGTAACAGTCAATGAAGCCGAATTCTCTAGGGACTTTCGTCACGACGGTCTAGTGGACCTGACCCTCAATTATGCGACGTCCAAAAGGTAGCACTCGATCGGGATTTGGGGTCTCTTCATGAATAGCAGATCGCAGGATCTATGCACGCTCTCCTCGGGTCAAGGGCGCTTCCATCAACAATTTGGAAAGGATCATGTTGTCGTCTAGACTTGCCCAATGATCAACGAAAGGACTGGCTAATGATTTTGCCACAAAAAGGCTAAGTCCTTTCTTCATGGGCTGACTCTGGTCTTTAAGAATCACGAAATGCCTCTCATCAGATGAAACGTGCTCGATGAAGTGAACCATTGTTCTGCAAAAAAAAAATATCATAGGGGGATAAGTTTCAACCATTCAAAGAAAAAAATAAATTAAAAAAAAGAGAAAAATAAAATCCCTATCTTCCGTGACAACTTGCTAATAGAAGGGGACTAGGGTATCCGTAGTAGACCCTTCTAAGATCGAATGGGAGAGTTGTAAGTCTTTGTGGAGCCCCTCCTATGACGACCTGGATGCACGAGCGGCGCATAAGGCAGACCTTTCCAGGATCCACCCTAGGGTGACCGAATGGGAGAGTTGTAAGCCTTTGCGGGTCCCCTCCCATGACGATCGGGATGCACGAACAATGCTACAAGGCAGACCTTTCGAAGATCCTCCATAAGGCGATCGAATGGGAGAGTTGTGAGCCTTTGCGGGGCCTCTCCCATGATGATCAGGACGTACGAACGATGTTATAAGATAGGTGTTTCGAAGATCCTCCCTAAGGTGATCGAATGGGAGAGTTGTATGCCTTTGCGGGCCCCTCCTATGATGATCAGGATGCACGAACGGTATTACGAGGCAAACCTTTCAAGGATCCTCCCTAGGGTGATTGAATGGAAGAGTTGTAAGCCTTTGCGGGGCCCTCCCATGACGATTAGGATGCACAAATACGAGGAAGAACATGTACACCAAGGAGTCGGTCACATGGACGTGAGAGAAAAAAAACCCACCCTAATTACTGACGGCCGGCGAGATTTAAAAAAAAATGGTTGTGCTCTTTTAAGTTACGCTTCAACTCCTACAAAAAGTAAGGGGGGGCAAGTTAGTAGAAAAAAATATATTGAAAAAAAAAAAAAGAAAACAAAAATCTTCTTTAAAAAATAGGGAATAAAAAGAAACATGTGAAAAAAATGAAGGAAAAAAAAAAAAAAAGAAAGAAAGAAAGAAAAAAAAGGAAAAAAAACAGAAAAGAAAAGGAAATTGTGAAAAGAAAAAAAAAGAGATAAAAAAAGAAAAAAGAAAAGGAGATGGTGAAGAAAAAAATTTTAAAAAGGGAAAAATAAGATTTTTTTTTTTTTTAAAAGAGAGAGAATAAAAACAAAAGAATAAAGAAAGAAAAGAAAGGGAATTTGTGAAAAAGAAAAAAGAGATAAAAAAAAAAAAAGAAAAGAAAAGGAGATCGTGAAATAAAAAAAAATTGAAAAAAAAAAGGGAAAATAAGATAGTAAAAAAAATAAAAGAAGCAAGAAAGAAAAAAAAGGAAAATTGTGAAAAAAAAAAAGGCAAAAAAAATATAGAAAAAAATCTAATAAAAGAAAAACAAAAGAAAAAAAAAATTTAGAAAAAAAAATATATATATAAAAAAAAACAAAAAGAAGGGAAACCCTAATTTCCCATCTCCCTCTTTTCTTCTCACTTACAGCTGCCCCCCTCCCCTTTTTTCTTCTCACTTACAGTCGCCCCCTCCCCTCTTTTCTTCTCACTTACAGTCGCTCCCCTCCCCTCTTTTCTTCTCACTTCCCTCTTTTCTCCATCTCTCACTCCCGTTCTCAACACTCCGACCGTTCCCCCTCCCGCATTCATCCTATTAGACGGAAGGCGACCACCGAGGATGTTATGTGCGGGAGCCAAAGCTAAAAAAAAAAAAAAGGACGCCCAAGCAGTCGACACACCCAAACAGGCGACGGACCGATTCGACGACAACTCGTGATGGTGGACTCCTACGACAATTATGAACAGGCAGCCGTCTCCCCAAGCAATCCAAATCGGATTTGCAACGACGTGCAAACTGCAAAGAACGTAAGAACAAAAAAAATCACACTTCAAGATGAAGAAAATCATGTGTATATATATAGTTAAGTTCGGGCAGGATTTTCTACAAATCATTTGAAATTTGATAAGATCATGGGTTATCTGAACTGAATACTGGTTGTTGGGTTTTGGAATCCCGATTTTAGCCAAAATTGGTTAAGATTCAAAAAAAAAAAATCGCTCAGATTTTAGCCGCACAAGTTTCTTTTGGATCTTGAACCTTATGAAGGAATGGAATTTGAGTCCTGTTGGCTGTCACTTGTTGAAGATATGATCTCAGGGATCATAAGTGGCTTTAGACAATATACTCTACTCGGAGGCAGTGGGTTCCGATGTATTTGCTGGACTTTTTTTTTTTAAGTGCTAAAAGACATTAAGGACCACAAGTTGCAATTATCTATTAAAGTGCATAACATAAAAATTAGTATGAAAGAGGGAGAGAAAATAACTGGGTTTGAAGATAGTGACAATGTTCATTTGATTGATGGCTAATATTTTCAGATCAGGATCCAAATTCAAATTAAAGTTCTTGGTCGGAAGGAAAATTATGTCTCAAATCAAAATTCCACCACATTCAACTCTATCAAATCCTATAAGCCTTAATAAACTCCGAATTTATCAAAATCTTAAGTCTAAATTTCAGGCAATATCCAATTATTCAAACTTTAGATTGAGATTCAATTACACCCCAAATTTTATTCCAAATTTAAGTAAAATGTTTTTGGGTAAAAATTCAATTCCACTCCAAATCACCAAAATTTGGGGTAAAATTCAAATTAAATTAAGGCCAATTTTGAGGAGGAGCCTTCATTTTATTAAATTTTAGGTATATTTCAATCTTTATATGGTGAGAGAGTTTAATTCAAACCCAAACAAAAATTTTAGATTGAATAAATTCTTCTCAAGTCAAATTCTAGCAACAACAAATGAAAATTGGGAACAAAAAGTTACCGTTCCAAATTGTGAGTACCAACAAAATCACACCCGAATATGTCAAAATATAGACATATTAACATAGACCGTGGCATAATCGAGTGTTGTCTCAAATCAAAATATAGATACACTCCAAACATCCACCATATCAAAGTCGAATTAACGAAAGAAAAGTCAAAATTCTACTTTAAATTCAAATGAAGAATTGAGTACACTCCAAATCTAAGAAAAAAAAGTTGTTAGTATCTGAGATACTACTCAAGAATTCAATTTGCAATTAAATTGGAGCATAAATTCTACTTTAGTTCAAATTAAAGTTTACTCGGGAACAAGAAAATCAAGGACTGAAATTCATCTCTTGGCAAAAGTGTGTCAAACAAACAAAATTTCAAATCAAATTCTTAAGCTAATTTCTCATATTTTGGTCAAAATGATGCATCAAAATAAAGGTGTTAAAATCCCACTTTGATTCCGAATTATCTTTTTGAGATCTATCCACCGTATAGACGTGCATAAATCTCGAAAAGAGGGCACTTGTTGGACGAGAAATTTTGGACTAATCACAAGTTGCCACGTCATTTACTAAATTAATGACGAATTCCTAAATCATTAAATTCGGGTCCAATTAGTAGTTGATGTATGTCCCGAATTGAATTGAAGACAAATTTCGATGACGCCATGTAGTTGAATCAGATGAGATTAAATTGGCCCAATTTGATATTATTATTGGATATTATTTGGACCCAAATTTAAAATCAGACACAAAACCAACTAATTGGGCCTAAGGGCTAGGCCCATGGACCAACTAAGCCCAAGCTCACAAAGTCTGCCTGAGAACTCTATAAATAGATAAATTCTCTTCATTTGTAGGGGCAACATTTTCTACATTCAGAGAGCCTACTCCAAGCTTTCAAGGCTTACGCTTTTTTTCTTCAATTCTTCAAGTTAAGCACATCCATCCAACTGAAAGAGAATCAGAGAATCAAGTGAATCAGAGAATCAAGTATTAAAGATCGAACACATCGCATCAAATCAACTTCAACATCAATACTAACTCAAGTTCAACTCCACGAAGTACGTTTCTCCAGAAGCCTCATGTGAACAAAAGTACTTACATTTTTTAGAACATTCTCAACTTTTCCTCTATATTTTCTTATTCCCTAATTTTTTCAAATTTGGTTTCCTTTCAACTTCCTTACATTATCATACATTATCATATTATGTTTCAATCAAAATAGAAAATACATTTTTTTATTTTAGAAAAAACATTCAGAATATTCTCAAGTACTCCTTTTCATATTTCTCTATTTCCTAAATTTCTCAAGTTAATCTCATCTCTTACATTTCCTAATCTTCTCCATCCAAATAAAACTCTTAATTTAAATTAAATTTCTAATCTTCTCCATCCAAATAAAACTCTTAGTTTAAATTAAATTCTAAAAATATACCCCTGATATGAATTAAACCAAAAAAAAAATGAATTAGATCAAGCATGACTTGCATTTTCTTAAAGTAAAATATTAAACCCTTTGTTGCCACAAACCTCAAAATTCTAATTTTAATATTTATGTCAATATTTTTTAATTTGAAAAAATATTTCTTGAAATAATTGGGGAAGTTAATATTTTTATTTCAAATATTTTGTTTTTTCTATAAAATCATACAATTATTTTAAAAAAGAACAAATTATTATTATTATTATTAATTTCAATTTCAATATTTATGTCAATATATATTTTATGGTAATGAAAAAACCTATATTTTATAATTAATATTTTTAAATCAATCTTCTTATTTTCAAGATAATAGTTTATTCTATTTTATTCATTAATTCAAGGGAGGTTAATAAAGAGTTTTAACTTACCTTATATTAGTTGTAGTTATAAATTTATGACATCATAAAAAAAAATATAAGGAAAATAAATATAAACTATGAATCACATGCGATTTGAAGATATAGTTTTTAAATTGAAATGAAATTAAAAGTAGGATATCAAATTTTACAAAATATCTCACTAATATTCTCCCCATATCTCATTTCTCTAAATTCTCAAATTGATCCTCCTCTCTCAATCTCCCTCAATATTCATAAAATAAAATCTCTTATGTGGATTTAGAAAAAATAAAGTAGGTACTTACAAATATTCTCAACCTTTCCTCCATATCTTCTTATTCCCTAATTTTCTTTCATATTTTTCTCTTCCCTAAATTTCTAAGTTAATCTCATCTCTCATATTTCCTCATATTCTCCATCAAAATAAAAGTCGTAATTTAAATTAAATTCTCAAATAAATGCCTAATGTGAATTTAAAGAAAAAGATTGAATTACATCTAGGATGACTTGCATTTTTTTTGTTTGATAATGCTTTTTTCGGGAATGTTGAGAAAAAAATATAGGGAAGAAAACACATGCAATAAAAAAAAAAAAACTACGAAACAAATAACAAAACAAAAGAAAAACAAAGGATTCACACATGATTATAAATCAAAATAAAATAAAATTAAAATTTCCTAAAAAAATAAATGTAGAATATTTTGTGGTGAATTGAAGTAAGGATGGTTTTTTTTTTTTTTTTTTTTCTAGAATAGTGATGTGAGTATAAGAAAAAGATTAATGGTTTCTTTATGCAAAGACATTTTGACAAGTCATCTCCTTTGCAGAGAGGTGTTTTAGGAAAAGATATCATTGGTGAAAAAAAAAAAGGCTTGTAGCTAACTATTAATTATTAAAGGAGGATATAATGGAAATATGATTAAAAATCAAGGACAACATAGGAATGTGAAAATTCTCCTACTTATACTCTCTTTTAGTATAGTATAGATTAATTATATTTTTTCTTTGTTAAAATTATAGTATTAAATTTTCATCGACATATCAATATTTCCATTGATATTTCTATGTTTCCATGGGTTCGATATCGACATGATGGGTTAATCAATTTTCATTATATAGTAGAAAAATCCATAAAATATAAATAAATAAGCAACAAAATGTCACTAATGTAAATATAATATAAATAATAAACATGTTAACTTGTTTAAAAATCATAAAATGTTTATTTACTAATTTAATTTTTTTGAATTTTTTTATAATTTTTCTAGAAATATCCATCATAATCGACATTTTATCAACATTTTTATCGAAAATTTCATAAAATTAACACATCGATATTTTCAAAAACTTTATTAAAATTAGTAGTTAAATTAGTGAAAATTAAATAGATGATATAATTTAGAATATTAACGAAATTTAGAGTCTAAATTAAAAGTTTAGAGCGAAAATGGTACAAAGTGACAAGTTTAAGGGCAAAGAAATGGTTCTTTTTTCAAATATCTAAATTTACAACTAATTAATAAAGTTTAAATTTAAATACTTAAATTTAAATACTATTTTTGTTTTTCTACTTTCAAATATCCAAACTTCATCCATATACTTTAAATAAATTTTGAAATTAATATTCATAGTTTATTAAATTTTATTTTTCTAAATAAAAAGTCTTTATTAATATTCTCTTGATAAATTGTGAAAATATATTCACATAGTGCATTTTCTTGCATGAAAATTATTATGATCATTTAGTCAATTTTAATAATAATTAACTTTGAATGACTAAATCGAAGATTTATTTAAAATACATAAACTAAAATTAGACAATTGAAAGTAAGAAACTAAAATAGAATAACACTCAAAATACAATGACCAAAAGGATATTTTAGCCTTAAAAAAAAAAGAAAAAATTTCAAGGAAAGAAAAATTTTCATACTATTTACAGAAAAAAAAAAAAAAACACTGATACACATCGATAGACTTCTATCATGTCTATCATATAGTATCAATGATAGACCTCTATCAGTTTCTATCACTAATAGAAGATAATGATAAACTTCTATTAATCTCTATCCAAGAAGATTGAATTTTGCTATTTGTGTAAATAGTTTTCTTGTTTTTCTATTTTTGAAATTTCCTTCAAAAACCATATTAACTTTTACACATAAAATAATGTTGAATAACTTAATTAGTATCAAACGGTAGTAGGAGCCAAAATAACTATAACTCAATTCTTCATTCTTTGGATGCCTAATATATAGCAACCAATAAAGTTGTGGTGTTCATGCTTCATCATGGTCCCCCATACTTTTAGAGTCATAATCTATTATTTTCTTATGCGGTTGGAGGGCAGAGGACCACTAATAATTAATTTACTTGGATTATTTCAAATATATGAATAGCAACTTTGCAATTTTTTTTTTTTTCGCACTAATCGTGTCATTGAAGATATTTATTTTGTTTTATAAATCCGTGATCATTTCTTTATCTAATTAATATGCTTATTTTTATTCTCCCCTTACAAATTTCCATCCAAAAGATTTTATGAAACGAATAATAAAACTTGGAGGTAAACTTGAAAAAACTTATTGGAGAAATCTAGTTTTGCATTTTAATGTGAAGGGTGTTTTTTTTTCAGACTCTCATCCATATATGTTTCAAAACATTTATATGAAAAAATTGGGGTGATATTGCAACTTTTGTAATGAGCATAACTATTTTTTAAATAAGAGACAAAATTTATGGAATATATTTATAATTTTAAAAAGTTTAAAGACTAAATTTATAAGTGAACCCTCTTACTATCTATGTATATATTACAAAAGGTATTGGAGAAATAATCTAAATATAATATAATTGATAATTTTTTCTTTACTCCACAGAAAACGTAGTAGATCCCTCGAAATAAAAAGGTAGGCCCCATTTGATTACTTTTAGTGTTGGTTACTTATGTTCTACATTTATACTGACACATGAGCCCTATATCCAATTTGATTGATGAAATAATGTAATCTGATTAATGAATAAAGAGTAATCAATCCGATTGCGTTTGAGAATTACGTCCCATCGTTATCCTTATTGTTGTAGTTGTCGTTACAACTACCATTATTGTTACTGTTACAATTGAAAAATGATCAATTTTGACATTTTTGCTGTTACAGTTACTGTTTAGCCGTAGAGGTAGAGGTAGAGATAACGATAATAGTAAATTTGACAAAATTAATAATTTTAAGTAAATGATACAATCAAAATCAACTCAATTACGTTTGTGATTCAAGTTCATTAAATTTGATCCATCAATAAAATTTCTTTACAATTATACCAATTTTCATTATGGTTTAATAAACATGACCTTAGTTCAATATGAAGTGAGAGATTCAGGTGAACCTGCTCAGTTTTCCATATGCAAGGAAAACTATAAAAATATTCCAAAATTATATAGAAAAAGACAAACGATCAATTTTCATCCAACAATAATTAATCTTATCGATCTCATTCAATAAATTTTCAAATAGAGAGAGTAATGGAGAAATACTTCATTGTTTCTTGAGGTTGGAGGTTATATCTCGGGTCCATGTAATTGTTTGTACTAATTACTAAAAACAAATAATAATAATTAATTAAGGAGAAATGGGTAGGTAATTAAGCGTCGTAAGTTACTATTAGACGCAAACATTTTTGAGTTTGTAACTAATTAAATCCAAATCCAATGCGACTGTTGATTGAAAGAAGGAGACGGCAACAATGTAATAATGTATGGATGTAACTAATTTAATCCTCTCCGCCTCACAAATTCTATAAAACCATCATTTCTTTTTCAATTTTCACTCTCCGTAACGATTTTTCTTTGGTCGTCGCTCTCGCCGCCGCCGCGGGGATCTCCCCTGAGGTTGCTGTGATTTGCCATTCTCTGTAACCAGGAAACAATGGTGGATCACTGCGCCTTCGGCTGGATCTTGTCCGCCCTCTTCGCCTTCGTCATTGCCCTCTCTTTCTTCCTCGCTCCCAGAAGGAATCGCCGAGTAGAAGGAACCCATTCCACGCCGAGAAGCGACTGTCTCAGAAGCTCTTCAACCACCAACGGAGAATGTAGATCCATCGACGGAGACGCCGACGTCATCATCGTCGGAGCTGGTGTTGCCGGTTCCGCCCTTGCTCACACTCTCGGCAAGGTACAATCGTTTTTTATCGCTTTTTTTTTTTAATTATAAAAAAAATAATAATTAATTATTCGCTTTAGTATAATTGATATTTGATTCATAGAAACCCCGGGAATAAAAGAATCCATTGCAGATTTATGAATTATTATGGATGAGAGGAAAAACAATGGAAAGAAGAAAGAAATTAAAAACTTCTGGTTGTAAATTCCTCTTCCATGTATGCTGTAACCAATGGATGATTGCTTTTTCTTTCTTCCTCTCTTATTGGTGCAAATATATAAAATTAAATTTTTATGCAGCCACTTGTTGATTTTTATAATGGATAAAATCACTGCTTCGTATTTTGATGCAAAATGGTTTTGATTATTGCTGATCGAAGGATAAGGTCCGAATTTATATTTTAAATCTTAACCCAAAACCCAATTTATTTATGTATTTTATGTGATTGTTGTTCATTATCAATCACTCTTTCAAAAGTCAACTATCATTTCAAAAGTTTGATAGTTAAATTTAAAAGAAAAGAATGTTTATATATATATATATATATATATTTCCCTTTTTGTAATTTTTACAATGGAAGCAAAGCAAGCTGATGAGATCAAAACTGGTAGGATGGTCGTCGAGTTCACGTGATTGAAAGAGACTTGACAGAGCCTGATAGAATCGTTGGTGAATTATTGCAGCCTGGGGGATACCTCAAATTGATTGAGTTAGGATTGCAAGGTATGCAATTACCCATGGCAATTTTTTTTTTCCAACTCGCTTCATTTCTTTCTTAAAAGTACAAAATATTCATCAATTAATTTAGGAAAGCAAATGTTTGTAATACAGATTGCGTTGAAGAAATTGATGCACAGAAGGTGTATGGCTATGCCCTTTTTAAGGATGGAAAGAACACTCGACTTTCTTACCCACTGGAAAATTTTCACTCCGATGTATCTGGAAGAAGCTTCCACAATGGACGCTTCATACAGAGAATGAGGGAGAAGGCTGCTTCACTTCCCAAGTATGTTCATTTCGTCTTGTTTTCTTCTCTTTGAATTCATAAGGAGGTTTAGTTAAACTATTTTATACATGTAAATTTACCATTAGTCCGCAACCCATCAGCTTAAACTTTTGAGATAGTCAGTGATTTAACAGTTTAACCTTAATAGAATGTCCCATGATCAAATGTTAAATGTCAATTTTAGTCTATTGAAGTAAAGATTTTGTGGACGGAGTGTTTTGACAATTCATGTCCTTCTGAGTTATTCTGTGATATGAAACATGTGGTCTTTAAACGTTAGGGATTTTATTGTATTGTTAAGCAGATTCGGACAATATGAGGTTGAAACTAATGTTCACTCCTATGTAAATGGATTTAAGACAAAATTTTGTAGGTTTGGGTAAAGATAGAGGCAAATATTCACCATTGACACTTCTGTATTTCTTGTGATTGGAATAATGAATAACTACCCTGGATTCACACATCAATGAAATTTTTTACATGCTGTTTCCATTTCTTGTAGTGTGAGATTGGAGCAAGGGACAGTTACTTCGTTGCTTGAAGAAAAGGGAACGATCAAAGGCGTGCAGTATAAGTCCAAAAATGGTGAAGTAAAAACGGCATATGCTCCTCTAACCATTGTTTGTGATGGTTGCTTCTCAAATTTGCGCCGCTCTCTTTGCAACCCAATGGTAAGGAGACTTCCATGGTATGCCAAAATAGACATTTTCTTTTCTCTTGGGATTTGAGGGCTGCAGAATGATTCTAATTACATTTTGCCAACTGCACGAAAACAGTGAATAAGTTTTTTCAAATTTCGAGCTCTTTATCTGCTCTTTTATCTTTTGCAGGTTGATGTTCCATCTTGTTTTGTGGGATTGGTTCTGGAGAATTGCCAACTTCCTTTTGCAAATCATGGGCATGTTGTTCTCGGAGATCCTTCTCCAATTTTGTTTTATCCCATCAGCAGCACCGAGATCCGTTGTCTGGTTGATGTTCCTGGCCAGAAGGTTCCTTCTATATCAAATGGTGAAATGGAAAAGTATTTGAAGACCGTAGTAGCTCCTCAGGTACAATTTTTCAATAGTCCCAACTTCATGCCGAACTATGTTTTCTAGTGCTCTGAACTGATGACTTTACCATTACTCATGCAGGTTCCTCGGGAAATACATGATGCATTTGTAGCTGCTATTGAGAAGGGTAATATAAGGACAATGCCAAATAGAAGCATGCCTGCCGCTCCCCAGCCGACACCCGGTGCCTTACTAATGGGTGATGCATTCAACATGCGCCACCCTCTCACCGGTGGAGGAATGACAGTAGCTTTGTCTGATATTGTTGTGCTCAGGAACCTCCTGAAGCCACTGAAAGACTTGAATGATGCACCAACTCTCTGCAAGTATCTAGAATCCTTTTACACTCTGAGAAAGGTATAACTTCAGTTTACATTGATGGCAATCCTAAAAGCCATTTTACCATAGGCCGTAAGTAAAATCTCTAATATATTCGTCTCAAACTGCAGCCAGTGGCTTCTACAATCAACACATTGGCAGGGGCATTATACAAGGTCTTTTGTGCATCACCAGATCAAGCAAGGAAGGAAATGAGACAAGCTTGCTTTGATTATTTGAGCCTTGGAGGAATATTCTCAAATGGACCTGTCTCCTTGCTTTCGGGATTGAATCCTCGCCCATTGAGTCTTGTTCTCCATTTCTTTGCGGTGGCAATATATGGAGTTGGTCGCTTACTGCTTCCATTTCCTTCTCCGAAAGGCATCTGGATTGGAGCAAGATTGATCTATGTGAGTTTTGAACTAACAAAACACCATCATTTCATAATTTCCTCTTAGACAAGTAATGACTAATGGGAAATGAATTGGGTTTGTTTGTTGTAGAGCGCATCAGGAATCATATTTCCAATAATAAAGGCGGAAGGAGTTAGGCAGATGTTCTTCCCAGCAACTGTTCCTGCTTATTACAGGAGCCCACCAGTTTTTAAACCCATGCCATGAAAGTGATGAAATACATGAAGGATCAAATTTTGGGCATTGTTTGTATCATATCTGAGGAGGAAAAAGAGGCCTTAAAAGGAAGATAAGTCAAATTTTTTGTTGTTAGATTTTGGTTTCAATTGTTGATCAATAAAGCTGTGTACTTTTGATCTGGAGCCAGGAGTGTAAATATTCTTAATTCATTTCAAGAACCCCCAATCACTTATGTATTGTCAAACTGCCTTGGGAACAATGTAATAGAGTAAAGAGACTTCTTTTTGTTTAATTGGTAGTATTCTAAATGCATAATATTGTGCCCTTTTTATTTATTTATTTATTTTTTTTTCTCCATTTTCCAAATATATTATCGCACATAATCAAATACATTGCTAAAACCACATAGCGTTGAGAGTTATTTGATGGCAAAAGTATCGAAAGAAAAAAAAGTTGTTAGTTTCTTAATTAGATACTTAGAGTTTTTATTATAAAAAAGATGAAGGAAATAAGTAAATGTAAGATTGTTAAATCTACGGGTATTCAAAAGACACTATGACTCGAAAAAATCGACCAATCCAATTCCATCCGTATGATTTGGATTGAATTGAATTCAAATAAATGAAAATTTGGTAAGTTGAGTTAGTTGATGGGTTCATCTAAAATAACCTAAATTAATCTAAACTTATTAGTAACTTTAAAACATATATTTTTTTTTTCCTTATGATTCAATTATATATACATGTACTTATTAAAATATTATTTTTTTTGAACAATTTATTCTCCAATCATTCCTGATTTAAATAGATAATTCAATTAACTTGAATCAACCTAACCCAAATGTTTCACGGTTAGGTTGGGTTGGATTATTTTTTAATTGGGGTTATATGGATTGAGAAAATTAATCACCCAAACAATTGGATTGATTATTTCAATCCAATCTAACCCACAAACACTAGAATCATCCGCAAGTCTCTTCGAACCAAAATTTTGGTTAACTTAACACTATTCTTTCCCGGTTTATTAAACACTTGAGAATACAAAGAAATAAAAATAGGAAAATTATTTCAAATGACAAAACTACTGAAAATATCTACAAAATAGCAAAATTTTGAAATCAATCGATGATAAACACGAATAAATATTAGTCTATCCTAAAATTTTATATTTTGATTATTTTTTTCCTATTTGAAAACGGCCCTACAAAATACTTCCCTTCTTAAAATTAAAAAAAAAAAAAAAAAAAAAAAAGGCAAAATATAAAATGCCTCTAAATTATAGGATAAAAATGAAAGTTCTCAAGTTTGAGATATATTATTGAAACTTGTCAAAAAATTCAGGGGTATTTTGTATAATTAAAATTTCCAAAATGAACCCTTTTACCAAGCTACAAGTACTATGACATCCAACAGGAATAAATTTAATATGGTACTGAGAACTCTTTTAGGGTGTGTTTGGTATGTGATAAAAGTAGAGAGTTGAGTTGAGTTGAGTTGGTAATTATTATCTGAAGAGTTAAATTATCTGGGAAGTTAAATTGTCTGTGTTTGTTGTGCAGAGTTGAGTTGAGTTGGTAATTATTGTCTGTGTTTGTTGTGCAGAGTTGAATTGAGTTGAGTTGGAGGATCTGATGCAGTTTTTTTGTGAATGGGATTAGTTCTATTTTTTTCTGTTTGTTTTTTTTATTTCATTCTTTTATTTTTATAGTTTTATGCTTTGCTATTGTTGATTAATTTTCAAATATACACGTATTTTCTCAAATCATTTATGACATAAACTGGACAATCTCAATTTGTAGAACATAATAGATTATTTTTCATATATTCTTTTCAAAAACTGTAATAATTCTAATTCTCCTCAATCGGTAAAACATATCAACAAAATATTTTCATATTGCTACTCAATTAATTGGTATATTGTATATTGTATGTATATATATTGAAGGTATATATATTTCATATTGAATGTTTGTATGTATATATATCCAAAAAAATTCACAAAATATATGTTCTTTTCGATACTTATAATATTAGTTATATTTACAAATACAAAAAGTACATGTTTTCAAGTACGCAAAAGTTATCATTCTTTTCGACATGACAATCCACTGTCCATTTGCTGTTATCCAAAAGAACTATAAACAAAATATAGGGGTGTGGTCAGTCTACATGTTTCTTCCTAGTAGACGGAGGCAGTACCTCTTCCGTGCTTGTTCTGGTACTGAAAGGAAGCAATCTGTCTTCTGAATGTCTGTGACAACGAGGTCAATAAGGGTGACCTGATCATCCTCATTCAGGCCATCAATGTTGTATATGGCATTTACTACTTCCTTTCGACGCCCGAACTCCAACTCATACTTCTTCTTTTGCCACGATGCAAGTCTACCCATGTGTGTGCTCTGCATTTCAACAGTCGATCTCATGATGTCGATCATTTCAGCTTGGAATGATGACCTCTTCCTCTTACTGCCTCGAGATGACTCGGCAGGTACACTCGCTCTACCTGTAGATTGCTCTGCTGGCTCTTCTTCTATTTCATCTTGATTTAATGGTGATTCTGTCTGGCAAACCTCAGGGGTGTGACAATCCTGTGATCCAAGTCGAATCTCATCTTCAAACTCTCTGAATGCATTCTTCACCATCACGTATGGGTCCTCACTTGATTGCCCTACTGCTCTGTCTTTCCCAAATACGGTGGATAGGTCATCGTAATGTGGGAATGGCTTGTTCCACATCCCCTTCGCATTGGGATGACTCTGCATTAATACACATACACATTATTAATATTTATATTATAACACGTATTCGTACATTTTTTTTTCTAGAATCTTACCCGAACCCAAAGATCGAAAATCTCCCTTTCAACCTGGACACATTTGAACTCCTCGTTCCAGCCGAACCCCACTGACTTAACATCTCTGATACTGCGTTGTATTGTTTCTTCAGACTTCTCACCTTGCACTTAATGGTATTATGATTCAATGCGCACCCGGGCACTTTCTCATGCAGAATTCGCTCCAAGTGTTGTAGGTATCCTGGTTGAAACGTCCCATTATCGAACCTCCAACCGGTCTCCACCAAATACAATAGAGCTTCCACCAACTTAGCGTCCTCCACCTTCGACCATACGTGTTTAGACCTCTTACCATTACCTGTCATTATGCTGCATACATACGTTTGTTGAATGAAAAGATGCTATAAATTAAACACATGCACAAACAAAGGATAAACTGCTGAAATTATATGTTCCAATTTAACTTGTTCACACAGAGTCTTGGCACAAAATATTTTCACGACATACTTGGAATGTTCCATAATTAAATTCCATTTAGTAGTAAAAGAAAAGTAAGCAATGAACATTGAATAATCAGGCTATTTCGACCGCTAAGTCATCCCTGAACTTGGTCCATTCCTCTAATGATTCAACAAATTCAATATGATCCCCATCAAGACCAACTGATGCAGAATTCTCCTCATCGGGCACGTCAAGCATTTGCACCGATTCTCATCTCCCTTGTGATCAAGTTGTGAATAAGGCAACATGCAATTATTGTTCGACATTGGACTTGTAGTAGGTAGAATGATTTTCCCCTAAGAATAGCCCACCGCCCCTTTAGCAACCCAAACGCTCGCTCGATAATGTTTCTTGCTGAAGAATGTTTCATTTTGAAAAATTCTCTTGCAGTTGTCGGTGCGTTTCCTGCTCCACGCCAATCGGAGAGATGATATCGTTTCCCTTTGTACGGTGCCAAGAATCCTTCAACATTGGGGTATCCAGCATCACATAGGTAATAGTATCCTATACACGTTTCGAAATGTCATGCACATGTGTTGTGGCAGGTATGCATGTTTAAATAACGTATACGGTTATTATAATACCCTTTGGAACCCTTAATCCGTAAGGTCGTGAAACCACATCCCTAAGAACCCTTGAATCGACTGTAGACCCTTCCCACCCTGGCAAAACGAAGACAAACTCCCCATTTTGATCACACAACGCAAGAACATTTGTGGCAATCTCTCCATTTCTTGTCCTATATTGAGGTCGATCGACAACACTAACATTCACTTTAATGTATGTCCCATCAAACGCACCTAGACAATTCTGTTTCTCTCAAGTGATCAGAATGAATTAAAAAAAATCTATCATTGCATGCATATTTATGACGTATTCATATAAAAAACTGAGTACTTTTTGTACCTGAAACCACTTCCATCTTCCATCGGTGAATGTATTTGTGATCGGTTCTGGTTTTCTTAACAAAACAGTGTGAAGTTGAAAGACTGCCCTAAGAACTGTGTTGAAATATTTCGAAACTCTCACCAGACCTCGAAAAGTTTCTACGTACCACTCGATTCTTGACATCGTGTGCAAGAATGTGTAGAAATATCACAACCATCTCTTCGACATCCATACATCTTGTTGGTTCCAAACAACCAGTCGACCGTAGCATATTACATAGAATCGTAAAGGTACATCTATCCATTCGGATGCTTTCACGACATGTCAAGTCACTCTCGTAAATTAGGCGAAAGAAGGTTAACTGCCTAATGTAGTACCTAGCATATGTCGGTTGTCTCTCTATCCTTCGGTAGTTGTTCAATAACGTGGTTAGTGATATAAACAACTGTATTTGAGAGTGTGAAATAATTCTCATGATCAAAAAGAGGTCTTCAACCGTATCCATCTTTATAGGGAAAAGGGATACACAAGTTGTTCCTGAAAGGGTAAGGTATTTGGCGGATTATGTTTCATGATTAAGAAAGAATAGCAAACGATGTCAAGCGTCGGTATTGGGCATATTGGGTTATAGTTTAGATTTATGGTGTTATTTCCAATGTATCTATAATAATCTAAAAATACATGTTTTCAAGGGCTTAGTGGGTTTTTTTTTCCTAAGGATAGGGTTGAGGGTATTTTAGTTAAGTCTTTTTAAGGGCCTAGTCGGTTCTTTTTTTTTTTTTTTTTTAAGGGCCCAATGTACCTATAATAATCTAAACTTGTCATAATCCTAGTTCCCAGGACAACAAATTTTCACCGAAAGATGTGTTAAAACGATGTATATAGAAAAAAATATGCATTTTTCCATATTTTCAAAACTTGGTAAACCGATTGTATGAATATTGGTGTGCAATATTTTTTTAATTCTTATGTCACCGATTAGAAACTATATTTTTCAGAAATTAAACATTGGTTATAATATTAATACCATCGTTTCATTACAATTACATAATTTATAAATAATAAAAAAAAAAATCAATTTTGATTGTGAAACGATAGTAAGACATACTAAAATTAATCCTGAAACTAGCTTGATAATAACACACCAAAATGTATAGAATATGATCTTATTGAAGCTGAAAAAAAAAGAAAGAATTGAAATGAACATATTATTAGATTAAAAAAAAATTACATAACAGTACTATTTCACCCATAATTCATAAAAAAAAAAACTTGAGAAGTATCAGAGGAGGTGAAAAACAATAAGAGCGAGATCCTCCTCATGAGCGAGATCGTATTATTAGATAAATAAAATTACAGTACTATTTCACCCATAATTCATAAAAAATTTAAGAAGTATCAGAGAGCGAGATCCTCATTGTTTTTCACCCATTGAAATGAACTTATTATTAGATAAAAATAAATTACATAATAGTACTATTTCACCCCTAATTCATAAAAATTTTGAGAAATATCAGATGAAAAAATATAATGTCGCCAACCATTAATAAAAAAAATGTGTGAACTAGTATTTCAAAAAAAAAAAAATGTGACCAACAATTAACAAATAACATATTTCCATAAAAAAGATTAAAAAAAATAAGTCCTAAAAAAAAGAGATACTTTGAACTTCAAAATAACAAATCTTCTCAAACTAATTAAGAATGATTTGTGCAATTAGTTTGGACCCCACAAAAAACACAAAATATTGATAGTTAGATTAGAAATAAAATAAAATAAATTGAACTAAGAAGTAACCAACAAAAAAATAAATTGAACTAAAGAGTAACCAACAAAAGGTGGAAATATAATGGAGAAAGACAGTGGAAATATAAAACGTACGAGTGAGAAGTCATCTATAAATAGAAGAGGGAGAAAGAAGTGCTTGTTGGAGAGAGTTGAGTGCATTTATTAAAGAGTGAAATTAATTTAATCTCATTAATTAAAGAGTGAAATTAATTTGAGTGTTAGTTGAAAGTAAGTAACAGCCATGGTAGTAAAGTCAAGTAAATACAAATAGTAAAGTCAAGTAAATAGAAATAACATATTTTCATTAAAAAAAAAAAAAAAAAAAATTAGAGTGAGATTCTCCTCATAAAATTAACAAGATTCGACCCACATTTCTAGCGAGATTTCCTTCCAGAGCGAGATCCTCATTATAAAATTAGCGAAATTTACTTCTAGAGTGAGATCCTCATCACAAAATTAGGGAGATTTAGCCCACATTTTTAGCGAGATTTCCTTCTAGCAAGATCAGATTTCACTTGTCCAGGGTTGAAGTTCCAACTTATGAACAACCCTTTATACATATTGTTTCCAAGTTTTTCTTTGTTTGTCGTGTTATGTATGTCGAAACTTCAACCTACGACAACCCTAATATGCATATTGTTTCCAAGTTTTTCTTTGTTTGTCGAGTTCTCAACGTTCGACCTCTACATTAATCCAATTCTCAACCCTCGACTTCTAGTAAAACAACAATATTTCTCTAATATAAAAGATCTAACATTTCTCTAATATAATAAGTTTTGAAAACAACCATATTGATATAAAAAGTACTAGTTTTGAGGGGATAAAAAAAGAGAGTTTTGAGTGGATAAAAAAGGGGATTTTAATAACCCATAGATTTTCTTTATGGGCTTAACAAATATGGGTAATAAATATCCACCCAACTCAACTCAACTCAACTCATATCCATTTATCAAACACCCCTTAGTGTGTTAAGCAAAAAGAAAAATGTTTGCCGTGCCTGCGTGATATCACGCCCCTATTGGAAAAAAAATATTAATACATGACCCACTCTTATTTTGCTGTACTATAAGAAACTCAATTTCTCGTAATAAATACATGATTAACGAAGGGAATTTCAGCAAAAAAAAACCAATAATATCTCATACTATTAAAATGGTTCCCGGAGCTCCAAACCATAGGCAACTATCAGTTTTGTTAAGTCTTATGCTCTACTGTTGTTCTTTCTTTCTGACTTTATGGCCTCATAAGATGTCATCACCTCTTTGAACTTGGCCTCAGCAGCTTCTGCAACACAATGACCATTAGGGGTTACGGTAGAAAAAAAAGATGAATATTTAGAGGAGAGAAAAGAAAAGCATGATGCCCAATCATCTTCTATAGTTCTACCTTTATTATCCTGGTTCTGATCTGGATGAAACTGCTTCGCCTTGGATTGGAATGCTGTCTGTTACCATGAATGGATAGTCCAATTCACAACCAAAGCCTTGAATAATAAACTAGTTCAAAGAAACAGACGACTCTAGTACAATAGTAATATAGGAACGCATATAAATTTAAGGAATATACCTTAATCTCAGCATCTGTATAAGGTGTTTTGCGACACCTGTAGCAGACATGTAAGACACGATGCCACTTTTAAGACAGACAATTTAAATTAAATCCAAAGGACCAGAATTTGAACGAAATCTCTCAACATAGAAAAGAGGAATAGTGCCGGACGGAATGAAACCCGATTGGTAGGTTTAATCCTAACCAAAATTGGAGGGAAAGAAAAATATCCATAATTTAATTGTAAGCAATGTTAACACACTAACTTCACCTGTTGAGACCCAAAACTGTATAATGATGAGATAACAAGTAACTGGGTCTGTCTCTTGGAGTTTCCCTGTAATTATTAGTGTTACTTTGCTCTCTGTAGAACGTCTCGGCCTTCCAATACCAATCATCTCGCTGGTGATGTTGATGATACGCACCAGGACCATTTTCTCTCCAGCTTTCGTAGCCTCTCTTGTATTTGTTCCTCT
This sequence comes from Benincasa hispida, assembly GCF_027475165.1. Lineage (NCBI taxonomy): Eukaryota > Viridiplantae > Streptophyta > Magnoliopsida > Cucurbitales > Cucurbitaceae > Benincasa > Benincasa hispida. Next base: position 11,900,311 of record NC_143481.1, read on the forward strand.
CTCTGTTGAAAACATTCTGCATGCGTCTTATGCGCTCCTAAATTAAACAGTGCACAGTGAGATCCAATCAGACCAAGAGGAAAAGGATGAGGCATCCAGAGTTCACAGTGAGAAAGAAATAAAATAGAGGTTTCAAAAAAGATAAGATAAATCATGGTGAGACAAAGACGTTGGAAGTTTTGAATGCCAAGCGTGTGGTGGTGGTAATGGATTGAGATGTTTGAGGATAGTTTCAAGGTCCAAAGCTCAAACCAAAAAATTTAAACAATTTGTTTCGTCCTGGAACTAGCCTTGGGGATTAAAGGGGTAGGCCATTAGAATAATGCAAGGAGCAGTGTCCCCAATACCTGGTCAATAAACTTGAGCTTACCCAACAAGGGTCAAATGAGATTCTGGCCAAAAAAGCATCACTAGAGCTTCTCGTGAAATTTCAAATTCAAATTAACAAAGAAAGCAGTATAAATTCCAAGGTTTTCATAACTTTAAAAAATGACGGAATAACATTGGGAGACACTATACACTAATATTTCTGCACGAACAAGGAAAAGAATAAACAGCCATGGAATTCTTACCACCCTCTCCATTTCTTCTTCATACTCCTCTTGCAGCCTACGATTATACCTTTTCCATGCTTCCTCCTGAAATGATGTCCGGAAAGAACGCCCACTTCCTCCACCCCATGATGATTGTGTCCTGCTCAACTTTTGTTAACAAAATTAACTTATCAGCTAACAGATGTCAAGTGTATATGTATATCGCCAAATCCTTCCCTTCGCTTCCTTTTGTTGTTGTTTAACGAGTTTAGAAAATATGAAATAACAAAATCAAATGTAGTCACGCATATACCTGAGTATATACCCAATCAACAGTTCTCCGCAGCTGACCAACCTGCCCAAAAACAACCAATGTCAAATTGGGTAATCCAACAGCTAGTCGATTAAGCAGTAACTTCAAGGAGAGAAACTACTTGATGGAACTAGTATCCAAGTATACCAGGGAATTCAAGCAATCAGCCCATTGACAAATATACTCAACTACAGAGATTCCTGTAACTTTTTATCATTCAGTATTAATTAGGGCTATCGTGTCAGTTGATAACAGTCAGGATGAGTTCAATAGCATATACTGATGTTATCCTTCTTATTCAATGAAATTTGAATAAAGCATTTAATTATAGATCGAAATTCACATTGCTTATCACTATTCAAATTTCTCTTTTAAAGAAATGGAATCAGCAATAAGTGGGCTAAATAACGAAAAGTGCATTAAAACTCACGGCGAGAGTGGTAGCAGAGGCACCGATCAGACCGAAAAGAAGAATTCCCCAGAGTTTCATGTCCTCCGCTTTCTCTTGGTGCGGTGTTCTTGGCGATTGCCATTGATTACCCTTATCCGGTTTTCCATTGTCGTCGGTCATCTCCTTCGGATGTTAAAATTCGCGTTCAGCTGATTCTAATAGCAGGTGTGGTCGGAACTCGAAACCCTAGAAGCATGATTTAGGGTTTCTTTACCCCCCTCGTATTTTCAATTCCGCTCTTTTTCCTTACCAACACCGCCTTGAGAAACAAACCCTCCTCCCAATTTGATTGTGACGGTCTTTAATGGCTTTCTCTGAGATTTCAGAAGGGGTTGATCGAAAATCAAAGGAGAAGAAACGAAGATGAAACCGAATTCGGTTTTGTTTTGAGACTAAACTTGTAGAATCAAATCAACGCAACCGTTTTGTGAGGACTATAGACTACGAGTCGGGAAACTGAAAAGAACAGGGACATCAGGGGAAAATCTAGTGTTGTATTAATATATACTTTTTCACTTTTAATCTATATAGTTTAAATTAATTTTAAATTTTATCACAAAAAAGTATCTTTCAAGCAAAACAAAAAAAATTGCTGATTCTTTAGGACATTATTTATTGCATCCCAATGCATCAATCTTTGGGTATCTTTTTCTACTATTCACATAAAAAAAATTATTAAAATACTTCAAAAAAAAAAAAAAAAAAAAAAAAAAAAAGCAAAAATTGCCACATGACAAATTAAGATAAGACAATTTAGTGAGATGCACAAAAGTAAGTATTTTTCATTTATTTATTTTAAAAAACAAATTTACTTTATTTGTTGATTGACACGCTAAATTTGAGCATACTTCAAATGATAGGAATTCATTTTTTTTACTGTGAATTTGATTGACATTTAGTTTTCATTTCTTCAACTCCAATGTATTGAGTTTAAAGTTGTATATTCGATTCTATAGTGATGTCGTTCGTGTAAGTATCATGTCAACCCTTCTCTCATGACGATGATGTTCATATAATAATAGCTCATTGTAGCACAAAAATGCCTCGAATGATGACATATTTTGAACCAAAAAAATATTTGTTCATAAATTGTGACGTGGGGTTTCATGTTTTGAGGACGTTTGTCCATCTGTCATGGATTGAGTTATATCTCTAGAGTAACCTTGTAAGTTAGAGAAGAAGGTTGAACAACTATGGGTATTTGGCTTCTTGTGTGATTGAGAGAGGGAGGGAGAACTTTTAATTTTTTATTTATTATTATTATTTTATAAAATAAAATTACTCCATGTGGCAAATGACAAAAAAGTTTAGGTAAAAAACCTTTTTAATATATTTTTTCGAAAGTCGAAGGCTAAAGTGCATCTTCTAAAAATTTAAAACTAAGAAATGACTCATTTGGGAAAACTCAATGATGATGAGGATCCAGAAAGAAATGAAGCTACGGCCATAATTAACCTAAGCAGCCCATTAAAGCTGGAGTTACTTGCTCAAATAGCAGCCCATTTAAGAATGGGCCGAATGGTTTCATTTCACGTCACTTAGGATTCCAGCCCAATCCCACTCCAAGCCCATATTATTCCATACATATATAACCTAGGATTGACAAGAGAAATAACAAATTTTAAAGTTTCATTTAAAAAAGAGCAAAAAAGTTTCAAAATCATAGAAACAGCAAAACGAATTTAAATAATAATTAGTAAATGATCAAACTATCCTAAAAACAACTAATTAAGTCCAAACGAGAATGCAAAGATACAATCTTCAAAAACAAATCGAATACCACAAATATACTATATCTAAGCATTCCATAAGAAAAAATTAAAAATCACCTCATATGATACTTCACACTTCCGGTTGTCAATAGGATGCGCGCGTGCGGGGAAACCTACAACTAGGTGGCAATGGTCGTCAGAAGCTTATGGGTGTTTACAAAGATGGACTTCCTTCAAGGTGAGAGTAAAATTGATAAGTCATTGTTGACAATTGAGTATTTGAAGATATTGCAACATTTAAACAATGTGACTAGATAAGGATAATCCGTTAAGGACAAGCTTAGAAACCCTATTAGATTTAAGATTGTGTTTGACTCAATCCCAGAATGTCATTGTTGAAAATGGTATTCAAAGCATAAACAAAGGTAAGAAGCACACATGCAAATGATCAAGGCTGGAGGTTCCAGCCTTGATGGGAATAGTCGTGAGAAACTAGTTGAGACGATGGAATTCAAAAGATTGTTGAACCAAGAGTGATAGGCATGAGATTGAGAAGAAGAGAGAGATTTGGGGAAGGGGATAGGACTAACTAAAAGAGAAAAGAAGATGAGACTTATGAGTTTTTGTTATTTTATTTTATTTAGATTGTTGAATAATATATATTATTGTAAGAAATTGCAAACAATCAATATTTGATCTTAAAGATTTAAAAAAAAATGAAATATAATTTTTCTCTTAATCCTCTTATATATATATATATATATATATGTATATACTTTAATAATTTTCTATCTTAAATTCAAAATTTACGAATTTCAAACTTTTATCAACATAGATTCAAAAATTTTAAATCCAAAAATTTCAACTGTGATAAGAAAATGTATAAAAAAAATTTGAAAGAATTACATGAAACTAAATTAAATCAAAAGAAGGTTACAATGTGATAAGAAAATATATAAATAAATCGAAAAAATTAAATGAAATCAAATTTGATTAACAAAAGATATATTTGAATATATATTGGTGGAGAAAAACCAGGAAATCATAAAATTCTCTTATAATTCAAAATCACAAAATATGATGGCTTATAACCTCACATTAAAACTACATTGTATGCGTAAATGTATATTTTTTTTTTTAGAATAAGTGATATTATTATACAACAACAAGGGGGATCCCATAGCCCGGAATCAAGGCATCAAAGCATCAAAGCACGAGCAAAGACAGGGTAACAAACCCAAAAACAAAGCCTACAAGATAAGATTAGAACAATACCAACACAAAAGAAACAAACTCGCAAACCACTAGAGAGAGCCATAAAAAGAAGAAAAAAAAAAAAAAGAACAACGGAAAGTACAACAAGAAAAACATTTGAAATACACTATAAAAGACCAAGAAGATCAACCCGCCAGGAAGAAGCACGAGCAAGAACCGTAGAGACCATAAGGTGAACCAGAGCTAACACCGACCTCGGTCTACTTCCATGCAGTCCCCGATTACGTTCTTGCCAGATGTAGAATATGGAAGCACACCAGAAAACACGAAATAACTTACTACGCACCCTTTTACCCGACCCCACTCGACACAACCAACTCAACTCCACATCCCAACTTGCCACCCCATGCGATGAACCCAACTTACGCAACACACTAGACCACACCTCTTTCCCAAACCCGCACTCAAAGAATAAATGATCTCGTGACTCCACACCTCCACCACACAGAAGGCACCCCCTTCTGACAACACACCCCAACTCCTCAACCAATCCCGCGTACCCAACCTGTCTCTCACAGCTAACCACGCACAGAAGGAGTGACGCAGAATACCACCCCCCGCTCATAAAATACCAGCCCAAGACACCCTAGGACGACGAGGACGCAAACTCTCCCACGCACTAGCAATAGAAAACCGACCACTCGCATTCGGTACCCACACCCAATAATCTCCCCCCCCCCCCCCCCCCCCCCCCCCCCCCACCCTCGGCCCCACTGCCTGAATAAGACCCCAGATCTCAAGAAGCTCCCAAGACACTGTAGGCCAACTCCAATCTTCCTCGCCAACCATGAAATCCGACAATCGTGCCTCCAAACTACTCCCTGCATCATAAACCACCGTAGACCCATAAGAATCCAAAATCACATCCCCCAGCAGCCAAAGATCCCACCAAACAAAACAAGACTGACCATCGCCAATAATCAAACAAACCAAATGCTTGAATCTATCTCCATTTCGCAATATAGCCCTCAAGCACTAAGACCTCTCAACCTCACTCCGAATAGCCCACAAAGACCGCCCACGCAAAACATAAGCCTCCACCCACGCCACCCATAATGAACCTGATTTAATTAAGATAAGCCAGAACAACTTCATAATAGCAGCCTGGTTCCAAAATGCCACATGTTTCACACCCAACCCCCCCTCGCCAACGACAAGCACACCTTATCCCACGCCACCCGTTGCACCTCCCCTACTCACTGCACTACCCCTTCATAAATAACTACGTAACAGACGATCAATCTCATGAGTTACACATGCAGGCAACACGAAGATGCTACCAAAACACCTGAAAGGATTGTAAGACAGACCTAACAAGCTGTAACCTCCCAACAAATGAGAGAGACCGCGTTACCCAACTCCTAATACGAGCTATAATCCTCTGAATCAAAGAAGCACAATCCTCAGCCCTCAACCGACTCGCCAATAAAGGTAAACCCAGGTACCTAACAGGCAGCGAACCAAGAGAGAAACCCATAAACGTAGCTAGTTCCTCCGCCTCCCTGGACTTCACACCCGCAACAAACATGGAACTCTTTCCAAATTAGCAACTAACCCAGACAATCCGGCAAAATCTGCCAGGACCTGCCTCACAAACTCCAAAGACTCTTTCTCAGCTGCACAGAAAATCATCAAATCGTCTGCAAAAACCAAATGAGTCAAGCCCACACACTCACACCGATCATGGAACCTAAACTACACCGGAGGCTTATTCAACAACCTAGACAAGACCTCCATCACCATCACAAACAAAAAATGAGACAACGGATCCCCCTGTCTCAACCCTTTCCTACCAGGAAAAAACCCCTCAAGGGAACCATTAACCATCACAGAGAATATAGGCGAAGTAACACAAGCCCTCACCCAACTAACAAACTGAAGGGGCGTACCTATAGCCAGCAACACACCAAACAGAAAATCCCAATTTACCGAATCATACGCCTTTTGAAGGTCGACCTTCAACACACAATGCGGCTTCCCTCTGCCCTCCTTATAGCCCCCCCACAAGCTCTTGACACAATAATATGTTTTCGAAAATCGACCTACCCGGAACAAACGCAAACTGGTTACCAATGATGAAAGCAGGCAACCACAACCGTAATCTCTCAGCTAAGATCCTTGAGATACACTTATACACAACATTGCAACAAGAAATAAGACGAAACTCCTCCATACGTTTTGCTCCCTGCCTCTTTAGGATAAGAGTGATAGTAGTAGAATTAACTCCACCAGGTAGGTAACAGGACTAAAAAAAATTCAGCATAGCATCACATAAATCATCCCCAACCACATTTGAAAACCCATCAGGCCCAGGAGCCTTCCCAGACTTCATCGAGAATAAAGCCTTCTTAATCTCATCCCGACTCACTAGACGACCAAGCGCCTCCACTCTCTCCTCGGATAGTTGAAATGCATAATATCCCCAATTCGGGTAGTAAGATCTCTATACCCCACTGGCTGAGTAAACATCCCCAAAAGAACTCTACTGCCACCCCTACCACCATGTCATGCACCGTCTGGTGAGTCCCCTCAGCATCCACGACCGTAAATAAACCACTGCAGCTGCGTCGAGAACGAACACAACGATGAAAGAAAGTTGTGTTCATATCACCTAACTCCAGCCACCTCACCCTGGCCTTCTGTCGGAGCGACGTCTCCTCCAATCTTGCCACTGACCAAAACACCTCAGTGGCCCTAGCTGCTTCTGCACACACCGACTCCGAATTAGGATCCCTTTCTACCTTCACCTGAGCAACCTCCATAACCTGCCTAGTCGCCCTCACCTCATAAGCTAACATAGAGATACGCCTCCCAAACGAAGCACGTAAAACTTTTTTCACTACCTTCAAATTTCACACAAAACTAACCATCGGGGACACATCCTCAGACCTTCTCCACACTGACCTAATAGTATCAATAAAACCCTCAGCCTCCGCCCAATGCGAAAAATAACGAAAAGTGGGAGGCGGCCTACTCTTCGTCTCCTTTGTAGACACCAGAAGAGGGCTATGATCAGAAATTCCCTACTGACCAACCCTAACCTCCGAATATGGAAAAGCTACCTTCCACGTCTTATTAAACAAGCAACAATCCACGGGCGTAAGATACCATTCCCCTAAATTTTACTAGTCCAAGTAAACCAGTTATATGTTACACTCAACTCAACCAAATCTGCCTACAATAATGCCCCATCAAACTCTCCATCTCCCTCAAGCTAGGGCAACCACCAAAATCCTCCGAACTACTACGAATGACATTAAAATCCCCCAAAAAAACTCCAGGAAGCTATCACAAGACACACACATTCATCAGCTGAGACCATGTTCCTCCTCTCGTTCACATGATTAGAGGCATACCAACACCGATATGTACCCTAGCAGTAGATACAATATCCACTAAGGTCCCAGAAATGAACTGATCCCCACTGACATTAATAGAAAACTGATAGACACTCTTTCGCCATATCACCCAGATCCTCTCAACTCCCCGCAAACTATAACTATATTTTAGTAATAATATATGCATCTCAATTTTTTTAAAAAAAATAATAATATAGGAAAAATTATCCTCGAGTTTTGAAGAATATGTGCATTTGGTCCTTGAATTTAAAAATAATACCTTTTTAGTCCCAAAATTTATAAGAATAGGTTTATTTGGTCCTTGAGTTTTTCAAATATAACTTCTTAGTCTCCAAGTTTATAAAAATAGGTTTTAAAGGTCCTTGAAATATTTTTTATTTGATTTTTTTTTAAAAAAAGAATTATATGATATTTAAAATTAGAAAAAAAAAACTAGTTTTAGAGAGGATATGATTTTTTTAAATTGTTTTTCTAATTTAAAATATTATATCAGTATTTAAAATAATGGTATAAAGTTATTTTAGAGACTTTTTAAACTATTTTTAAAAAACTCAGGGATTGAAAAGGTATATTTTGAAAACTCAATAACCAAATGGGTCTATTCTTATAAACCTAGGTACTTAAAAAGGTAAAATTTTCAAACTCAAGGACTAGGCACACATATTCTTCAAAACTTGAGACTAAAAAGGTATTTTTTTTCAATGATATATCATGAAATAAAACGTGAATATTTTGTATTAGATTTGTGAACAACAAAGATGGGAAGAAGATAAAACTTTAGTAGTTTATTATTTCTCATAAGAGGTGTATACATCTTTTAATAATGTAAAATACTAACAAAGGGCATTAACATAAAAACTAATTAACAGAAAATTTAACTAACATCTTTATATCTAATATCCCCCCTCAAGTTCGACAATACAAATCAATGATACCTAATTTTGGACAATATAGAGAATTAAGCAGGAGCAGCAAGGGCTTTTGTAAACACACCAATTAGTTGGCATTTAGATTTGACAGGTAGAAGCTTGAGAGACCCATCATCAACTTTCTCTCCAATAAAATGATGATCAAGATCTATATGTTTGGTTCTCTCATGGAAAACAAGATTGGTAGCAAGATAGACAGCTGCTTGATCATCACAAAAGACAATAGAAGGTTGAATAGTAGGAACACATAAGTCTTTGAGCAACGATTTTAACCAGATAAGTTCACAAGTTGTAGAGGCAAGAGCTATGTATTCGACTTAGTTGAGGAATGAGAAACAACACTATGCTTTTTAGATTTCCATGAGACGAAAGTATCCCCTAAAAATATGCAAAAACCAAATGTAGATTTTCTAGTATCAAGACATGATGCACAGTCTGAATCTGCAAAAAGTCTTCAATTGAAAATTCTTCGTTGGTGATATAATAATGCCTTATCCTGGTGAAGATTTCAAATATATCAATAAATGGTGAGCTGCTATAAGATGTGATTTGCAAGAATGATCAACAAATTGACTAAGTTTGTTGACAGTAAAGACTATGTTTGGCCGTATGTGTTGGGGTTGATGCCGTAAATCTCGTAGGACCTTAGATTTTGTAATTGTATTGTACAAACATTTTATTTATAATAAATTATTTGATGTTTTATTTCAAAATTAGTTGCATTAATTATAAACCAATAAACTAACATCCAGGGTTATCTTGTAGTTTAAAATGTATGTAGAGACATACGGGTGGATCATGTTTAAGTGATAACCTAAATGGTCTATAGTAGATAGAGAAGGCTGGATACTTTATTCTGGTGACACTACGAGTATGACCCATTTTGTAGGTGTTATAATTATTGTAAAATGCTACAAATAATCTGATCCTGATCATTCTTGTAGAGACATGTGAGTGGGGATATTCTTTACAAAGTAACTTGTATAAGACCGAACCACAAAATGTTTAGTCTCATTATATAACGTCATTCATAATAAAGACTTACATTTCACCAGGATGACCATAAGTAACATGACCTGAATCCTGAGTGAGTTGTGAACTCCTGCCTATACTCGTGGTGGAGAGTATATGGACCTCTAATTCCAGAACTATATGATAGAACATGGGATTGTGTCCCAACTCTCGGCCCCTAGTACAACTCAGCAGAATGGTGTATCAAAAAGGAGAAACAGGACATTGTTGAACATGGTTTGGTCTATGATGAGTTATGCTCATTTTCCAGACTTGTTTTGGGGTTATGTAGTGCAGACTGCATTCCCTTGAATAGTGTTTCTGAAATACCTTTTGAGTTATGGAGAGGCCGTAAAGGTAATTTACGCCACTTCAGGATTTGGGGCTGTCAAGTACATGTATCTAGCTACTAACCCAAAGAAGTTAGAACCACGTTCGAAGGTTTGCTTCTTTGTAGACTACCCCAAGGAAACGAGAGGAGGATACTTCTATGATCCGAGTGAGAACAAAGTGTTTGTTTCCACTAATGCTATCTTTTTGGAAGAAAATCGCATGAGAGATCATAAGCCACGAAGTAAGCTCGTTTTATATGAGATTTCTAGTGAGAGTGAGACTGCTGAGGGTTTAACAAGAGTTGTTGAATAGGCCGACAAATCAACAAAAGTTGTTGAGGTTGGGATGTCTAGTCAACCAGCTCAAGAGTTGAGACTGCCTCGACGTAGTGGGAGGGTTATAAACCCACCAGATCACTACATAGGTTTGACTGAAGCCCAAAACGTCATTATGAATGATAGGGTTGAGGATTCGTTGTCTTTTAAGAAAGCAATGGAGGATGTTGACAAAGATGAATGAGTTAAGTCCATGAACTAGGAAATGGAGTCTATGTACTTCAATAACGTCTGGGAGCTTGTTGATCCACCTGATGGGGTAAGACCTATTAGGTGTAAGTGGATCTATAAGCGAAAGAGAGGTATAGATGGAAAGGTGCAAACCTTTAAGGCCAGACTCGTGGCAAAGGGTTATACCCAGGTTGAGGGAGTTGACTATGAGAAAACTTTCTCACCTGTTGTCATGCTGAAGTCTATCCAAATTCTTCTGTCCATAGCCACATTTTATGATTATGAAATATGGCAAATGGACGTCAAGACTGCCTTTCTAAATGGTAATCTTGAGGAGACCATCTATATGACTCAACCAGAAGGGTTCGTCGTTCCAGATCAAGAGCAAAGAGTTTGTAAGCTTAATAGGTCCATTTATAGGCTAAAACAAGCATCTAGATCTTGGAACATCATATTTGACACTACTGTCAAGTCGTTTGGTTTTAACCAGAACGTTGATGAGCCTTGTGTTTATAAGAAGATCATCAATAGCTCAGTAGCTTTCCTAGTACTATATGTGGATGATATCCTACTCATTGGGAATGATGTAGAGTATCTGACTGACATTAAAGGTTGGCTAACTGCCCAGTTCCAAATGAAAGTTTTGGGTGAGGTATAGTATGTTCTTGGGATCCAGATTATTTGGGATCACAAGAATAAATGATTAGCCCTGTCTCAGGCATCATACATTGATCAAATATTGATCAGGTACAGGATGCAGGATTCCAAGAGGGGTTTGTTACCCTTCAGGCATGGAATCGTTCTATCTAAGGATCAATGTCCTAAGACACCTCAAGAGGTTGAGGAGATGAGATGGATTCCCTATGCTTCTGCTGTAGGAAGCTTGATGTATGCAATGTTGTGTACCAGACCGAACATTTGCTATGCAGTAGGGATTATCAGTCGGTTTTAGTCCAATCCAGGATTTGATCACTGGATGGCAGTCAAGACGATCCTCAAGTATCTTGTGTATGGAGATAAGGATGGAGAACGATGGACTACATGCTTGTGTATGGAGATAAGGATCTGATCCTTACAGGATACACAGACTCCGACTTTCAGACCAATAGACATTCCTGCAAATCCACATCGGGGTCAGTGTTTACTCTGAATGGAGGGGCTATAGTTTGGCAAAGCATCAAGCAAGGATGCATCGCAGACTTCACTATGGAAATCGAATACGTAGCGGCTTGTGAAGTAGCTAAAGAGGTTGTTTGGCTGAGGAAGTTCCTTTCAGATTTAGAAGTTGTTCCAAATATGGATTTGCCTATCACACTGTATTGTGATAATAGCGGGGTTGTGGCAAATTTGAAGGAGCCTCGTGATGGAAGGAAAAAACAATAATTAAAAATAGCATGTCAAAAAACCTTTTAATTTAAGGATCTAATTACACTCTAATTGCTTTTAATTTAAAGGAAAATAGCATGCAATTGAAGGAAAAAACAATAATTAAAAATTACCTTTGAAGCTCCCGAAACGCTTTTCCTCTCTAAATCTAGACCCGAACTCTTCCGGACCACCACTAGAGTTGACCTACTATCCTCTGGACTCAGAACCGAGTTATGGGACCTGGTGGATGAAGAAACCGAGAGAGAGAAAAAGATGGAAAAAGAAAATGGAATTTGGGTAGGGTTTGGGTTTTTTTTTTCCAACCCAATTTTGAAAACAAAATTGGCAAAATGTCAAAAAACCTTTTCCATCAAAATTGAAAGTCCAATTTATAGAAAAAACCATGCAACAATTACATGAAATAAATTTATAAAAATCCAACACCTATAATCCATTATCTTATTGGGCTTAATGTCTCCACTATAAGCCAACACCTAGCCCACTATTTTGTTAGTGGAATTATCCAACAAAAGTTTGGATTTTCCCACTAACTTTAGTCAAAGGGCAAAATAGTCATTTTGTCAAAGTCAAACTTTGACCAAAAAGTCAATATTTTGACTTTTTACGATTTTTTATGTGTTGAATAATTTTGACCTCCCGAGCATGAATCCACATTCATTTTCTCGAAATTCAAATCACATTTGAATATAAGGTTAGTCAAAGTTTGACTTTTCAAAGTCAAAAGTCAACTCTTTGACTTTTTACATCTTTGACCATTTCTATTATTTCCGAGCTTCCGAATATGAACGTATTCATATTCTTGATATTTAAATCACATTTAAATATTAAAGCTGTATCTCTAAATTGAAAACTCGACCACTATATCACATATACTTGTCAGTTTCTCTCTCTTCACCTAATTCGAACAATTTGAATTACTCTATCATACTGTTCTAAGTTTATTCCATATGAGCTAGTAGGGGAACCTAATGAACCTACAGAGCATGGGCTCCAACAATCCAAGATTAACGGGTAAAACTCTTTAACCTAATTAATCAATATTTGTTAACTAACGGGTCATTCCACTAAAGTCCCTTAGTTGCACTCCCCTCACTGTAGATATATTTGTGTCCATTTGATATAACCATGATTAGTAAGCTAATCCTTCATAGGTTGTGCGTAATCTCGGTTGGGTCATAAAATCGGTTTTTCCCCCATGACTACATCTTGTTCCTTAAGTTCCACCGATCCTCTAATGAACAATTGGTTTAAGGTCCAACCTATAAACCGAACCCCTCTCGGGCCAAGGAGAGGATAGGGCCCCTTGTTCAAGACATGGATTCAGTACTAAAGGGAACAATCTATCTACTATCCCTATAACGGGTAGGAGTGAATTTCGTCTTGTACCCTATGTTCCCAGCTATCCACCTGATCTTTCCCCTGAAATGGGAGGCTTAATGGGCCAGCGATGATAAGCTGCCCTCACCTATGCAGATCTAAGGATGATTCTAAGTGAATAGGAGTTCATAGTTAGTTTAGGATTAAGATTAAGTTACCTAGGTCATCAATTAACGAAATAGTCAGTTTTATACATAAAACAACATTTAGAACGTAAAAAGTGACTATTTCATGATTCAGACTTATGTAAACTCTTTATATAGGATGCCCCCACTTTCATGTATCCACATGAACGGTTTAGGATCACATCGTTTGTACTAACTACAAAGTGGGCTGCATCCATAGTGTCCCCAGAATAAGGCGCCCAACCTTATTCATATACTATAGACCATTTTGGCTATATATTTGAACTTGATCCACCTTTATGTCATTACATAAAGTTCAAACTACATTAAATAGCCTCATGACCTTAGTTTATTGGATTCAAGATTATAATTTCAATAACAACTTTATTGAAAAACAAAACATAATATGTTTATTAATTTACGAACTACGAGTTTTAGGACATAAAATCCAACAAACTCCCACTTGGACTAAAAATCTTAGTGGAGTATCACAATGTTGAATTTAAGTGAGAAAAGTATGAGTACAATAAACTAGGGCATATACCCAAAAGTTAAAAACAACAACCAGCTTCCTGGAACCGGTATCAAACACTTTGAACCATCTGGAACCGCTTAGAAACCACTCAAATCGATCCAAAAACCAAGTTGAACTGGCCAAACTGGCTCAACTGGATCAAACAGACCGGTCTAGACTGTCTGGACCGGCTGGTCAACACACGCTGGCACAGTCAACGGAATACGGGGCGGGTCGATGGAGGCGGAAGGCGGGCGGGTCGTGGGTCGTGGGCTAACGAAGCGGAGTGGCGGGCGCGCAGTCGGATTCAGGCGGGAAGATATGCGAAGCCAGGCACATGTGCAGGGCTACTCCGAACCGGGTCAAACAGCTGCTCAGGTCGGGTCTAGTGGCTAATTTCGGGTCTGTGATTAATTTTTCTCTATTTTTGCTGCTGTCCTCTCTTCCGGAATCAAGCAATTACAATCTAATTTCAACTCTAATAACTCCAACAAATTTACAGACCATTTTTCACACACTAATGCTCATAAACATGTGAGCAATTACAAATTTCCACTAGAAATTTAAAGAAAAACAATGTCAAAATCATAATAAATCCACTTTAGTCCATATTTCATTCAACACTTGAATAGAAAAGAAAAAAAAACACCCACCAAAAGAAAATCATGTGACATGCATTTGTTATATCTTATAAGTGTTATAAAATATATACTATGCGTGCTTAGTTTTAATATAAGTGTTATATTAAAGCATGTTTGATTGAAGAAAGTATGTTATAGATGAATGCTCTAGGGTTATAATTGTTATAAAATAACCTAGACTTCTAAAATCTATAATAAAGATAAGATGCATGCTCACTTAGGGTTAACTGTCGAGAAATCCCAATTTTCATAGAAAATAGGTCGATATCTTGTAAAATCGAAGTTACAAGAAAACTCACCCGGCAAGATCTTGGCAAAAAGTCAGATAAGATGACTAAGGTTGAAGGTTTTTAAGTTGACGGTTCACGGAACACCTACTACCTGGAGATCGAGTCGGTGTCTGAGTTAGGTTAAACCGGTTTTATGAGCATGCGTGAGCGTTGTGAGGTAATAAAATTTGTTTATCACCTAGACATCGTTGGTTAAAAATCCAATATAAAAGTTATACTCGGATGAATCATCTAGACTTAGGATATGTTTAGTTAGCTGAAATGTATCGCTAAGTATTTTATACCCTAACCTTATAGAACACTTCAGCTAGAGAGAAGTAATGTACTTTTAGCTCTAGCGTCTCTAAGAGTTCACACCGTGAGATTCATGCTTGGCTTTGGGTCGCCTAGGGAGCGGACTCCATTCGGAGAGTGTTTGCATGAGTCAATACCAAGGTGAATAGGGAAAGTTGTTCATAGTAAGTGGGAGAAGGAAGTGTGTCAACACATCCTACGGTTTCTTTCATTAGGTCGCACCGTGAGATTTCTATAATGCGCCTGTATGTCTGCCCTAGAGCGACCTTACCAATCAGAGGGTTGTATTATAGGATTTGGAACTCCGCGAACTCTAGAAATTGATAGGGTCTCTTAGGTCTGTTTTCATTCTTGTCTTTCCAACTTCGGGAGCATAATGACTCCGATCTTTGAGGTCTGAAAATGGAGGGTCACACTTAAGAGAATTACTAAGTGTTAGTAAATTCTTGACCAAAGTAACGATAATTGAGTTACTATAGGAATAAGAGTTATTCTGGTGATAGTATCTAGTCAAGATAGTCTTGGTTCAACAGAGGAATAATCGATCACCCCTCGGTGAAGGTTATTCTAAACCGTTGAAATATCGTTGCAAAATATAATAATGAAGGGTACATTATTATTATTTTTTGCTAAACTTGATTGGATTTAAAAGATTAATGTTTTTACTAAAAAAGATATGTTTTTCTTTTCAACATGACTAGCTCTTTAGATCAACTCTTAGCTTCTGAGAAACTAAACGGCGATAATTACTCAACATGGAAAAACAATCTGAATTCAACACTAGTAATAGATGACCTGAGATTTGTCTTAACTGAGGAATGTCCTCAGGCCCCTGTCTCGAAAGAAGCACAAGGTAAATATGATTTACTAGTTGCTGAAACATGTTTAGTGGAGTATGATACCTCAACCTGGATATTAGATTCAGGAGCCACTAATCATATTTACTTCTCTTTTCAGGAAACTAGTTCCTGGAAAAAGCTTGAAGAAGGCAAGATCACCCTCAAGGTTGGAACATGAGAGGTTGTCTCGGCCGAAGTAGTGAGAGACTTGAAGTTGTTTTTCAATGATAGATATATCATACTTAAAGATGTTTTGTATGCTCCTAAAATGAGACGGAATTTGGTATCTATTACATGTATAGTGGAACAAAGATATAAAATATCTTTTGAAGTTAATGAAGCGTTCATTTTCAGAAAAGGTATTCAAATTTGTTTTGCTATACTTGAAAACAACTTATATAAGTTAAGACCAACTAAAGCAAAATTTATCTTACATACTGAGATGTTTAGAGCAACCAAAACTCAGAATAAAAGACAAAAAGTTTCTTCTAATGCCTATTTATGACACTTAAGACTTGGCCACATAAATCTCAAAAGGATTGAGAGATTGGTTAAGAATGGAATCCTAAATCAGTTAGAAGACAATTCTTTACCTCCACGTGAGTCTTGTCTTGAAGGAAAAATGACTAAGAGATGTTTTACTGGAAAAGGTCTCAGAGCCACAATACCCTTAGAGTTCGTACATTCAGACCTCTATGGACCGATGAATGTCAAAAATTGAGAAAGTGAAGTAGAGCATCTTGGATTTATTGGCCTTGGAAAAGATAAGGGAAGATGAAAGGATTTGAGAAATATTTTGTTGTTTTGAGAAGGTAAGGGGAATTGATGTTTTGAGATTAAGAACAAAGGTTTGGTTTGGTGTCCAAGATAGAAAATATGTGTTTACGAACCTTTAGAGTTGGTATGAATAATCTCGTTACTATTTGGAACTATGGATCTTAGTATTTGTTGGTTGAATGGATATACTGCTTAAGCTATTGGTCATGGACATAGTTTTAGCATGAGAATTTGATTAAGCTAGACTATCACACGTTGGAAGAGTGCTTAGCAATCTTCTTCAAATTATAATGGAGTCGGAGGAAATAACGTTTTATGAAAGGATGTTTAGTAGCAATAATTGCTAGAAATTATTGAAATGGAAAAGGTAAGGCCTCGTTAAAGAGAGTGAAGACGTTGAAAGGTATTAACAAGGTTTAGAGGTTTTGATTATGGACACGAATATCTAAAACAAGGAATTAATGAAGCCATCGATTTTATTTGAAGGTGAAAGTTATCTAGCTCCAAGTAAAAAATAAGCTATATGAGTATTAAGGTTGAGTAAATTTGATCTCCCTAAATGACCCCTAGCACTAGAGATGAACTTGAGTTGAGAGCAACTCCTATCCTTAAGGCTCTTCATAGAAGGACTCTAGTAGAGTTGGAATAGCTTAAGTCACTGATACAAGAACCATTTAGCAAATTGTTTGATATGTGCCTTAATGTTTTTCCTTGGTGTACATCAACTTTGTTTATTAGGAAAGAAAGATGATTCATGCGACTTTGTATCAACTATTACAGATTGAATATGATAGCGTATCTCGGTTGAAGAGGATGGTCAGGGCAATTAGGTGTCGAATTCGAATTCTGAATCCTGAATTTGAGATGCCATGAGAGATGTATTTTCTGTTGCATGGACAGTGAGGTGACCCACTCTATGGAGTGTGAACATTCTCAATATAGATGTATGCAATCATGAAGGTCTTTATCTTAGAAATTGGCATCAGGTAATGGTTACAACTATTATGAGGTTATGGTGATGTATTTTGGAATGACAAATGCTTTACAGTATAAGGTGACTTCAAGAGCTTCATTTAAGTGAGATTTTCAGACTCGTGTATGGGAGGGTCTAAATGGTGATATGTGTTTATTTTAAGACTAGAAAGTAACATGATATTGTTTCAGATAAGTTATACAATTCATGATAGGAGGTGAAGACTTTTTGAAACATGGAGTTAGTGCTAATTAAAAGTTCTTTGGCAGAATTATCGGTCTGAAGAAGCAATTTGGAAACATGAGGATGAGACAAGAACTAAGTATCACAAGCCTTTAAGGACTTGAACTTTCGAGGACGAAAGTCTCTTAAGGAGGGAAGAATGTAACATCCCCAATTTCAGGAAAATTTAAGTTAATTATATAAAATTATTGAGTTTAAATTTCCCTTTCATTTGAAAAATTGGGATTAAATTGAAATAATTGAAAAAATTTTATTGGTTAAATTGAATTTAATTAATTAGATATTCGAATTGATTATTTTGAAAATGTTGAATTTGTTTCCCTTTGATTTTGGATTTTAGGGCCAACTTAAAAAAAATTAAAAGAGATAATTAATTTCATGTGATTTTGAATTGATTTAAATATTTGGAAGGATTTAATTTGTATCAAATTGATGGATTTGCCCTTTAATTTTGGTTTTTGAAGTCTAAATTAAGATAATTTGAAAAGTTAATTGATTTATGAACTTAATAGAATTGGGGAGAAAGCAATTCGATTTTTCATAGCTTCCACAAAATTGTCGATTTCCAGAGTTTGAACCGTTGGATCGTGCTCAAATTTGGTCAGTCTGTTCGAGACATATAGAGTTTTATTTTGAACAGTTGGATCGTTGTTTGAGGCTCTGGTTTGTTCATAATCGCTGCTGAATAAAATCTGTAAAACTAGAAATACCCCTTCTCTCCCCCTCTCGCAAACCCTCCTCATGCAAGACCCTCACTACCAGCCGCTAGCCTAAACAATTTATACCGTCTGACAGCAACACACGCTGCCTATCCATGGCAGCCATAAGTCGATGCGCCGTCGGCCGCCATTGCCTTGATCTTTGCCAGAATTTTGAGGAAAACCTTGGGTAAGACTTATTTTCCTTATAATTTGGGAGGTAAAATTCATCCATTTGATTTTGGGTTAAATTAGTAACCTCTCTTTGGTGTGAAACTTAGATTCAAGATTTGAAAGTTTTGAGGCATTGACCATCAAGCTAGAGACCATTTTGTTTTGCAGAAAATTGGTGAAGATCGGTAAGTTTTGTAAGATTGTTGGATGGTTATTCTTTTGGATTGAGAGTAATAGTGGGAAAATTAAGTTATTGATTTTGGATTTAATTCTTGATTAGATTGGCTAATTGAATCAAGTTTTGGAATTTGTCTTGGACCAAGCCACAACTTTATGTTGATTCAAGTGTGCTAAAGAAGTTCTAAGGAGATTTTGTTTTGCGTATTTTACCAAGTTGAGGTAAGTGGTACTATTATCGGTGCCTTTGTACCAGGCGACCTAGTCTAGAATTATAAAGTTAACTTATGGACTCTTGAAGCATGATTTTGTCATTATGTTTTACTTGTTGCATGACAGTTATAAGTATTATGAGCATGTTCGAATTTCTAATTAGTATTGATATTATGTATGTGATGCATGAATAGACCAGTAGAGCGGTTTATTGTCTCGCCTTGACGCATGTTATTATTATGTTTGACGGTGTGCCTACGGGCCACTAGACATGTGTGAACCGACAGGTTTACGTTCATGTTATTATCATGTTTGACGGTGTACCTACGAGTTGCTAGACATGCGTGAGCCGACATGTTTAAGTTCATGTTACTTTTATTTTCATGTTTCATGTTTTGACGGCGAGCCTACGAGCCGCTAGACATGCATGAACCAACAAGTTTACGTTCATGTTATTATCATGTTTGACGGTGTGCCTACGGGTCGCTAGACATGCGTTTCAAGGCAAGATAGTACGTCTTTTGGTTTTTCTTTCATCATAAAAAATTGATGTAGCTGTATGAGCCACATGCTATTTTTCTTTGCTCGTGGATGCATAGCCTGATCCCGGTAATGAGATCACTTACTGAGTATTTTATACTCAACCTTTCTTAATTTATGTTTTTTAGGTAATGATAGGAATGGACCGGCGGGTGATGAGAGGGACCTGTGATCGTGCCATATGGGACATGTAAATCGCTTCCGCTCAGTTTACGTTTTCAAGCTATTTAAAAGTTTTGATTTGAAACTCAATGTTGGTCAAAATTTTATTTGTTTAAGTTATTTTTTTTCTTCATTATTTTAGGGGCCCCAAACAAAGGTTTTTCTTATTTGTTATTTATTTTGGAAAATTGTCTTTATTATTTTAATGAAAATTTATTTTCCTCAATGGTCAAAATGTTTTGAATGTAAATGTATAATTATGAGTAACGACCCTTATCAGAGTACTCAAAAGGTCGGGTCGTTACATTGGACCTTAAACCAATTGTTCATTAGAGGATCAGTGGAACTTAAGGAACACGATGTAGTCTTGGGGGTAAAACGGTTTTTATGACCCAGCCGAGATTACGAACAACCTGTGAAGGATTAGCTTACTAATCATAGTTATATCAAATGGACACAAATATATCTACAGTGAGGGGAGTGCAACCACGAAACTTTAGTGGAATGACCCGTTAGTTAGCAAATGTTGATTAATTAGGTTAAAGAGTTTTACCGGTTAATCTCGGATTGTTGAAGCCCATGATCTGTAGGTCCATTAGGTTCCCCTACTAGCTCATATGGAATAAACTTAGAACAGTATGATAGAATAATTCGAATTGTTCGAATTAGGTGAAGAAAGAGAAACCGACAAGTATATGTGATATAGTGGTCGGGTTTTCAGTTTAGAGATACAACTTTAATAATTAAATGTGATTTAAATATCAAGAATATGAATACGTTCATATTCGGAAGCTTGGAATATAAGGTCGGTCAATGTACAACATGATGGAACACGAGACATACGCAGCGGAATAAGGATCTAATTACACTCTAATTGCTTTTAATTTAAAGGAAAATAACATGCAATTTAAGGAAAAAACATGAATTAAAAATTACCTTTGAAGCTCCCGAAATGCTTTTCCTCGCTAAATCTCGATCCGAACTCTTCCGAACCACCACTAGAGTTGACCTACTATCCTCTGGACTCAGAACCGAGTTATGGGACCCGGTGGATGAAGAAATCGAGAGAGAGAAAGAGATGGAAAAAGAAAATGGAATTTGGGTAAGGTTTGGGTTTTTTTTTTCAGCCCAATTTTGAAAACAAAATGGGCAAAATTCAAAAAATATTTTTCATACAAATTGAAAGCCCAATTTATAGAAAAAAAAACCATGCAACAATTACATGAAATAAATTTATAAAAATCCAACACCTATAATCCATTATCTTATTGGGCTTAATGTCTCCACTATAAGCCAACACCTAGCCCACTATTTTGTTAGTGGAATTATCCAACAAAAGTTTGGATTTTCCCACTAACTTTAGTCAAAGGGCAAAATAGTCATTTTGTCAAAGTCAAACTTTGACCAAAAAGTCAATATTTTGACTTTTTACGATTTTTTATGTGTTGAATAATTTTGACCTCCCGAGCATGAATCCACATTCATTTTCTCGAAATTCAAATCACATTTGAATATAAGGTTAGTCAAAGTTTGACTTTTCAAAGTCAAAAGTCAACTCTTTGACTTTTTACATCTTTGACCATTTCTATTATTTCCGAGCTTCCGAATATGAACGTATTCATATTCTTGATATTTAAATCACATTTAAATATTAAAGCTGTATCTCTAAATTGAAAACTCGACCACTATATCACATATACTTGTCAGTTTCTCTCTCTTCACCTAATTCGAACAATTTGAATTACTCTATCATACTGTTCTAAGTTTATTCCATATGAGCTAGTAGGGGAACCTAATGAACCTACAGAGCATGGGCTCCAACAATCCAAGATTAACGGGTAAAACTCTTTAACCTAATTAATCAATATTTGTTAACTAACGGGTCATTCCACTAAAGTCCCTTAGTTGCACTCCCCTCACTGTAGATATATTTGTGTCCATTTGATATAACCATGATTAGTAAGCTAATCCTTCATAGGTTGTGCGTAATCTCGGTTGGGTCATAAAATCGGTTTTTCCCCCATGACTACATCTTGTTCCTTAAGTTCCACCGATCCTCTAATGAACAATTGGTTTAAGGTCCAACCTATAAACCGAACCCCTCTCGGGCCAAGGAGAGGATGGGGCCCCTTGTTCAAGACATGGATTCAGTACTAAAGGGAACAATCTATCTACTATCCCTATAACGGGTAGGAGTGAATTCCGTCTTGTACCCTATGTTCCCAGCTATCCACCTGATCTTTCCCCTGAAATGGGAGGCTTAATGGGCCAGCGATGATAAGCTGCCCTCACCTATGCAGATCTAAGGATGATTCTAAGTGAATAGGAGTTCATAGTTAGTTTAGGATTAAGATTAAGTTACCTAGGTCATCAATTAACGAAATAGTCAGTTTTATACATAAAACAGCATTTAGAACGTAAAAAGTGACTATTTCATGGTTCAGACTTATGTAAACTCTTTATATAGGATGCCCCCACTTTCATGTCTCCACATGAACGGTTTAGGATCACATCGTTTGTACTAACTACAAAGTGGGCTGCATCCATAGTGTCCCCAGAATAAGGCGCCCAACCTTATTCATATACTATAGACCATTTTGGCTATATATTTGAACTTGATCCACCTGTATGTCACTACATAAAGTTCAAACTACATTAAATAGCCTTAGGACCTTAGTTTATTGGATTCAAGATTACAATTTCAATAACAACTTTATTGAAAAATAAAACAGTATATGTTTATTAATTTATAAACTACGAGTTTTAGGACATAAAATCCAATACTTCGGAGTCATCGTTGGGGTAAGCACATAGAATGGAAATATCACCTGATCAGGGAGATTTTGCATCGCGGTGTGATGATAGTCACGAAGATCGCATCGAAGCATAACATTGCTTATCCCTATACAAAGGCCCTCACGGCTAAAGTGTTTGAGGGTCACCTGGATAGTCTAGGTCCACGGGACATGCGGCATCTTGTTTAGGGCAAGTGGGAGATGATACTCGGGTATGCCTTAGTTTATTGTATATTGTACATTTTTATATTGTATTGTACATTAGTCTCCCGAGTCATTAGGACAAGTGAGAGATTGTTGGGATTGATGTCCTAATTCTCCCCAAGTCTCGTTGTTTTGTAAAGATACACATTGTTCAATGAATAAAATAAGTGTTATTTAATTCTGGCATTTACTTATATCCAATAAACAAAGCTACTTGATTATCTTATATGAACTTAAGCATGTATATGTGATATACAAGTGGATCATGCTTTAAGTGATAACCTAAATATGTCTGTAATATAAGAATTAAGGTGAGATACCTGATCTTGGTGACACTACGGATACGACCCGCTTTGTAGAGGTTTGCAAGTGTTGTAAACTACTGCAGATAGTAGATCCTGACAATTCATGTAGAGACATGGAGCAGGAGTGTCCTATACAAAGAGTTTGTATAAGAATTGGACCACGAGATGACTAGACTCTGTATATAATGCTATTGATATTAGAGACTTGCATCTCACCTAAACAACTATAGGTGACACGACCTCAATCCTAAGTGTTTTGGGAACTCTTGCCTTTGAGGGCGGTCCTTTGATTAGTATGGGTGAGAGTGGCCAGATTGCCAACTCAACATGCCTACCTTTTTGGGGACTTGTCTGATCTAGGAGCTGGGAACTCAATCCACGAGATGAAATTCATTCATTTCCCAAAGCAGGGATAAGTAGAGAGATTGCTCCCTTAAGAACTGATTCCGGGGCTTGAACATAGTGGCCACAACTTCTCTTTGGAAGAGAAGACTCGGTCATAGTAGGACTATGACTTATGTTCCTTAGAGGGATTAGTGGTACTTAAGGAAACAGATGTAATTGCAGGGACATAATGGTTATTGGCCCAGCTGTACTTACGAGCGATCTATGAAGGGTTGTCGCACTGCTGATTGGTTAAGATGGACACATAATATATCTATGGTAAGGAGAGTTCGGCTGCCGGTCTTTAGTGAAGTGTCTGGCAATTAACGGATGGTGGATCCCGTGACTAAAGAGTTTAGTCAGTTATTCACGTATCGTTGGAGTTTCAAGCTACAGGTTCATGAGGTCCCTTTGGTAGCTCAATGGATTCAGTTGAAGATCAGTTCTTGGTGTTGATTTGAAATGTTCAAATTGACAAGAGGTATTTTGATTATATATGATATAATCGGGATGATGTATAAGATACATCTAGTGGAGGATTGATGTAAATGAGATTTACATTAAGTATCATGGAATAGAAAAAGAACTATGGTTTATATGTTTCATGAGATGAAACATTAAAACTATAGGTTATAAATATGGTATGATAAGTTGGTTGTCATTTATATTTATAATAATATTAATTATTGGATAATTAATTCTTTTTCTTTTAATAACCAAAGTAGTGGGTGGCTATTGGATCATGGTAACCGTGAGTTTAAAAGGAAAATGGTTTTCATATTTTGAAAAGGATTTTTACAAAAGTTTGAAAAAGTTTTTTGAGTTTTCTCTCTCGCGCAAAAGAAAATCAAGGGGTTGTCAAGTAAATACAGATTTACTAAACGACGACTGGGCGAGCTAAACGATCGTGTAGTGGTGAGTTAAACGATCGTGCAATATTTACTAAACGATCGCATAGTTTTGCTAGACAATTGCTTGCCCAAAGTAAACGATCGTGTAGAGTCTGTAGGCGACAGACCGAGCTAAACGATGAGCTAAATGATCACATATTTTTTGCTAGACGATCACATAGCTTTATCTAAATGATTGGGCATCGACCTATGCGCGATCGGTGTTTCCTCCTTCATCTGCCTCATACCAAGTCCGAACAGAGCCCACCCTATGGATTCTCACACCCAATACCAAGGTAGCCTTGTTGGTGGTGTCAGACTCAACTCGATACCGTCGAGGTTTTTGGAAGCCGTTTGTGATGCTGTGGAGACCGTTCGTGTTGCGGAGGAGTTCGTGGTCAAGGAGATCGTTGAGGACGAGTGCAAAGAGTTCGTGCTGTGTTGCGATCATGTAGATCGAGCATTCGAGGTTGTTGTTGTTAGAGCGTTCGTGAGCAAGGAGCGTGGAGACGAGGCGAAAAATGTTCGTAGAGTTCTTCCTTGTTCATTTGTTGTTCATGCTATAATTTCTGTATTTTAATTGTATAACCGCTTGTGTGAAGTCAACTATAAATGCATTGTTTATTCATGATTGTAATTTGGAATTATCGTTCTTCCGCTGCTCATTGGAAATCTCGAATTCGATTTCCTTCAATTTATTCTTCATAAAAATTGGAAATCTCGAATTCAATTTCCTTCAATTTATTCTTCATAAAAAATATCCAAGTGTATCTACTATGGTCATCAACCAAAGTGAGGAAGTATTTATAGCCAACATATGAATGTGTAGAAACAGGTCCCCAAATACCAATGTTTATAGTATAAAACATGGATGTTATATGATTATGAGATTCAAAAGATAGTCTCTTTTGTTTAGCTAATGGATATATCTCACATGGATGTGTTTTATGCAACGAAGAAGAATCAAACAATAATATGTTCTTTAAAGCTGATAAACAAGAGATATAGGGATGTCCAAGCCTGGAATGCCATATTTTAAGTGGAATATGTGAAACAGCAGTGATGGGAGAAGAAGTTTGTACAAAATCAACAACTTCATATGGTTTCTCTAGGATATATAATCCATCATGTAATCTACTTCTGCCAATCTTCCTCAAAATGGATCTTACATGAATATCACAATTGTCAATTGAAAATTGCACATATAATGTATTATCAGACATAAGAGCACTAATAGAGAATAAATTGTACTGAAGTTCTGCCAATCTTCCTATTTTTAATAGTTATCCCAAACATATATAACACAATGTTAATCACATGTAATTCTCCTTTATGAAAAACTATGAAATTAAACCAATATAAATTTTTTTTATGAGAATCGATATAAAAGAAATTAACCCCCTATAAAGAAATATACCCACTATAAAAAATATATCAACTTATTAAAAGAAAAATATTGCACCTTACCAAAAAAACTTTGAATGATAGTTTGTAGAACTTTTCTTCAATATAATATCCATTGTAAACAAAATAAACATTAAAAAAACAGTAAAATTATCAAAACTTAATTTTTTGTTAAATAATAAAAATATATCACCTTACCAAATAAAATATTACACCGAAACAAATTAATAATATGAAGGTGGAAATTGCAACGACCGTTAAATTTGAAATGAGAAGAAAATATGGGGAGAAAATATGAGGATGGAAGATTGATTTTTGGGTGTTTGAAAATGAAGGCAGAAGATGATTTGGAGTGTTTGAAAATAAAGGAAGAAGATGAAGAAATGAAGGGAAGAAGATAGGATGATGGATGATCGGGTGCTGTTATTTGTAAAGGAAGAAGATGAAGAAATGAAGGTTTGTTTAGGGGTTTTAAGTTGGAATTGGAGGGAAAGAAGACAAAAAAGATCTCTGAAATCAATGATCTCTCAAATGAAGAACACATAATGATCACACTGCCATGAACACAACACACAACCTTCTTCTTTATTGTGAAAGTAAGTGAAGAACACACTGCCATGAACACAACACACAACCTTCTTCTTGAAATCAATGCAATGCAATATGTATCCGAAATTGTCATAATGATCTCTCAAATAATATATGCGGCAACCCTAGCATGAAAAGTTCTTGAATTTAAATAGCACAGAGGAACGATGGGAAATGTCCACAAATAAAATCTTTAGCTCACCAAAAAGGAAAACATCTCAAATAAAATATTATGCATAATAAGTTAAATAAGGAAAGAAATATTATGAAGATTTGACTTTTAGAAGAACATCCTCTGTGACAAGATCCACTAAAAGTCCAATTAGTCAATGTCAGAAATCTATATTTAGCCAATATCACATTTCCAACATGATTTATTCCAACCTAATTTCAATCAAAGAAGAATGGGACTGGGACATATTTTGGTTTATGTCGGGATTTGTCAAATATATTGTTCATGGAAACATAATTGTCGAACCTACAAATATACTATCTATATATGCGGGTTAACAATGGAGAGATAATTAGTAAGAATAATTGTAGGTCTATAGGTTTGTCAATTTTGTTGATGTAGATTCCATGTACAGTGTGACGTTAATGTAATAGAAAGAGTAGTGTTGACGTAGTAAGAAAGGTAGTGAATTATTTTTATTTGATCCTTGTCAGTAGTAAGTGTAGTGTTGATGTAGTAAGAAAGGTAGTGATCATTATTTTTATTTGATCCTTGTGAATAGCAAGTTTTACACCACCGCAATTAAATCAAAGCTCTTCCATACACGAACAAAATTAACTTGCATACCTTGTATTATTCGATTCGATTGTCAGGTAGTTAATCTTTCTTTGATTGTTTCATTTTGATTTTATAATCAAGAAATCTAGACTTGATTTTGTTGTATTGATTTATTTCCATTAAATCTTCCTTCATTTTGGCTATTTTGAATTGTTGGTTTATATTCTAATTTTCTTGAAGGCAACTTTTGATTTTTGGATTAGATTCTATATTAAAATAATGTGTGATTCTCCTAATTGTCGAGAAAGGTACACATGTCCACGTTGTTTTACTAATTACCGTGTATTTTAATTAAATATTTTAAGTTTAGATATATTTTGGACAGAAAAGTGTGTTTAGATATTTTCCAAAAAATTCTTTTTAAAATTAGATCTTTGTCCAATCGCCCAAACAAAAAAAATATTTATTTGGGAAAACTCAATGAGGAAAAGGATCCTAAAAGAAATGATGCTACGGCCCATAATTAAGAGTAGTCGAACCTATGCAGCCCATTTAAGAATGGGCCGAATGGTTTCATTTCACGTCACTTGGGATCCCAAGCCCAAGCCCATATTATTCCATACTATATAATCTATCTTCTTAGTATAAAAACAAAAAAATAGCATAGTTTAATTGGTTACTATCAACCTCAAAGTCAGAAGTTTGATTTTCTATCCTATATATTGTAAAAAAATAAATATCAAATGAGTTTGATTTTATGTCTTTGTTTCAAATCTATTTAATATGAATTTAATTATTATGGACATATTCTTAGGTATCGATTGAAAAGCTTTTTTGACTCCAAACTTTAGTTGGTAACGATTGAGTGTTTGTACTTTTACATTTGTAAAAATTTAGTTAATAAACTTTAATAAGTAACGATGTAGTACCTATATTTTAAAAATGGTAACAATTAAGTTCCTATTATGAAAAATCTTTTTAAAATTAATTGTTGAATTCATGTAGTGATCTAATCTTTATAGTTTATTAAAAAAAAATTGATTTTCGATCAATATAACGATCTACATGGGTCTTATTAATTAATTTTTTTTCTTTTTCCACCAATTAATTTTCACAAATTAAATGTGATAAAAAAAAACCACATTTAATATCAACTTGATTTTTCAATTCCTGATAGACTTTTTTTGGTATTAAATGTGAGCTCAAAAATTGTTATTTTTTCCTTCACCCACATGTTTTCTTCATTTTCCTCACACTATTATTCGGCTTTGCACCTTATTTTGCTTTAATTTTCTTCGTTAATTTTCTGCACATTTCTTTCTCTAGTACACCCTTTCAATTTATGAAAATTACCGGTAATAACTTGCTAAATTTTAAAACCGGTTTAAATCGACTTAAGAAAAAAAAAACTTTTTTTAAATAAAAAATCTCTTTTTTATTTAAATACTTTTGATAAAAACGAATTACAATATACTTGAAAAGCTACTTTGAGTAGTTGTCAAAAACTTCAATTTCTTCCAAAATGACTTATTTTTTTAAATTAAATACTTGAAAATATATTCCAAACACACTCTAAAGTTTCATATGACGTTTTTAAATCTTGTGAAACTCAGTTTTATGCCATGTTTTTATTTTTTTCTGATAGAAAAGAAAAACAAATATACTAAGGGCCCGTTTGGATTGACTTAAGAAAAAAAATGTTTTTCAAAAAGTTTATTTTTATTTAAACATTTTTGATAAAAATTATTGTTCAAAAACTATTTTAAATGATTGTTAAACACTTCATTTTTTTTTTCAAAATGACTTTATTTTTTAAATTAAATACTTGAAATTGCATTTCAGATTCATAGTAGTAAATGATTAAACATGTTGAATGTACAAAACCTATTTAAGATATATAATTACATTCTTTCCATTTTTGAATATTACCATGGAAAATCTTATGAAGCTAAGTTTCATACTATGTTTATATTTGAAATTCAATTTCAAACTATATAGATTTTTTTATGGCAAAAACTACATGATGATGGTGACGAACAAATATACGGAGTTTATATTTTCAAATAATTAAATGTACCCAGTGTATATGATGAAATCCATGGAATACATATTTGCATAAGATGGAATAATAAATATAAACATAGTATATACGTTGTATTATATTATTTTAATGTACAATTATATTGTTGTGTTTACAACTATGCATGATAGGAAAAACACCCCCAGTATATGTGACTATAGCGAACAAAAGAAAGAAAAAAAATTCTGTACATGTAAATATATACATGAGTTGTATCAGTGTGTATTTATACTTATATTTTGTATCATTTTTCATTTAAAACTTTGATTTTGTTTAATACATCTTAGAGTTCCTCAAAATATGTATATATATATATATATAAAACTACTCACTTAGAGTGATATTAAGTTTTGCATATATATATATATATATATATATATGTTAGAAATTGAATCTTCCACCTTTGTAAATTGTCAAACTCAAGAAAAAAAAACTTTTTAAAAACATATTTGACATATAAATAGGAGATAGAGAGATCTAAATCTTTTACACATTTAATGAACTACAAAGATCTCGACTTATTCCTTTTCAAATAAGAATATATTGGGTTATATTGTATTTTATCTATTTCTTTCATTTTAGAATCGAACAATTATAGTTTGGATGGTTGATAATAATTAATAACAATAAGTATCTTGTTCACTCAACTATATTTGAATAAGTTATGTCTAAGTTATTATTATCATCATCATTTAAAAAAAAAACATTGGTTTCCAAAAGATAATCTCATCATAAAGTGACATTTGTCTATTAGTTCTTAAACTTTAATTTATAATGATATAGTCTCTAAACTTAAATATGAAACAAATTAATAGACAATTCAGTTGATATCTGAAACATCATTACTAAAACTTAATTAAACTTCTTACATATATTAGATTAATTAGGGTAATAAACAAGCAAACAGCTTCGAAAGAAGAAATTTTGTGCATATTAGGCTACACCATTACCACTTAGTTGAGGGCCTTCTATTAACAACAACGGACTTCTTTGGCCTTTGAGAGAGGAGGAGGCAGTAGAGTCCACAAAGGCCTTAAGACGACACATCGCCACCGTCAAAGTGTGTTCCGACATGTTGGCAAAGCACATTCTAAACCAACCGGGTTCAGAGCAATGACAAGCCGAACCGGGTGAGACATTAAGCCCAACCTCACACAAAATCCTCTTCCAAAGCTCCATTTCCTCTTCAAAACTTGGGTACTTCAAAAGATGCCTCATATCCACCCAACAAAACAGACCCGCATTCCCTTTCAAACACCCGATTCCGGCTTTCCGGAGCCCCGACTCCAGCATCGCTTTTCTCTTTAGGATCCTCGTCTTCATTTCCTCCATGTAATTCCCTCGGAATTTGGCGTCCCCTAGAATTTGTGACACCAAATATTGCGTTTGAGACGAAATTAAACCGAAGCTAGACATTTTGGTAGCTGCAGCCACTACTTGTGGGTCGTTTGAATAAATCATGCCTACGCGGAACCCAGGTAGGCCTAGATCCTTGGATAGGCTGTACACCACGTGGATTCGGTCCCAAATTGGGGATTTTTGTAGGCGTTGGTCCATGATGGTTCGGAAATCTGGGGACGAGAATACTGTGGCCGAATATATCTCGTCGCTCACGATGTGGATTGCCTTGGCGGTCGCGAAATCCACTACTAAATTCAGCTCGTTCCGGCTCAATGTGGTGCCTAACGGGTTCGATGGGTTCGTTATTAAAACCCCTTTCACTCTTAATTTCAGCTTCTGGGCTTGTTCCATGGCCTCCTCCATTGCCGCTGCTGTGATTCGGAAACCGTTTGAACTCGAACAGTGAATTGGAATTATTTGTACGCCTGTTCGCCATTTTAGGTCCCTGTCAAACCTGCATTATAGTTTAAATCAATAAAATTCAAATAAAAAAAATACTTGAGTGTAGTCAGATTATTTCTATTAATTATTTATTATGTATAGATCTTCATTGTGCAGCTCAAATA
Source organism: Benincasa hispida (assembly GCF_027475165.1). NCBI lineage: Eukaryota > Viridiplantae > Streptophyta > Magnoliopsida > Cucurbitales > Cucurbitaceae > Benincasa > Benincasa hispida. The sequence goes on from NC_143481.1 coordinate 11,931,506, forward strand.
ATACTTTATAAAAATATGTCACGTGCAATTCTTTTTTTTTTTAAAAAAAAAATGAATTATCTTTTTTAATTGTATATGGAAAATGGGAGGCTACATGTAATCATCATTCTTCTATTCTTTTGCACGGTCTATTTTAACCAAAAAAGAAAAAGAAAAATTAGATGCATTGGGGTTATATCTAGTTTTATGTATCTCACTAAATTGTCTAATAATAACTTGTTATATTATAAATATTTTTAATACATTGTTTGTGTGTGATGAAAGTGAGATGATGAATTCAAATATTGCACTTTTACTAATCGATAAAAGTTGTCTATAACCTTGTGATTTATGCGAATATTGTTGGGAGTACAGCGTATAGTTTACATGGTACATATGGACAAATAATTGAGTCTGAAAAAAAAAAAAAGGTGATAATGAAGTTTAATTACCCAGGATAGTAAGGAGTGGGAACAAGGAAAGCTTCACCAGGTTCGGCAAGACAAAACATTAGGATCTCATTTGCAGAAGTTGCACCAGCAGTGAGAACCAATTTATTCACATCAAATTTCACTTTGTTTCCTCGTATTTCCGCCAACGATTCAACTAACACCTATTATTATTATTACTATTATTTATTACACACAATATTATTTCCCATTAAAAAAAAATTGAAGGGGTCTTTATGAAAAAAGTATAGTATCTAGCTACCTTTTTAAAAGCAGGCAAGCCATGATAGTCTTGAAATAGAGCCAATTCTCTAAACACAGACACTCCATTTCTTTTCAATCCCAAAGCATCTGGGTTGTTCTCCATCCACTCATCCAATAGGTCATAACATAGCTGCAAATAAAACCATTAATACTATATACTTTTACATCAACGGTTAACGATGGTAATCATAACGATAATACTTGATTATTAACTGGGCTGATCAATAGCCCAACTGATCGATGCCACATGGCAACATATAATTCGACTATGTAATTGGACTACAAATATATATACATATATATATATATACACACGTAATAGTTGCGGTCCAACTAGCAGCCAATAATTAATTACCTTATTTTCGGCGAGACCCATTTGGATAATTCCGGTGGGATTTCGAGTAGGGTGATAAGGGTTCTTCTCGTACTCTTGCCATCCGAAGAAGTAGGAAGAATCTTGACCATGTGAATCATGGCTAGCTTTGGTAGACAACATTGCCATCATGTATGATCAAAGTAGTGTACAATATCTAGGTAGATATATAATAGGGAGAGGGAGAAGGAGAAGTAGAGGGAATATTTTAGGGTTGTATAGAGCTATTGATATTGAAATTTTGTGTGTTTGTGTGGGCACAAGTTAGAGTGGCATTTATATATATAGGGAGGAGAGGAGGTTTAGGGTTCATGAAATTAAAGAGTTGATTTTTTTACCACAAACAGACAGTTTTAGGACTCTTTCATTATCTCTGTCTCTCTCTTGTTAGTTGATTTTGTTTTGTTTTTTTCCTTGGCACTTTATTTGAATACATGATTAGATATTATGGGGTTGGATGCTCTAAGTCAAATAATCCTGTTGTAGCAATACCAACATTTTTTTAAGCTCAAAATTAAAAAAAATAAAATTAAATGCAAATCCAAGAAGGATTTGACTTTTTTTTCCTATTACTAGGCAGAAAAGTGAGTAGAAGAAATTGAAAAGAACTGAAAAGGTATTTTCCATATTTGTCAACCTCTCTTAAAATGAATTGAAATTCATTGTTGGTATTTTAATTGAGTAGTTAATGTATGTTGATTGGAATCAACTGTTATAGGTATCCCATTGTAGGAGAAAAAATTCTAATAGGAAGAGATAATGAATTACCATATCAAATCATATATTGATAAGATCACATACGTGACATTTTAATTGGATTAGTCTTTTTTTTTTTTAAAGGATAGATTGTGAACCAAATCTTTGATTTGAAAGTTGATAATATATATTTATATCAATCGAGGTAGACTAGATTTCGAGAATTGAAAATTAGAGTTAGGGTTAGGTGAAAGTCGTAAAGTAATTTGAATTTCAAAGGGTTGAAAAATATAAAAGTATATAATTGAAAGAGAATAAATTAGTTGGGTGGTAATTTGATGACATGGAATATTGAGAGAAGCCGTGTATGCTTTTGCATATGGAGATATTTCACCGACAATCAGGTGGAACAACATGGCTCCTGCGAATCACATAGCACCTGTCCTATCCATTGACTTTTCTTTCTTTTTCTAATTTTTTTAATTAATTAATTCCATTTTTCTGGGTATATGGTTTGAGTTAATTAAGGGGTGATGTAAATATGAGTGTGTTCGTTCAGTAGATTAATTCAGAATTTTGTGGGACTTAGACAACATTATAAAAGAAAAAAAAAGTTTGGCATTATAAGGAAATATGTATCCTTAAAGTTTTAAGCAATTCCTACCCCGAGGTTGCTCCTCTAAAATCTTTCTTCGATTTTTTAAACATTATCTAATAATTTATTATAAAAGAATCCAGAATCGACACACATATTTACATGATTCATTGATAAAACAAAGAGAGAACAATTGTATTAAAGAGTGTAGAATAAATGGTGCTTCTAGAATTGAGAGTTTATAATTGTAAATAATCATAAATAATTTAATATTTAATTCCAGAATCTTGTACAAGGTTGTTCTAAGTGTCAAATAACAGTTGAAACATTCCATCATAATTAAAGTCGGCAATAATATAATGTGACAAAAAAAATATATTTTTCTCAAAATAATTCCATTAAATTTTTTTTAGTATTGGATCTTCCTTGAGTAAAAATTTGGCAGTAGAGGTGTGCCGTTGGAGGTTTTTCAGGTGGTCCACGAACACGGTATCTTACAATGCTCAGCAGAATTTTACGACCAGATGAAAAAGTCGGAAAAAAAGAGAGAAAAAAATGAAAATAAGGATGTAATGCCACGTGTAAAAGGTGAGAGCAAGGACATGAGTGGTCCATGGGGATTGGCTTACGTTGGATAAGAGGCAAAGGTGGGGTCCACAGTGTTCCAGCCCCATCTTTTGACTCTTAAACCCTTTTGTCGGCCGCTAAATTTTGTCTTTACGACGGATATATTATTCTCATAAATTATAAGAACTACACTGAATTATATAGTTTATTTATTTAAACTTTCATCTAATTACACTGAATTAACAATACACTTCCACAACATCTCCATTTTTACCATTGATAATGACTTCACTCAATTATTTTTAATGTTCTGGCTTTAGTATTTAAATGGTACATGAAAACTATATCCTATTTCTTATCATATCATTGGTTTTAATTTGATTATTTTACGAAAACACTCAGTAATCCACTTGTTCATATAGATATTTATTGCTAAGTCAACGAACAATTGTTTTGTATTTTTCAATTTTTTGTAAAATATTTTATTTCAAAAAACAAATGGACAATAAAATATTTTGTTTCTAAATTCCAAGAATTAATGCAAAATATATAAAAGTTGATAGAACCCAATATGCATGATTTTTTTTTTCTTTTAAAATAAGCAATAATCATGAAAGTTAACTCACCGAGATATGTTTTCAATCAAATCTAAAAATTTATTTAATCATCAAGATGCTTTTTAAAATGCTTACATTTTATGAATTTTAAAGAATATTACTCCCTCTCTACATAGGAGGAAGCAAACGCTTATTACACGGGTCTTTTTAAATATAAAAAAAATCTAAAAATATTTATAATTTAATCAATTTTTTTTTTTTTATAAGTATAAAATACTTTTGAAACTTTTTACTATAAAATCTAAATACTTTTAGAATTTTTCTATTTATAAAATTTTTTCTATCACACGTTAATATATTTTATGAAAGAAAAAGATATTAAAAGTGTATAATATGATAGAAAGTGACACATAGAAGGGTGGGTAAAGTGGTAGAGATATTATCAATATAACTCTTTATTATTTCTCAAAAAAATAAATAAAGAAACAAATACACGTATTTTTTTCCTAATGTAATATATTTAGTCTTTAAAACGAACAATGTAGCTGTGCTAAAGATCGTAAAATAATTCTAAGGGAGAAAGAACAATAAATCCTTAACTTTTACGGAATGTCGCCATCTTAAATTTCAAATTGATAGAGAATCTTTTTTACCGAACTCAGGTTTAGAATATTACAATCCAACAAAATGACAATCAACTTAAACTTAACAACAATTCAAATCTTTGATATATGACTTATTGGAATTCTTACTCCAAAGTTGTTCCGTTGATACTTGTCAATCCTTCAAATTCCTTTACACGTCTTATCTTTGTATATATCATTTTCAAAATTATTACATACTAAATTAGAAGTTTGACTCATTAATGACACAACTATACAAGTTTCAATTCACATCAAAAACCAAATGTCGAACTTTTTAATGGCACTTTATGATTCCAAAGTAGGAAAAAAAAAATGGAAAAGACATAATCCACAGATTCTCTCTCATATATTAGGATAAAACTACCAATCACATTGTAGCAACTAAATCAAATAATTTTTCCGAATCAAAATAATTATAGGGCATAAATTATTCTCAACAATAGTCAATAATAATTAGGGTTTAGGGTCCGTTTGGATTGAGTTGAGAAAAAATTAATTTTCAAAAACCTCATTTTTATTTAAACATTTTTTATTAGAACTGATAAATATATTCGAAAAGTAAATTTGAGTAGTTACCAAACACTTTAATTATTTCAAAATAACTAATTTTTAGATTAAATATTTAAAAATATATTTTAAACACACCCTTTAATCGTTAGAAGTAAAAATAAAATCCTAATGGAGTAGATGATAGATTTAGAAAAATAAAAAAGAATGAATTTTTTTAATATTGAGATAAATAAGGAGAGAGAAAAGTGAAGTTTGTAGTAGTAGTGTTACAGTTTCTGTGAGATAGTGCCAAACTTTGAAATGGCATGTGAGGTTGGCATTGTACTTTGTTTGGGAGCTTAAATAATGAGTGGCATTTGGGTGGGGTAAATTCATTCTAAATCCATACCATCATATTTATTAAGGTGGATTGTCTTAAATCTATCATCTAACATTTTGAATCTATACACTATTATATGTTATTTACGATTTTAGACCTAAAATTTAGGGAGGTGTCAAATATAAATCTTCTAATTCCATTGGTACATTTGTATCTATATTGTTTGATATTCTCCTTTAATAATAAACTTGTCATCTCTCAATTCGTAAATGTAGTTATCAAATTGTTAATGAACCACGTATATTCCTATTTTTTTTTTTTTATTGTGAATTTCATTTTCATCGTACCATAGTAGTCTAATTTTTGGGTTACACAGCATAAATAATTAGTGTGACGTTTGTTTTGGAAATAACAAGTGGGAGGAGAGGAGAGGAGGGGAGAGAAGAGAGAAGGGAGAAAAGGTTAAAAGTTTGAAAATGGAAGAAAGAAGGAGATTATGTGTATCGTTTTGGGGTATGTCTAGAAATGAATTTAATAACTGCAAGTGGCGGTGGAGAAAAAATGGAGCATAGGCAACAACATTTTATTCACTTTGTGGAAAGTCTTTTCAATGTTGCAGACTTTTTGGATTAGACATTCTAAGCTTTAAATGGAAATTCACTGTTCTGCATCACTCCCCACCCTTTTGTAGACCCCGCCCCCTCATTTTTTCTCCTTTTTTTCACTTCCCTCCCCTTCCACATATGCCTCCTCTTCCACTTTTTCTTTCATTATCTCTCTACCTTTTCTCCTATACTTCCATAATTCAATAAAATAAGACATTTATCATCCTTAAACATCTCACATTAAAAGAAAAAAATAAATAAATTTCGTCAAAGTTTCATATTTATCTAATATGGTATCAAGACTTATGAACTCAAACAAACATTTGGATAAAAAAACATTCAATCCAAGAATAGTGAAATTAAAGAGATGCCATCTTAAAAACCGTATTGAAAATTCTACATTAGAAAAAATGAGAGATTTCACACATTTTATAAGATACATCGATTTCATTAATCCCTTGTTTTATTTAATAATTATCATTTTACCCATGGATCAACACTTTGATCCATTTGTAAAATGTTGTCGGTGAATTTTGGTCGGATAAAATTAAGCCAAAAATCAAGATAAGATAATATTTGATCTAGCTTGTTTGAGATTAAGAAAAACTAATCATATCCTAATCCTAGAAGGGTTAAATTAAACATTAGATCAAACCTCCTATAAAAACACTATTATGACTCAATATGAGGTAATCTAAAAACTTTTGACTTCTTTTTTATTATTTAGTTTTCATACTGACTTTGACATTAGAGTCATTTTTCTTTGTTTCTCATATCTACTCTTTTTCAAATTACAAATTTATGGTTGCTGTCTTGTGAAAGTCATGTATATTTTTCCTGTTTAAAATTTGGCAACAACATAAAGTAATGGGTTTATAATATTATTTATATTAAAAAAAAAAGGAAAAAGGGAACTCATGAAAAAAAAAAAAAAAGTTTAATATATTGTTATTAATGAAGTCTCTTGGTGGGTCGACTTGTACTTTAGATGAGATATATATCCACTGTGAAGTGAGGGAGAGAGGGGGAAGAGAGAGTGTTAATAATTGGGGGGAAGAGGCACGTGGGTATGAATTTAAAGTGGGAAGAATGAAAGAAGATTGAGATGAAGATGAAGATGAAGAAGAAGAAGAAGGTGAGGTCATGTTAGAGTTAATGGAAGCCATCATAAGAACGTTGAAGTGTAATTGTGATCTTTTGAATTGGCTATGTAAGGGGTACTTGGGTATAAAGAAACCAAACAATTAAAATAATGAGAAGTTTGAAGAATAATTCAGTTGAAATAACGATCCTCAAAATATCTCTACGATGATATAATATTGTCTATTTTAAATATAATTCTCACGATTTTGCTTTTAATTTTACCTAAAAGACCTCATACCATTAAAGATGGTTGTCCTTCAATCAATGTGAATCTTCAATTATATTCACAACAAATTCAAATATTATAGAGTGGGATCTACATTTCTGTTGAAATTTTAATAGTAATAGCATACAACTTGCAAAATATGAAAATATTAAGAAGCTTTGAGACCATTTGCAAAGGTTGCAGGGAGTTTATATAATTCTATGATGGTTCGGAGTTAAATAAAAAAAAAAAAAAAAGTTTTTTTTTTAAGGAAAAAAGATAATTTGATTAAAAGAACCAATATCTATTGCGCGATAATCAGGAACATCAAAAACAAATTAAAATCACATAAACAAGAGAGAGGATTATAAGCCCAAAGAAGCACAATCCTCATTTGAAATAGTCCATCCAATAAGATTGACTGTTACGATATTAGGTATTTATAATTAACTTGAATCTTCTTAAATGATATCTAGATTAATGAAAATATCATTCTTATTATTATGTCAAAGATTATGCCGTAGTTTTCTCCCCTAATCGAGATGTGGGATTATATTAAGATCCTAAATGAATGTTTTTCTTTTTTTGGTTGCTTTTATGCCATTTTCTAAGCTCTTAAGGATTGACTTTCTGTTGTTGTTTAGTTGGAAAATTATATTATCCATCCATACACCTCTTGCCATAAACGATATTAGAGGTAGCTTCAACATGAAAGCTAACGTTAGAAAATTAAACCTAATTGTAAATAGTGGCTTAAGGATTGAATTTGCTTGTCATTTTGCAGTGGCTTTGAAGTTCTGTTCAACTAACCTCAAATACGTACAACATGAACTCTAAAAAAAGGGAGAAAAATAATCAACTTTTAAGTTAAAGTGAGAGAATTGCAGTATAAGTAATTTTAGGAAATTAAGGTCGATAAAAACCCAAGTTTGAGAGAAGTTATTGTCAGCAGTTTAATTATGTGAGTGAATTTTGGTTCCGAATTTAGCGCTAAAAATTGAGGTAAAAGTAAAACATATATGGAAGCAGTAAATTCCGTTGGTCATATTCATTATTCAAATTTCAACCAAAACAAATCTAACAAATCCTTCAATTATATTAATTTTTTTTTTGGTCAAACTTAATTGTAGATTTACCTAAGTTGTTAGGTTAGATTACACAATATTAAATTTACTTTTATTGATTTAAGATATTATAGCATATTTTTCTAAAAAATAGCACAATTAATATGTGAGAACTAATATATTAATTAAAACGAGGACTATATTACAATCATATATATATATATATTGTACTATTAAAAGTAAGAGAGATTCAAACGACCGACTTCATAGTTATTAACACATTTATATACCATTTTAACTATGTTCGTTTTAGCCGTACATTAATATTATGTAACTTGGTATAAATACGTATCATTACATTAATATGACATTAGAACAAGTATAATGGAACCCAAAAAGGAGTAGAGAGGGAAAAAAAATGATGCAGAACAAAATTGATGGTAGTAGTGGTTATTTAGTTGTAGTGTAGGTAAACAAAAGTGTTGAAATTGATGCAACAGAGAAAGAAAGTGGAGGGGGGAAGAGAGGGCAAATAATTCTATGTGCTTAGAAATTAAAGTAAAAGTGAAAAATTCCCGACAGAAATGACTGATTTGACCTCCACCATGAAATTAATTAATTAATTTTTTTTTTAAAAGAAATATATTGTGTTTTCAGACAAGTTGAGATAAAAAGTCCAAAGGCTTTAACTATAACTTTAGAGAATGATGTCTCTTCTTCTGTTTGTGTGAGCTGTGTTCCTCGTCTCCCGGTATTATTAACTAACATTTCAACAACATTTTCTTTATTCCAACTTTGCCCACTTATCTTCAAGGAGACAGCCCTTTGTTTTTCAGCAGGCCACGCCTTCCTCATCTCCCCATTAAAGTTTTTAGTTTTTATATATTTAAAAAAAAAAAAACACATTTATTACTTTGTCTAACTAAACACCAACATTAAAAATAATGTTATAAAATGAAATCTATACTCTTCGCACATTGATTGTGAGATATAGGCTCTAGTGGTTGGGGTAAGAAATAGAATAATAAGGAGTAATGAGTTATAAAGTCTAGAGAGTTATGAATTCCTGGATTCCATATTATAATGAGTTGATTAGATATAAATTTGATGTTTTTAGTTGTGAGACCCACCAACTCTTTGGGCCAAACAAGAAATGGAATTCACAACTTCTACTTCACAATTTCTTGAACCAAACATACCCTAAATAATTGATCACGAGTGCTAGGAAAGAAAAAAACAGAAAAAGAAAAAGTTGACATACAAATTTACTTAGTATATTTATGGTGCATTTAGGTGCGTCCATAAGAGCAGGAAGAGAAACTGTTTTATTATCTTGAGAGAAAACTAGATTATAGAATACAAAACAAAATAGAGAATTATTTATACACAACACTCCTCTTATAAACCTTAAGTAGAACAAGCTCAAAATAAAGCCCAAAACATAAATTGTATACTAATCTTCATATACATTAAGTAAAATTATGAGATTTTATGTTCAAAGTGAACGAAAAATTATACCATTGTAGAGATATATGAATTATGTCTCAATCTTAAAAGATTAAATGCATGGAGTTTTTGAGAAAGATAGACTTATTAAACTAATTAATTGTGTGAAAGTGTAAAAACGAGTCATATCAATAGGATAAATTAATTAGATAGAAATGGTATTTATAAAATATTGATCACTAAAGCTACAAACTTTCATTAAAAAGATCAAGAGAAGAAAATAGGTTGCTTTTTTATTATTATTTTTTTATATTAAGTGACAAAGAACCCTCCAAAACTTATACAAAATATAGAAATTTAGAAATTTGAGTTGAACAGTGAAGAAAATAAAAGATGACAAAAATGGATTTGATGAGAAGAAAAAAGAGAGGTGATAAATAATTTAGGGTTCATATAATGCATAGAGGAAAAAGACGGTGGTTGGGCCATGCAAATAGTGTAATTTTATGTGTGGTTGTTGCATAGAGGTGGGAAAGTGGGAAAGCTTTTTATTCTGAGACCCTACAATTTTTGGGTTCCTTAATTGGCCCTTTGGCTTTGCTCTGAAAATGACAGTTTGATATTGAGGATTAGGATGAATATCCAATATGTATATGTTATATGTGTCTGTTTTTTGTTGCCTTTTGCCTTTTTGCCAACTTATCTCTTTCACATGTTGGATTTCCTTTCTTTGTCAACTACTTTTCTTTTCTCTTCTTTCTTCTTTCTTCTTTTTCTTTTCTTCATATCACCCTATTTTTCATTCATACTTGTCAAATCATCGAGAATTTAATCAAAAAAATCGTTACAAAATGACTGATAATTTTACACCGTTAAATGTATAGAAGAGAAAAATATACTTGCATATTTTAAATTCGTTTCATGTGGTTATTAGAAAAAAAAAATAGATTATTTCAATTTCAAATAGTGACAGAATTTTATATATAATTGATGATATATGTAAAGTCAAGTATGTCATTATGTAACCTATCCAATCAACTTCCTTATAATAATGTCACTAGTAAATTATAAAAACAATACCTCCTAAAATTAATTTGAGATATATCTCAAACCTCTCAAAATGCTAAAATATTAACTTCCTAAAACTTTTTGATTGAAATTTTAGGAATTAAAAATGTACCTTTTCTCTGCTAATTGCTTTTATTGCTTGTGAATAGTGGAGCATAACAAGAACATATACCACAAATAAGGATAATTAATTTTATCACTGTTGTTGTTGTTGTTTTTTCTTTTTTTTTTTTTTAACGAGCATTATACCAGGTGAATTACGTCTATTCAATACTATAACATTGGAATTTAATGTCGGTTTAAAACTGACATTATAAAGATACAATGCCGGTTGAAAACCAACATCAAAGATTGTGTTATAAAAGGTCTTTAATGTTGGTTATTTTAATGTTTGTTTAAATTGACATTATAGATGATCAAGATTTCAATGCCAGTTATCTTCAATGTCAGTTTTCAACCAACATTGAATACTATCTTCAATGTCAGTTTTCAATCGACATTGAACAACATCTTTAATGTCGGTTTTTCACCTACTTTTTATCGTTAATTGTTTGATATTAAATGTCTGTCATCGTTTCGTTATTGAAAAATAAAAGAAAAATTTGCTTACGCACATGCTCTTTGTTACCAATATAAGCACAAAATAAAATCCTAATTGCTTTTACAAAATCCCAATAAGTCATAAAAGAAAATTGGATGATAATAAATAGAAAACCAAGATAAAATATAATTTTCATCCAAATCAACTCCATATGATTTAGGCAACAAATCCCTATGTGTCAACCATGAAGTATACATATATATTATACGTTAAACAAGTATAGTATATATGCTAAGTTGCACACAAGAATAGAATTCGAAATAAATGGACTACAAAATGGTTAAAATGACTAAAAATAAGTTGAAGATAAAAGAGGTGTTAAGCGATGTCTTCCCAAGTATTGGATTTTATGTCCTAAAACTCGTGATATGTAAACAATGGAACTTATTCTTAAAGTTCATTAAGGTATTATTGAATAGATGTTTTGCTTAATAGAAATCCAATAAACCTAAAAGTCCCTTGACTATTGGATGAGTACTTGAACTTTATATGGAGACATAAAAGTGGATCAGGTTCGAGTAAATAGTCAAAATGATCTATAGTATATGGATAAGGTTGGGTACCTTATTCTGGTAATACTATTAGATGCGACCTGCTCTGTAGTTATTACAAGGAGTTGTAAAGTGCTACAAATGAAGTGATCCTAATTCGTTCATGTTGGGACATAAGGAGTGGGAGGTGTCCTTGTGCAAAACGGTTTGTACAAGATCGGACCACGAAATCAGTCACTCTTACTTTATAACGCTGTTTATTGTTTAAGATTGACTATTTCAAAGCGATAACCTAGGTAACTTGACCTTGATCCTGAGCTAACTATGAACTCCTGTTTATTTGAAATTATCCTTAGATTTGCATAGGTGAGGGTTGGCTCAACAGCGTCGGCTTAATAAACCTCTCATTTCGGGGGTAAGATTGGATAAATAACTGGGGACATAGGGTGCAAGACGGAATTCACTCCTACCCGCTTTCAGGGATAGTAGAGTGGTTGTTCCCTTAAGTGCTAATTCTAAGTCTTGAATAAAGGGCCCCACCCTCTCATTGGTCCGAGAGGGATCAATTTTGTTGATTGGATCGCAAAACAATGGTTCATTAGGGGATCAGTGGGGACTTAAGGAACAAGAGGTAATTTTGGGGGTAAAACAGAGATTCGACCTAGCCGTTATTACGAACAACCTGTGAAGGGTTGACTTACACTAATCATGGTTATATCGAGTGGACATAATATATCTACAATGAGGGGAGTTCAACTATGGGCTTTAGTGGAGTGACCTATTAGTTAACGAATGTGAGTTAGATTGGTATAATGAGTTTAGCCGATTAATCTGGATCGTTAGAGCCCATTATCTATAGGTCTACGAGGTCCCTCTACTAGCTCGAAAATGGATTAGCTCTAGAGTAGCGTGATGAGTTAATTTGAAACGTTCAAATTAGAATCAAACGGAATTGGAGAATATATATTTAAATATGATTAAATATATGAAGATGGATTTGTGTAAAATTAATTTAATATTGGATATTAAATTAATTAGAATTATTTAAATTGTTTAAATAATTATTTATTAATTTTATTAGAAAATTAATTTGTAAAATTAATAAATTTTAATTTTAGAAATAAAATATGATTTTAAAATCAAAATTAGATTTTGGAAATAGAAATACACAAAATGGAAAAATGGTTTTTTCCAACTTCATCTTCAAGTTACTCATAAACAACCCACCATCTTCAAGCTTCAATAACTCCAAGCATGAGCTACAATATATTGAAGAGATTGGAGTATTTTTGGAGCAATGCAACCGATAGAATTTTACCTGAAAATTCGGGTAGAAGAAGGTGTTCTTCATTGGGTTGCTGCTGTGAACATTCTCCAAGTTCCCTTTGATTTCAGCTTATTTTGAATCCTACAAATCAATCTAGAGCATCAAGAGAATAGTAGGGAAGATCTTGTGGTGGTCTGCACAAAAATTTGGAGGAATTTGCAACTAGAAATCAAGGTTTCAAAGGTTCTTCAAAAGTATGTCTTGAAACCTTAAATCTTACTTAAGCATGTTTTCGTTTCTGCCAAAATTAATCAACTAGAGTGCTTGTTGATTCTCGTCGCTTCCGTTGCGTACTGGTACCATCCCAACACCAAGTTTCTCTGATGTCAATTCTTGGAACCTAGGGACTATTCTCCCACCTACAAAATAGATAAAACGACAATTTCAACAAATAAGTAAAACGCATCATATAATATTACCCTCAATGAGCAGTAATAAAAAAAACTAGTGACCCAAACAAAACAACAATAATCTAATTCAATTTCTTGGCCTAAGCAATTTGGATTAAAAATAATGATTTAAATGCCACAAGATTTGAGAATCAACAAATTAGTTAAGAATGACTAATCAACAAATTACCAAAGCTCATGAGAGTTATATAGCAAAATTAAAACTTTGTTAGATACAAACAACTTTAATTGGTGTGTAAAAAAAAGAGTAAGTAGTTACTTTTTAGAAACTTTATTGCAGTTAGAAACTTTGTTGCTCCCATTAACTGCAAAATAAGGATGATAAATTTCAATAGAGATGGGGATGCATTCAAAGTGGTCAAATCAGTAATACATAGAAGCAGAAAATTGATCAATATATTAGAATGAGATGTCAATTAAGTACTTACACCATAACAGAAGCACTTTGAACTATTCCATGGCAGTTATGAAACTACCTTATACTCAGAGGTGGATAGTTTCCACTTTGATCTGCAAACAAAAATATTGTCATACAAGTTATCAAACATGGTCTTAAACTACAAGGTTTAACAAAGAAAAAGATAACCATACAAAACAAAAAAAGGACACCCAAAAAAATATTCATTAATTTCAACTAAAACATTCTTAGTTAAAACCCTTCATTAGATATGCAAATACTTCATATTCTACTTCCAAATAATCATAAAAGCAGGAAAAAAAAAACAGACAAAAAGTATATTAAGTTTTACATGCACATTAGCTACAGAAGAATCTCCAAGAAGTATATTAAATTTTACATGCACATTAGCTAGTTATTAGTAAATTGAGTTAATGATCAAAGGTGTAACGACCCGACCTTTTGATTACTCTGATAAAGGTCGTTACTCATAATTATATATTTACATTCAAAATATTTTGACCATTGAAGAAAATAAATTTTCATTAAACTAATAAAGACAATTTTCTAAAATAAATAACAAATAAGAAAAATATTTGTTCGGAGCCCCTAAAATAATGAAGAAAAAAAATAACTTAAACAAATAAAATTTTGACCAACATTGAGTTTCAATCAAAACTTTTATATAGCTTGAAAACGTAAACAGGGCGGAAGCAATTTACATGTCCCATATGGCACGATCATAGGTCCCTCTCGTCACCCGCCAATTCGTTCCTATCATTACCTGAAAAACAAAAATTAAGAAAGGTTAAGTATAAAATACTCAGTAAGTGATCCCATTACCAGGATCAGACTATGCATCCAGCAAAGAAAGATAGCCTGTGGCTCTCGATTTTTTATGATGAAAGAAAAACCAAAAGACGTACTATCTTGCCTTGAAATGCATGTCTAACGATCCGTAGGCACATCGTCAAACATGATAATAACATGAACGTGAACCCATCGACTCATGCATGTCTAGCGGCCTGTAGGCACACCATCAAACATGATAATAACATGAACGTAAACCTGTCGCTTCACGCATATCTAGTGGCCAGTAGGCTCGTCGTCAAAACATGAAACATGAAAATAAAAGTAACATGAACGTAAACCTGTCGGCTCATGCATGTCTAGCGGCCCATAAGCACACCGTCAAACATGATAATAACATGAATGTAAACCTGTCGGTTCACGCATGTCTAGCGGCCCGTAGGCACACCGTCAAACATGAAACTAGACCTATAGGTCTTCTGAAATAAAACATGCGTCAAGGCGAGACAATAAACCGCTCTACTGGTCTATTCATACATCACATACATAATATCAGTACTGATTAGAAATTTGAACATGCTCATAATACTTGTAATTGCCATGCAACTAGCAAAACATAATGACAAACAAAATCATGCTCCAGAGTCCACCAAGTAACTTTATAGGTCTAATCTAGGTTGCCTGGCATAAAGGCACCGGTAACAGTATCACTTACCTCAACTTGATAAAAAACGCAAAACAAAATCTCCTTAGACCTTCTTTAACACACTTGAATCAACCTAAAGTTGTGGCTTGGTCCAAGAAAAATTCCAAAACTTGATTCAATTAGCCAATCTGATCAAGAATTAAATCCAAAAATCAATAACTTAATTTTCTGCAAAAACAAAATGGTCTCTAACTTGATGATCAATGCCTCAAAACTTCCAAATCTTGAATCTAAGTTTCACACCAAAGAGAGGTTACTAATTTACCCAAAATCAAATGGATGAATTTCACCTCCCAAATTATAAGGAAAATAAGTCTTATCCAAGGTTTTTCTCAAGATTCCGGCAAAGATCGGGCAGTGGCGGTAGATGGCGCATCGGCTCGTGGATACTATAGATAGGAAGCGGGTATTACTGTCGGACGGCATAAATTATTTAGGCTAGCGGCTAGTAGGAGAGTCTTGCATGAGGAGGGTTTGCGAGAGTGAGAGAGAAGGGGAATTTCTAGTTTTATATATTTTATTTAGCAGCAATTACGAACAAACCATAGCTTCAAACAACAATCCAACCGTTCAAAATGAAACTCCATATGTCTCGAATAGACAGAATTAAATTTGAGCATAATCCAACGGTTCAAACTTCAAAAATTAATATTTTTGTAAAAGTTGTTGCTGAATAACCGAATTGTTTTCTCCCCAATTTTTTTTCTTCTTTTCACTCTCCTTTAATTTTGAAAAAATCTCAACTCTTTTATTTTTTTTTTGAAATTTTGAAAAGATAAATAAAATATTTTATCACAATATTTTCAAAATCTCCAAAGATTATATTAAATTAATAAATCAATTAACTTCTCAAATTATCTTAATTTAGGCTTCAAAAACCAAAATTAAATGGCATAAGATCCATCAATTTGACACAAATTAAATCATTCCAAATATTTAAATCAATTCAAAACTACATGAAATTAATTATCTCCTTCATTTATTTTTTTTTAAGTTGGCCCTAAAACTCAAAATCAAAGGAAAACAAAATTCAATATTTTCAACATAATCAGTTCAAATATCTAATCAATTAAATTCAATTTAATCAATAAAAGTTTTTCAATTATTTCAATTCAACTCCAAATGAAAGGGAAATTCAAATTCAATAATTTTAGATAATTAACTTAAATTTTTCTGAAATTCGGGATGTTACAACCTTAGACATAAAACAGAACTAAACTTGCAATAAAATTAACCAAACTTGCATATGATTGTTGAGATTAACCCGTAGTCAAGTATAATATGTCCAACATTTTCCAAAATACAAAATATCATATATTAGTGAAAGAGTAACACTTGGCTGCTAGCTAGGCTGCATTAAAACAGTCTTGTGACTTGATCAATGATTTCACATAAAAAAACTTAGCTTTAAATATATATATATTTTTCTAAGTTTCTTTTTCCTATTGTGATATGGCTAGACTACGAAAACGTGACAGCAACCTAACTAGCAGCTAGAATACTGAAACATGAATCTAAAAATGCAATATGGAACTCCAAAACTTGATCCTCACACTCAAAGACAAAGATTTAACATCAAACTAGAGCATAGAAAATCATGAGACAAACAATTTAAATGGTTATGACTAGTTGGACAAGAAATGAGCAAAGCAAGTGTTGTAAAAAGCAGAGGCAAAATTAACTATGTTGATCCCCTGTTCAGATCTTTTATGAAGCTTTCAAATGCTAGTGACACATAGCTTTTAAAGGCAAAATTAACTAACGAAATTAGGGGGGTGTGTGTGTTTTTTTCGCCGATAAATAGAAACAATACTTTTCATTGATGAAATAAAAAAAGAGAGAGTGTAGGCTTTCGGAACTGGAGGATCATTACAAGAAATAAAATGTCTGCTAGCCATAAAAAAAAAAATAAAGAGAGAGAAATAGGAAAACCCTGTTGTATTCTAATGAAAACTAATTTCTAACGAAAACCTTGGTGGGCCAACAAGACGATGAGCGATGTGTATTCCAAGGGGTTGAAGCTGGCCAAGCACTGAGATAATGCCCTTAATGTAAATTGTAAAACCCGAACCCTAATTACTTTAAGTAAGAATAAGTAATGTGATGTCTTCTAATGAGCTAAATGAAGCCATGTCTTAGGAAGGATAGAAGATGGAAGCAAGAAGAAATAAGCTCTTGGATAACTAAGTGTAAAAGTAGGACAAAACTCGACTAGGCTAAAGAAGGTCATGCTTGATGATGGAATGCATAATAAGCATATGGATGAGACCATACCATCTAATGAGGTGTAGGGCTGAAGTAATATTGTGAGTGCAGTTAACAAAAGAAAATTTACTAAATCCTAGCCCTTCATCACCAATAGTGGGCAAGGTGGCACAAGAAGGGTTCATGCAAGATTTTGGGTGGTGATAAAAGCAAGAAGTTCGAATTCATTGGGTCGGTTTGGACAAACTACTTAGGCTATTTATGTAATTCCAGTGGCATTCGAAAGCTCTGTGTGTCTATTTTCTGTGGCTGTGCTACTGGAGGAAAAACTTGTCGGAATAAGGCCGAAGGGGAAAAATAAAGACGAAGGGTTCATTTCTCGGTTGAATCCAGACCATCAGTGAAGAATTGAAGCTCCAGGACGAATTACGAAGCATTTTAAGCTAAAATTTTGAGGTAGCTACTTGAATTGGAGCCAATAATGAAGGTTTGAATCTCCAGATCAAACGATGAAGAATTTTGAGCTGAAATTTTAAAGTAATGTTGCTAACTTGATTCCAAACAAGTTTATAAAAGGAAGTTTCTTGAAAAGAGTTCAGGATTTTTAGTTATGAATTTTTGAAGTTGAAGCAGGAAATTTGTGCATAAGTAGACAGCTACTTGGGATGAACAAGCAAACAACTCACCGTGGAGAGCGAGAGAGAGATAAGGAGGGGATGAAGATCTCGTTCAGGATGATAATCTCGCTAATTTGGTACTAAAGATCTCGCTCAAGAAGGAAATCTCGCTGGAAATTTGAGCTGAATCTCGTTGGTGTGGTGAGTATCGCTAAGTTGAAGTTTTGCTAATGATATGTTTGATCTCGTTCATGAGGATCTCGCTCATGAGGATGAATTTACTCATAATGGTTATCTCGCTAGCAATGTTGTTTTGTTGAGGAAAGTTCCATTAGTAAATGAACTAGTTAAGGTATTCTGCTAAGAATTCTAAGTAATTTAATCGGGAATTATGTCCTTTCAAGGCAAGAAGAGCTAGGAGAGGCGTATAAACCGTTAAGAGCCCCGACGAACTATGAGTGACTATGTGATGATTTAATGTTTTAATGATTTAGAAACCATGATTTCTTTGAAATTATTTCTCATGATAAGTGTTTATATGAAGTGCCAAGCAACATATGTTTGAAGTTATTTCTCATGCTAAGTAAAGTATGTTTTCCATGGAAATTGACAGGATTTAAGTATGTTATCTTGTCCAAATACTTTCAGCATGTTTTAGTAACTCCATTTTCATGATGAACTAGTATGATGATTTGAGCACTAAGCCTTAGTTTTCAACTAAATGTTTATGACTAGTTATACGACGGATACTGAAGGACAATGAGAAGGTATCCTAGTTAAGTACCTAAGGTATGACGGTACTCAGTTATAACCATGTGCACGTAAGTAATACGATGTCGAGGGATTGAGTAAAGTTATTATCATGCTAAATTTTATGTGATTCCAAGCAACTTATTTCTATGATTGAAAGCATGATCAACGCATGATGTTTACTAATGTATGAGTTTTCCAAGTATGTTTTCCATGTCTAATGCATGCTAGTGGTTTTACAAGCTAGTTCAACATGATTTAAGCCAACTTATTTTATAAAGTATGAGGCATGCGTTAGGGATAAAGCTAAGGTTGAATGAAGCTTGATGTACTGTATTTTAAATACCTAAGGTTATCAAAGCACATGCGTTGGTATTCCTAAACATAATGAAAATGAATACGGAAGGTAGGGAAGGTATCCTAAAGAGTTTTCTATGCTATATTTGAGAACTATTCTTTTAATGCTCTTCGAGAACTTGATAGCTTATGTGAACTGGATACTGAAGGTAAGGAAGGTATCTGAATAAATGTATCTAAGGTGTTGACGGTAAATAGAAAACTCCACGTGCACGTAGGTAGTTCTGAATGAGAGGTCGAACTATGGGTCTCCTAGGCATATACCAACAAAGGGAGACCGAAGTATGGGTCTCTTGGCCAATAACAGACGTTGGGAGCTAGAGCGATGTATGCTCGTTCTCAACTAGGGAATAATGATGTTTAATGGTGTTTAAGAATTGTTATCAATGTTTATGTTTAAAGGAAGTTGCTTGAGATGCCCATCGGTATATTTAAAAAGTTCGACATAGGGATCTCTCCTAGCCATAGTTTAGTATGAACAGATCGAGATAGGGGTCTCATCTGGCCATGGCTTGGCATTGGGAATTAGAGCGATGAATGTTCATTCTCAACTAAGATTCAGGTTTCAGATACAATGGTTTTAAAGGTTTTATGTACATGTTTACTTGGCATATTTTAGTTCCAGTATTATGTTTTCGAGCTTCCAGTTTAAGCAAGAAATTTATGTTTTTATTAAGTCAGTCATTGGGCTTCTCTAGCTCATGTTTTCAAATATTTCCCTTTCAGATAGCGGTCAGCTCCTAAAAGACTTTTTTGCTGCTACTCTGCCACTCAAATAAACAAGTTGAAGAAAGCGTAATTGAAGACCTGTATTAGTTAGTACACATGTATCTGTCTAGTAACTAGTATTCTTGATGGGGCTCACTAAGTTGTAATATTCATGTATGAACAATGCTGCGAAACCCTGTAATGTAAATGTGTTAAATTTTGAGTTAATATATTCGTATATTGATGATATGTACGTATTCGGGGTTTGAACAAAATTTAACAGGTTAGATAGGCAGTAAGTGCGAGGAAAAGGGCTGGTAACTGCTGCAGTCACCATTCCATCCAGGTTATGAGGGTAATCTGGAGCAGAGTGTGACGCAAATTTTCCACAACCTGTCCCAAATCAAAAACAAATTTTACTATTATTATTACAGGGTTTTACCAAATTGACTGGTTATAAAGGTCTTATGATGTATAAAATATCCTCTCTCAACTAAAAAGATAGTAAATCTCAACAGAAACACAGAGAACCTTTAGAGTGTATAACTCACAAAGGTTAGAGAAACCAGTAACACCATTCAGAGAAGCTGAGCAGCTTGTAAAGAAAATCATACATATTCCTCTTTCTACCATCCCTGGAATAACCTACAATTTCTCAAAATATTGAAGTTCTAAATGCCCTTTTTGTTTGATTTTCTAGGAAAAATGTAGGAAATGGAAATGTTTGTACCTGTTGGGAGCAATGGAAAGCACCCATAAAAGAAAGAGCTAGAGATTTCTCAAATGAATCGATACAAACATCGATAAATCTTGTAGTTTGCTTTCAAACTTGTTGATTTGCATCATAAATTAAAACCTCTACAAATCTTAGTGACAATACGCCTTCAAATGCTTCCCTTACACTCCTCAAGTTTGAGAAATTTATTTGAATCGCAAACATTTGAGCCTTTTATTCCCTTGTAATCTCATCCACAAATCTCGAAAATCTACTTGAGAACGAAATTACACAAAAGTTAGAAATCACACAAACATTACATAGTTTTCACTATGTTGCGACATAGTGATAGGGTTGAAAGAGATGAAGTTGAGAGAGGTGGCGACGCAACAAGGTTGAGAAAGGTAGCGTTTAGAAAAATTGAGAGAGCTCGAGGAGGGAGGGGGAATTGCGAAAATAGGAAAATGAAGAAGAAGAAGATTGTGCGGTGGGGCTTTGTACAGATGAGGGTTAGAGATTTAATTTCTTTTCTTCCAAACCCTAATCTTACATATATATATAACCAAATCCTTATCCAACAAAAACTCCAGCGAAAACCCAAAAAGACGGCAAAGGCAAGACTGACAGCAACGACAACATCCCACGTCTGACAGCAGCCTGAAGGTGGTGCCACAATTGACTACAAAATCTAAAAAAAATATAAGATTTGTGAGAGAGTAAAAGATGTTTGAGAGAGAATGAGAGAGAGACTGAAGAAGAGAGCCTCACCAATGATGGACGACTATAGCTGGCGACGTCTGTGCAGAGGTCAACAGATGAGCTGTAACGCTCCCACATACCAATACGGGTCCTTTCAGCATGCTTTGTCCTCAAAAAACGCTTAAATTTGAAGTTCTTATTATTGAACCACCGAAAAGGAAGGTGCACTTTGTTGGTATAAGTAGTAACTTTAAATTATTTTAAGCCTTTCTTAACCATACTTTCATGTCTTCAGGATCCCTCTCATTCGGATGTGATATCGGTTCATTCATGTACTCCTCCTAAACTTGGGTTGTTATATGCCCACCAGTTTTCGCTTGGTTCGTCCCCGAACCACATCTTATTGGGAGAGGTTCTGCTTTGATACCATCTGTATTGTTCCAATTTTCTTGGATGTCTCCGAAGAGAAAAGAAAAAATAATAAAAAAAAAGAGAGAAAAGAAAAGTTTTTCTTTTTCTTTTTCTTTTTCTTCTTTTCTCTCTCGCGCGCCAGAATGCCCTCCCTGCCTCTGTTCTTTCTTCCCATACATGAACCCTAGCTGCTGTCGTGACCCAAACCGTCGAGACCTCTCGACCTCCATCTCTCTCGTGTGTCCCCTCTGCACTTTCAGCCGTTGACGCTAGCCGGAGTGTGCTGCCATTGTTCTCCCTCGCAGTAGGGCCCTCCCGCCTCAGATCGAGTCGTTCAGCGCCGCTTCTAGCCACGAGCACTCTGCTCGCCGTCGGTTTGAGCTGCCTTCGCACTAACCACCTACTAGTCGCTTCCATCTACTGTGCCGCGCCAGTTTCGTGCGTCGCCTCGTTCACCAACCCGCTTCCATGCCATATTTTTCATCCAGCCAGCTCCTCCTCTTCATCCGTATCGCCCACGCCTTCTGCTTACTTCTAGTCGCCGTTTGAGCGAGTCGACAGAAAATTTCTGGAGTTTGGTAAGTTTTAGTATTGATTCGAGTTTATCCAAGGGCTTTTAAGAAGATTATTTGCGTGGATTTTTGTAACTAATTTGAGGTAAGTGGTACTATTTCCAATGCCTTCATGCCAGGTGGCTTAGATTAGATTTATCAAATTAATTAACAGTCTTTAGAAGCATGATCTTTGTCTTTATGTACACTTGTTGCATGATCATTATGAGTATTAACAACATGTTTGATCTTCCATGTTATGTTGTGATCTGTGCGGCGGGATCAGTACTGAAATTTTGTATATGATGCATGATTAGATCAACTGGGGCAATTTACTGTCTGGCTTTGATGCATGTTTTATTTTAGGGGACTGATGGGTCTAGTTTCATGTCTTGATAGTATGCCTTTAGGCCACTAGACATGGGTGAGTCGACAGGTTCATTTGCATGTTACGATTTTGTGAATTGACAGGTTCACAATCATGTTTGTTTCTATGTCTTGACGATGTGCCATCAGGCCACTAGACATGTATGTCGAGGTAAGATAAGTTGTTCTCTTCGTTTCTCTTTCAGAAGCAGTTATAATTGTTTGACTCTCTGGCCCAAAAATCTCTGCTTGTGGATGCATAGCCTAATCCTGGTAATGAGATCACTTACTGAGTATTTTATACTCACCCTTTATCTTTATATGTTTTTTAGGTAAGGACAAGGATACTCGGACGACCGACAAGAAGAATCCATGACAGTGCCAAAGGAACTAGGAACACTTCTGCATTTGAATTTATATGTCTTTTCATGCTTTATTTTTTATTTTTTATTTTTATAGTTTTCTTTTCACAAACCTTCCTTGACTAGGTCTAGGGGTTAGAGATTTCTTTTTCAGTTAATATTTTCCTTCATTTTTTATTTAAATTTTTATTTTCATGTTTAAGGGGTACCCCGGTTTAAATGATATTTGAAATCTTCAGTTAAAGTCCACCTAGTTTCTTTATGTATTTAAGGAGTCCAAAATCCTATCATTTTATTTTATTCCCCCTTCAATGTGAACATTTATGCATGCATGCATCAATAACCCCCTTTTTAGCTGTCCTAAGAAGTCGGGTTATTACAATTGGTTTCAGAGATATGTAACGACCCGAGTTTAGGAGGGGTACATTAATGAACTGATATCACATCCGAATGAAAGGGATCCCGAGGACATGAAAGTATAGCTAAGAAAGTTTGAAAAGAATTGAAAGTTACTACCTATACCAACAAGGTGTAGTTTCCTTTTCGATGGCTCAATCATAAGAACTCATGGAGTAATCCTATGTTGGGTGATCTACTGGGAATTTTCCTAGGATGTATGTGAGTGAGAAAGTATGCTGAAAGGACCCACAACTTTCACTTCTAGAAGCATTCAAGTCAAGTGAGGATGACATAGCCAGGTCGCAGGGGTCGCAAGGGACATAGGTGCCGAAATTCGGATTCTGAATCCTGGGCCTCGGTAGTGTGAAGGAATGCTGAAACGAAGAATAAAAAGACGAGGGGGGGGGGGGGGGGGGGTTGCTTGGCGCACGTGGAAGAGGAGATATTTTTTAAAACTATATTAAAGATCATTTTTTTAAAAAAAAAAAAAAAACCAATATTGTACATCCGTTTTTAGTTTATTCCAACCGACATCAAAGCCCAAATTTCTTATAGTAATTCTATTCAAACAAAATACGTAATTAATTATATTATATTTGACATCTTTAAATCAAGGTAGGGTTGGAACATTAATCGATTAAGATAAAGATATCTGTTTGAGGTTAGACATGAAAGTGTACTTATAAGCTAGGCAGAGGTACATAAAAAAATGAAAAAGAAATAAAGAAAAATCAAAGAATTTTTGTGACGCCACGTAATTTAAAATAGACACACATGTATAATTGACCTTTAACGTCACTTCAATATTGTTAATATTAATAATACATATTTTTAAAAGTTATATATTTTTTATAACTTTTTCTTTTCTTTTCTTTTCTTTGTTGTAGTTAAACCAGAAAAAGAAACGATGGAAAAATACTTTATTTCTTAAAAGTTAGGAATTTAATGGCGTGTTTGTAAATGTAAAAAATATTAAAACTCAAGGGATGACAATGATATCATTTTTTTTTTTTTTTTTGAAAATCAATGAAATCATAATTTGGGTAGGCAAAAAGGGTTAAAAATACTATTTAATTATCAAATTTTAATTTATGTATTTTCAATAAATGTTAGATTTTATCTTTCAAAGATAATTCTTTATCAAAATTGGTTAAATAAAAAAAAAAAACTGAACAGAAAAGATATGAATATATTTTCACAATTTATAAAAACAATGTTTATAGATTTTTTTTTTTTTTTTTTTTTTTTAGAAAATCAACTCTAAACTAGTTTTAAAATATTTATTGAGAGTACATAGACTAAAATTGGATATTTTAAAATAATGGAGCAAAATAAATCAAAATATTTCAAAATACATGAATCAAAATAGTATTTTAAGAAAAAAAAATCTCGAGCATCCTACATTTTAATATTGTATATGCTATTTCTACTATTTTGCTTCTAAAATGTCAAATGGTTTGAGGTTTTGGTTTATTTAATTTCTTTTAAAGTTACATTTCTCCCCTTTAGATTTCTCCTCTTTAAACCTTTGAATTTTAAGTGATTTCAAATCCTAATGAATTTTAAAATAATTCCATTGTTGGTTATGTACCCTAAGAAAGGAGTAATGATTTCAAATTCGAAAAAAAATAAATTCTTACTAAAATAGTCCAATTCCATTATACTTTCACATGATCTAGTTGAATTACTTATTTAACTTTGTCGTATCCATCGTGATTTTCAATTAACAAATCATAATTAAAAATTTATATTATAAATTTTTTTAAAACTTTTTTTCATTTTTTGTTACCATCAAAACGCAAAATTTCAAATACATTCATTTCGAATCTTTCTCGTTCTGTAGAAAGTAAATAATTTAAAATGATTTCTTGAATTTCAAATCACAAGATTTAAAATTATTTCTTGAACTTTCTTGAATCCAAATGGAATAAAAGTAACTCTAACGTGGTATATTATTATTATTTGTGAAACAAGTGTATATAAAGATATGATGATGTTTCTATTCTTGATTTGAAATGGTGTGAAAGGGAATTAAGGAGCAAAAAAAATGGAAAAGAAAATTGTAGAATATTAAAGTTTTAGGGGGGAAAGAAAGAAAATAATAATGAAAAAATAGAATAAACTCACAAGATCCACTAGTGAAGGAATTATGGATATGAATATAATATGGTTTCATGCATAGATACATAAATAGGGAAGCATTTACTAAATGTTGGAGGTTGGTATTGAACAAAAATAGAAATTCTTATCTATAAAGAACACTGGTCCAACACTCCAAGTAGTGAGGATATAAATGAATATTCTCACATAGTAGATAGATATATTTTGACCAATCAAGTCATGGGATGTGTCATTTTTTTTTCAAATCTCTACATCTGCATTGAATGTGGTATGTAAATGCATCTTATTACAAAACCTATGGAAATACTCTTCAAAATCTACACCTATATTCTCCTTTTCCTAACCATATGTTAAATGACCTTTTTTTTTTTTACAAAAGAAAAAACCATATGTTAAATGAAGTAGGTTTTTATACATTGTAACAATTTAATCCTTAGTGCTCAAAATTCTCATAAATACATATCATTTTTTATAACCCAACATCTTGACTTCTATAATTTATAAACACACTTGATCCTACTAACTAGTTTAATAATCTATATATATAAGATATTTCATTAAATCTTGTTGTACAATTAAGAATTCAATTACTAAGACTCCGTTTGGTAATTATTTCATTTTTTGTTTTTAGTTTTTGAAAATTAAGTCTATTTCATCTATATTTTTATAATGAATTGCATCTTTCTTAAGTACAGTGGTCGAATTCGTAACAAAATCCAAAAACAAAACAATTTTTTAAAAGTTACTTTTTCTAATTCTCAAAATTTGACTTGTTTTTTTAAACCATTGGTTAAAAGTAGATAACAAAAGAAAAAATTTGGAGGTAGAAATAGTATCTATAAACTTAATTTTAAAAACCAAAAACAAAAACAAAAAACATATTGGTTAGCAAACAGTGCCTAAATTTTACAAAGTGAAATTTAATGATTAAATTATATTGTTACTCTCACTTACTTTCTCTTCATCTTCGACGATCTTAAGAAAGTTCTAATTTTTTTTTTACCATAATTATGTGGATGTAGATCAAACCTTTAATTTTAAAGGAAGAATGTTGTTAATTACCACAGTTAACTAAATTTACTTGAGAATCCTAAGAGAGTTAACAATGTTTATGTTTTGATAAAGAATTTTTTCTCTCTTGAAGCGGATGTTTTTTTTTAGTATAATTGAAGTAAGAAGATGACATAAAACTTAATTTTCTTTCTCATTTACTTTTGTAATAAGTATATAGGTAACTTTTGATATAGCTAAAGTTTTCATTTTTATCCAAAATCTCTAAATTTTACACTATTGTTCGTCAAACCTATTTTGACTTTCTGATAAAATTTAATGTTGTATTTTTTTAAAAAAATTGTCATCTCTTTCTTATTATGATCACACATCAAAAAAGAAAAAACGGTGCGTTTATTATATCTCTCCTCAAATTCTTTTCTATTTTCTTTTGCCACGAAAACGTACTGGTATATCAGCTTACATAAGCTTTATCAGTAGATTTGAAGTCCGGTCCAAATTCCATCAAGTTCGACTCAAAGTCAATGTTTGATTGACCCAATTCAATTCAACCTATTTATTATTTGAGTTGGATATGAATCACCATTTTACTAATCGAACTGATTCATAGGTCGGCCCATTTAGACTATACTTGGATTTACCACCTAACAATCTTATCTTTGGGCCAACTAAATAAGTATATATGTATAGTTCTTCCTATTATATATTTTATATATGAAAAAAATAAACTTTTAAATATTATATAGTTTTTAGTTAATATAAGTTTTTTGAAGTGTAAAAAACTAATTGAAAATTTTAAGAAAATTAAATATAAATTAAAAAAATTATATTATTAATAAATTGTTACGAAATCAACAATTAAAGAATACAAAAGAACATAAAAAGAAATAAAGAAGATTGACACACTAATATACATGGTTCACTAATGGTGTGTTAGCTACGTCCACAGGGCAGAAGGAGAATAATATTATAGAGAGAATGTTTTCTAAGTATACGAACGACGCCTCTAGGGTTAGAGAGTATATATAGCACACTACTCTAAACCCTAGGGTCATAATCGTAAATAACTACAAATAAATAAATATGCTAAATACGAATTCTTAATAGGTTGTTCAAAGCATCAACAAACAAATTCAAGGCATTCCAACAAATCTCCACCTTGACTTGAATTCTCTCCTAGATAACAGATGTACTACATGCAACATAAATCAACATTGCTAGACATACCCAAATTTCTCCCTCATGCCTCAAAGTATCTCACAAAGGGGACCAATAATAATTCAAAATATTTAAAAAGTCCAAACAATATTGGAACTCGCCTTGTGGAACCAGTTTGGTGAACATATCAGTAGGGTTATCAGCAGTACCAATTTTCATCACTTTAACTCTTTACTCACCTCTTAAGAAGTGATATCTTATATTGATGTGCTTAGTTCTCTCATGATGAACTTGATCCTTGACTAGACATATTGTGTAACACTCTAAACTCTTTCAGAATTCTTTGAGTTGAGAAAAGAACTCAGAGTTAAAGCCTTGAAGGGGCAGGGTTCAACTAAGTATCTAAACTATGTCTTGGAGGAAGAAAATTTTCTAAGGGTTGGAAGCATAGTGGTTTGGAGTAAAAAATTTGGCTAGGTATCCAAACTATGCTATTAGAATAAGAGTTGGATTCATAGCATAGGAGAGGTGAAAAATCTTGCTAAGTTCAACTCATGGTATAGTTAAAGAAGCAGGTCATAACATATGAGAAAAGCTATAGCATAGCTCACAACATAGTAAGTGAAGTCATAGCATAGTACAATTCATAGCGTAATGGAAGAAATCACAGAGGTACCATGTGGGATACATGGTAGATGCATCTTAAAGATGACTTTGGATAATCTTGGATGCATGGAGAATATTGGAGACTATGCTATGAGAAAGGAGGGGCTGTGTTATGAGTATAGAGAACTATGCTTTGAACCTAGAGCTAGCCTATAAATGAAGAATAACAAATAAGTTAAGTGTTATAGACAAGGTAAACGCCTAGTCAAAGAAAGAAATAGGAGTTTAGGCTAAGTGCTGAGTATGCTAGAAGTAAGGACTTAACTTGGGACAAGTTACCATAAAGTTGGAGGCATAAGAGGAATTATAGACGCCTTGGATGGATGCTTGGAAAAAGCAAGTCCATTTGGACGCATCTAGGGCAAGAAGAGCCAACTTGGGATATTTAGGACTAGGTGAATGCATGAGGGAAAGAAATGGTTAAGTAGTGAATAATCATGTGTGGAATATGCACCACCAAGAGAAGAATTAGGGTGGACGTGTAGAGGATGAGTGGTGGATGCATAGAGTATTCAAGGGAGAGATTTTGGCTATGTATTGGACAACATAAGACATTACAATTAGAGGAAACCCTAAAGAATGGGGTGTTGGACGCATAGATGGCCATGTGGGCGCATAAATGGGTGCATGATTGGAGAAAAAGTAGGCAAAGCAGACACATAACTATGCCTTTAAGTTTGAAGAAGAAAGCTATGCTTTGAGAAGAAGATAGAAACTAAGAAAGAAGGAAGAAAAGGAAGGTTGGATGCTAGGCTAGGATTGGCGCATAGGGGACTTTGTGGATTCCATTTTGGGTCTATAGGGAGCAAGATGGAAGCACAAGACAACCCCTTTGAGAAGGAGTTACACCAAGGAAGCCAAGTACCCTAGTTGGACGCATACCTAGGAGGGAAGGAGTAGGATGGGCGCATACCTTAGCCATGAGCCAAAAAAAAAGAAGCTATACTATGAAATGAGAGGCAAGTTGATAGATAGTTAAGGAACCATGCGTTAATCACTACATGGGTGCATAGGAGAAGCTTGTTAGGTGCATATAGGGTGATTGGTGAATCAACCATGTGTTGATTTAAGCAAACTTGGAGAGTAAGGTCGGATTGACAACAAAATGGGGCATGTGGCTCAACTAAGTGATGTTTTGGCTGAGCCAAGGATGAGATGGGCGCATAGTAGGATATGAAAAATATTGAAATGACATCTTAAAAGGTAGCATGGTTTGAACTATGCATGGTGAAGACACCTCAAACTCACATGCAAGTAGGTGGTGGCTCAATGTGGTGAAGATACTCAAATGGGAAGGTGTCATGCGTTGGTTGTTGGGGTGATGCTCTAAATCTCGTGGGTCTTGTAGTTTATAATTTTAATGTACAAGCAGTTAATTATTTAATAAAATCTGAGACATTTTATTCGAAATTTAATAGCATTAACCCACAAAACCAATAAACTAACATTCAAGGTTATCTTATGTAGCCTAAACATGTATGTAGAGACATACAGGTGGATCATGTTTAAGTGATAACCTAAATGGTCTGTAGTAGATGGATAAGGTTGGGTACCTTATCTTGGTGATACTGAAAATACGACCCACTTCGTAGATGTTACAGTTGTTGTAAAGTTCTACAAATGATCTGATCTTGATCGTTCATGTAGAGACATGTGAGTGGGGTGTTTTATACAAAAGGGTTTGTATAAGACCGGATCATGAAATGAATAGTCTCATTATATAACGTTGTTAATAATAGAGACTTACATTTCACCAGGATGACTATAGGTGGCATGACCTGAATCCTGAGTGAGTTGTGAACTCTTGTCTATGAAGGCGGTCCTTTGATTTGCATGGGTGAGAATAGCCAAATTGCTGACTTAATATGCCTACCATTTTAAGGATTCATTTGGTTGACGAGCTGGGAACACAACTATACAAGATGAAATTCACTCATTTTTTAATGTTGGGGTTAGTAGATAAATTGCTCCCTTAAGAGCTAACTTCGAAACTTGAACAATGTGGCGCCGTAACCTCTTTTGGACCGAGAGGGTTTTGATTATAGTTGGACTATGACTTATTATTCATTAGAGGGATCAGTGGTACTTAAGAAATTAGATGTAACTATAGGGGCAAAATGATAATTTTGACCTAACTGTACTTACGAGAAATTTGTGAATGGGCATCGCACTGTTGACTAGTTATATCCAATGGACACAAAAATATATTTGTAATGCGAAGAGTGTAGCTGTCGGTCTTTAGTGGAGTAACCGATAGTTAATGGATGTTGAGTAATTTAATTAAAGGAGTTTAATTAATTATTCATGTACCATTGGAGCTTCAATCTACATGTCTATAAGATCCCCTCTTTAGCTCAATAGGGATTATTGAGAATTAATTTTGGATTAATTTGAATTGTTCAAATTAATTGAGGGAATTAATTATATATGATATAATTATTTAAATTAATTATTTGTGATATAATTAATATAATATATTTGATACATTATAATATAAAGTTTATTTTGAGAGGACTTGTTGAATATAATTTAAATACTAATTATATGGATTGGTTTCATATAATTAAATTTAATATAAATTTGATTTATATTAAATACCATGATTGATTGAGAGAATTTAAACTATAGATTATATTGTATTCGATGTAATGTAAAAACTATAGGTTATGTGTTATATTCGATATAACATATAGTTTAATATATATTATATGATAAGTTGATTACCATATATATAATCTTTATTAAATTAAATTAAGGGAGTTATAACTCCCTCCCCCTATTTTCTCTCATCAATTATCAATCGTGAAAGGGAAGTTTTTACTTGTTGGCTTCTTTATCTTCTTCACAGAAGATAATCACAGAGGGTTTGCACATGTGTGAAGTTCTCTCCCAATGTAAGTTTCCCAAGAAAATTTATGCCTCTAAAATTTTTTTACTTCCTTTCCTAAAATAGACAGAGTCCACAACTCCTGTTTAAGAAATATACAGAGGATTACCTCTTGGTGGTGTCCAAATTGGGATGGTTTTGCTACGATTTTTTGGAATTCATTTTTGAAGAGTTCGTGACTGGATCAAGGAGATTTATCATGAAGAATTGGTTCTTTAAAGGTTAGTGTAAATTTAAACCCTAATCTCTCAGTTTAATTCTAAAATCATGTTGTAAAATTATTTGATATGCATATGTTCTTCTGTAATTTTAATTCTTCGCGAAATTTAAAATTGGGACACGATCCGCGCTTCTGTATTGTAGCTAACAGTCCTTCAACTGGTATTAAAGTAGTGTTCTTGGTCCAAATTTTAATATTTTCATAATTAAAATTCGTTTTAATGGTGGGTTGAATTAATGTATTACTTCATGTTGATGAATGGTTATGAGTTTTGAAATTATGAATGTTTTTGGGACTGGTCGTTAGAATTTACTGCTTTAATTTACGAATTTGGTTTGTAAGGACCCATTGTATTGGGCATTAATTTGTAATCGAGTCTGTAAATTAATTGTCTGTTTCGTTGATGAGTTTTTTGGAGACGTTCATGAGAAAACGAGACCCAAATCGGAGAAAAATCAATGGATATTGCGAATGTACAACAATGTTGCAACGCTACGAAGAGACGGATGAAGATTTTTTTTTCGTATTGTTGTAACGCTAGGTCACAACATGCAACTCTCAAAGATGGACAGAATGACGTGGTTCGCGAGTGGTCCAACCAGTTCTCTTGGTTCAAGTGGTTCAGCTGCTTGGTTCGACTTTTTGGTTCGGGGCAACAGTTTTTTTTGTGTGTAATAGTTGGTTTTTAATTAATTAAATTAATATAAATACTATATTAATTTAATTAGCTATTTAGGAGTCTAATCCCAATCCAAATGAAAGATTAATTAACTATAGGTCTACCGACTGAAACTAAAAATTGGCTAGTGACCCAATTCTAAATGAAAGATTTGAAGGATTAATTAACTATAGGTCTACCGACTGAAACTAAAAATTGGCTAGTGACCCAATTCTAAATGAAAGATTTGGGAGGGACGTAATTTCTCCTGGGCATTCAGATCTTTATAGATCGAAAGAACAAAAAGTTGGCCTTGCCTTGCCTCGGACATTGTAGATTGACAAGATACTTGTCAAATTTTTGATGCAGAACTCCAAGAAAGACTTGCTCCCTTTCAAGCATGGAGTTATTTTGTCTAAGAAACAAAGTCCTAAGACACCTCAAGAAATTGAGGAAATGAGATGAATTCCCTATGCATTGGTTGTTGGTAGCATGATGTATACAATGTTATGTACTGGACCTGACATTTACTATGTAGTGGGGTAGTCAGTAGATATCAATGTAATCTAGGATTTGATCATCAGACCGTCATTAAGAACCTTCTCAAGTATCTTCGGAGAAGAGGGACTACATGCTCGTGTATGTTTCTAAGTATTTTACACTTATAGGATACACAGATTCTGATTTCCAGATTGGTATGGATTTTAGGAAATCCACATCAAGATTAGTGTTCACTCTAGACGGAGGGGCAGTAGTCTGGAGGAGCACCAAGCAAGGGTGCATTGCTGACTCCATTATGGAGGTTGAGTATGTAGCAACTTGTGAAGCTGCTAAGGAAGATGTATGGCTCAGGGAGTTCTTGACTGATCTTGAAGTGGTTCCAGACATATCTAAGTCCATCACCCTTTATTGTGACAATAGAGGTGTTGTGGCTAATTCTCAAGAGCCTAGGAGTCACAAACGTGGAAAGCACATAGAGCGGAAGTATCATCTCATTCGAGAGATTATGTATTGAGGGGACGTGATAGTCATACAGATAGCTTCAGTGCACAAAATTGTTGATCCATCTACAAAGGCCCTCATGGCTAAGGTGTTTGAAGGTCACTTGCAGAGTATGGGACTAAGAGACATGCCACATCTAGTCTAGGGCAAGTAGGAGATTTTGTATTTGACGCATTTTATGCCCTAGTTTCTTGTTCTGTGTATTTTTGTATTAGTATGACTTTTATGATGTACATCCCACTAGCTTTAGGACAAGTGGAAGATTGTTGGGGTTGATACCCTAAATCTCGTGGGTTCTATAGTTTGTAATTGTAATGTATAAACAATTTATTTATTTAATGAAATATGAGGTATTTTATTCGACATTTAGTAGCATTAATTCAAATAAACCAATAAACTAACATTCAAGGTTATCTTCTATAGCTTAAACGTGTATGTAGAGACATTGATAACTTGTAGAAATACAAGTTATTCTGTCTCTTTTATCTAAAACAATTAGGAAAAAGCGTTGAAAATGCGACAACTTAATGAAAAATTCAATGAGATAATAACATCATGTGATCACACACGCACAAAGCCTATTTGCTTACAAAGAGTTATAATTGCCTTGTTTAGTGCATAAAGTTTGTTTATACGATCGCATGGAAAGTCTAAATGCCAAATTGAAGATCGCATAGTTAACCATTCAGTGGATTCTTGCGAGTGACGAAAGTCAAATAAAAAAAACAAGTTGGTGGCCGATTAGAAAGCTTTATGCCAGAATCAATTAACTTTGATGCGTAGTCGGCGGCGAATCAGGGTATTGCATTTAATTCGCCTAATCAGTACAATCTTTAGTGAGAGAAAAGAAGCTGCCTCTAGGTGCCTATAAATACTCCACAATAAAAGGAGAAGAGAGGGAGCGAACCAAAAAATTGGAAGAAACTTTGTCAAAATCCTTACTTCTCTTTCGAACCATTCATGAACCTTAAGCGAGAGCTTAGATTTTCCTTGGAAGAAAAAGAGGAGCATCGTCTTCAACACAATTTAAGAGAAACAGTCATTGGAAAGTCGGGAGAAGCAAGATATTGCATACCTCGACTTGACCTTCTTTCTCTATTTTTCATTTATCTTAGTTGTATTTGTATTGTGTAACGTTGAGAAACATTTTTTACCAATATGAACGCATATTTAGCTCATCATTTATCCAACTTTGTTATTGTCATATGAGCAACTAAATCAATTATGGGTTGATAATCATTTATCTAACATAAACTAAGTAAGAACATAAAGTTATGCGTTCAACTTATTTTATGCATGCTTATTGAATACTTGAACAAATCGAAAGATTATTCTGAGTAGATTAAACCTAGGTTTGGAAGAACTAAGGGTTTAGATTTCATAAAACAAGAAGAGAGCTCCTTTAGAAATGAAAAATATCTCTTCCAATAAACATTCATTGCATGTATCCTAGAGATAGGATATTGTGGCTCTATGCATTAAAAGGTGTAGGTTATAATTTTGAGTGATCTACTTGAATGCATGATTTATGCATTTACTTAGAAATGTTTGTGAATATTCTTCTCAACCCTAATTCTATCCATTCAAATTTAACACTCATTGCATAAACTATCTCACATAGATTGTATTGTCCATTGCATTTGTCGTTTAACCAACCTTAGCATTAGAATAGCATAAACCAACTCATCACTCAATTAGTAATTTAGATGCGTCAAGATCGAAATAGTAATTTTCTATGCATACTTACAAAGCAATCACTGAGTTCGACCGTCACCAAGACTCTAGCTGAACTTACACTTGGGTTTAACTAGGTAAAACAGTGGGTTATAAATCAACATTTAGCATTCATTTCATTGCATAATAAAAACGCATCATGGCGATTACGGTAACTAAGTGCACTAAGATTATTATTTTGATTTTCATAGGTCTCGATTGTTGGAAGTATTGTATCTTTAGTTGTGAAAAGGATACAAACGTTTTATGAGCGAGGGATTTACGCATGAGCTTGTATTTGACTCGGAGATTGAGATACGCAAAAGAGAAAGAGCAAATAGAAAAAGACAATAGAGGAATAGAGCTCAAAGGATGGCAGAGATCATTTAGAAGAGCCACAGGCAGTGATCAATAGTAAGATGAATGCTCTGACCAACCTGATTCTTTTGGCAAACGATTGCAAGAGGCCCATTGAGACTGTTTGTCACCCAACTTGTATGATTTCTCACCAGGAATCATGCGACCAGCTTTAAACTGAATCAATTTTGAAATGAAGCCTGTAATGCTTCAATGGATTCAAACAGCTGGTCAGTTTGGGGGAAGGCAAGGCAAAGATCCTCACACTCATTTGAGGAGTTTCATTGAAATTTGTAATACATTTGTATTCCTCAATATCTCTTCAGAAGAAGTTCGACTAACATTATTTCCTTTTTCATTATATGATGATGCGATAAAGTTGGCATACTCACTTGAACCTTGTGAAATCACATTGTGGAAACAAGTAATAGAAAAGTTTATGAAAAAATACTTCCCACCAACGAAAAACGCAAAGGGAGAAAGGGAAATTACAAACTTTCAGCAAAAAGAGAATGAACCACTCAGTGATGCGTGGGCGAGATTCAAGGTGTTAGTAAGAGATTGCCTGCATAACGGACTCCCTGACTGCCTACAGATGAAAATTTTCTATTATGGTTTGAATTCAGCATCGCAAATAGCTGTAAATGTCGCCATAGCAGGTGGAATGTTGGAAAAAACGTATGTTGAAGCTAAAAACATTCTTGATCAAATCTTGAAGAATCATGAAGATTGGAAAGAAAATGAGTATCGGTCAAGGTCCAACGAAAGAGAAACCAATTGGAAAGAGAGGGACTCGATTTGGTGATTGGATCATAAACCAATTGTTCATTAAAGGATCAGTAGAACTTAAGGAGCAAGATGTAATCTCAGAGTTAAAACAGCTTTAGTCCCAGTGTTATTACGAACAACTTGTGAAGGGTCAGCTTACTGATAATGGTTATATCAAGTGGTTAGAAATATATCTACAGTGAGGGGAGTGCAACTACTGGACTTTAGTAGAGTAACCCGGTAGTTAACGAATGTTGATTAATTCAGTTTAAAGAGTTTAGTCAATTAATCTCAAATCGTTGAAACCCATGATCTATAGGTCCATTAGATCCTCTTACTAGCTCATAAACAGACTAAACCTTAGAATAGTGTGATGAGAGAATTCGAAATGTTCAAATTCGAATTATGGAAACTATTAATTATATATGATATAATTAAACGTTTAATTATTAGACTACTTGTAATTTGAGAGTTGGAAAATATTTAAATAGGATTTA
Source organism: Benincasa hispida (assembly GCF_027475165.1). Classification (NCBI taxonomy): domain Eukaryota; kingdom Viridiplantae; phylum Streptophyta; class Magnoliopsida; order Cucurbitales; family Cucurbitaceae; genus Benincasa; species Benincasa hispida. Next base: position 11,967,930 of record NC_143481.1, read on the forward strand.
AATATTAAATACATGAATAGGGATTCATGTTAAGAATTGATATTTTATTTTAAATTGATTTATTTCATTAAATTGTTTAATGAAATAAATTGATTTTATTTAAAATTAATTGTAAAATTAATTTTATTTTAAATTATATTAATAATTAAATTAATATTATTGTTTTTCTAATTTTCTTTTTGAAATTAGATTTTAAAATTAAGAATATTGAATTTTTTAAATTTAACTAAGAATGGAAAAATTGAATTAATGGGAAATTCCCACTTTTTCCCCTCATCAAAACATTTCACTATCCACTTAAATTAGTTGAAGTTTTGGTGACATGTTGATATGCATTGTAATATCATGCATAATTTGTTTTAAAAAAACAAATTCAATTTGCTGAGTTTTTTTTTTCATGCAATCGATTTTAAGAGAAAAGGGTTTTTCCCAATTTCTTCACCAAACACTAAAATTCTTTCAAAATTCTCTTCAACTATAACTCATTTTGGATTCCACTATCTAATTTAAGGTCTTAGAGAATAGTAGGGGAGGTCAAGTAGTGGTTCAGAACTTTTTGAAGAGGAAATTCAAGCTAATGTTGTTGAATCGAATAGTTAATCTCAAAACCCTATTTTTCATGTTAAGAACATGCATGTTTCTATGTTACAATTTATGGAATTAGAATGCTTAAGATCCTAATTGCTTCCGCTAATTGCATGCTAACTCCATCAATTGGCATGGGAGCATGATTTAAGCACTCAATTCGTATTAATTTTAGCCATGTGGGTAATTTTCATAGGTTGTATGAAAATGAGAGCTGATATGGATAAATTCATATTTGGCATTTAAATTCTCTTCAATTAAGTATTAATTGTTGTAACCGACTCTTTGTTTATAGGCCTTAATGTGTGATTAAGTGTTTGTAAATTTTTTAGAGTCAATAGAATTGAAATTATGTTGTAAATGAAGAAAGAAGCAAGAAAGGTTGGCTGTAAAAAACAAGGTTTGAAGCTATTGTAACGTAGCGTTACAATGCTGCTCTTCAGACAGCCCAAAAATAAGGTAAATTCCCATGGAATTGCAACACTGGGATGAAGCGTCGCAACACTGCTCATCCCAGCTCAGAAGACGCGTGCGCGACTCGACTGGTGGTTCAAATAAACTGATTCATCCGGTTCGAGTCTTGGTGGTCTGCCCGATTTATGTCGGTTTAGCTCGGTTTAAACCGATTCAACACTTTTTGGAGCATTTGAGGTCCAATTTGAGTGGTTCGGGTCTGTTCGTGAAGTCTTGAGGCAATTTGAAGTTGTTTTAAATTATTATTGTAATAATTTAGCTATTTGCTTTCTTAGAACCCCAAAACTGATCGATATCAGTGTGTATGCATTATGAATGTATGTTATAATTAAATAAATCTTATATATGCATATAGTATGCAATATAGATTTAAAATCCCACTATAAGAAGCATGTAACATGCATTAAAAATATGTTATAATAATTATAATATATAGTATGCATGTTTAGGGTTTCAAGTATTTAATATAAAGTGTTATATTAAACCCTGAAATGCTTGATGTTAGTTGTGGATGGAAAGCATGTCTAAAGTTTTATAAGTTGTTATAAAAATGGATTAGACAATTAAAATCCATAACAAAGATAAGATTCATGCTCACCTAGGGTTTACAAATAACAACTTGTTTTAATAGTTAAAATAGGTCATTATTTTGTAAAACTTTGGCTACAATCGGTCTATAATCTTGTCTAAGGCTGGAGGTACTTAAGTTGACGGTTTATGGAATACCTCCTACCTGAGGATTATAGTCAAATAATTGAGTATTGTTAACGCGGTTTTATGAGCATGTGTAAACAATGTGAGGTTTTTGAAGGAAGTCTTTTTAAATAGACCCTTGAACGAAAGCGGATCGTCTAAATTCCATTTTGATTGAAAAAACAAATATACAACAAACATACAAGATATGCATTCTTAAATAAATCACAACATGTTTTTTTATTAAGAAATAGAGTTCAAGAGATTATACCTTTGAAGAACGTTTCTTCGTGTAAACCCCTAAAACTCAGCAACCTTGAAGACTTTCTCCAAGAACTTCATGAACTAAAATGAGACACAACCACCAGAAATTAAATGGCTACTAATATATTATAACACTTATAATATAAAATGATGCATGAAAATAAATGCCTAACCTATGGTGGGTTTTAAACTATATGACATACATTATGGCATATAAAATAAACATACATCACATGTATATTTAACTAAATTTGATGGACCAAGATAAATAATCTCAAAACTGGAAATTAAATGGCTAAACTATTACAAAAGTTAAGTTCAACGATTTGGAACAAGTGAACCAGGTCTTGAATCGCTCGCCTCGAATCATTCCACCAATAACCCTTGCAGCTTGATCGTGTAGCAAACTTTTGATCATCGAGTAATGAGGCGTCGACTATAAACGATCGTGTATATGCGATCATGTAGCTTTTGGCTATGTGATGAGCATGAAAGTCTACGCGATCATGCAACGTGCGTTCAGTATCACATACCATTTGATTATGTAGCTATTGACTACACGATGAGCATGATAGTCTACACGATCGTGCAACACGCGTTGAGTATCGTATACTATACGATCGTGTAACTATTAACTATGCGATCAGCATGATAGTCTACATGATCGTTTAGCACGCAAGCCTTGCGTCGAGTATCATATACCGTGGAATCGTCTAGCCATTGAGCTCCTATGCGAACATGCAGTGATGACGGGCAGAAATGCACGTCATCTTAGGCCTTTTATATAGAATTATGAGGATTTTTAAGTGAAATATGTGGCGAATATGTTAGGAATTCATGAGAAAATGAGTTTGCATTCATTGGCATTTAGAATGTCGGCTAACCCACTATTATGCATTATTATGCATTCAATTGTCTATCTTTGTAGCTAACACAGGAAGCGGATGCATACGCGGAAACCGGGCTATCGCAAAGACGACCGCATGTGGAGAATTTATCCATCGCAAAGGCGAACGCATATGTTTGATGCATGAATATTGCGGCCATCAACTGCATGCATCCATCACATAGAAGTTGCAGTCATCAAGCGAATGCGGTCACGCAGAGAAGTTGCAGCCATCGAGCGAATGCGGTCATCGCAAGGAGATTGTAGCTACATGATGATAACCATAATAGAGGGATGAACGTAAGGTTGGTGGAATGCAACATGAATGCATACCTGAGGAGTATCAAAAGATGATATTGACATTTCACCTACCACGCCGTTAGCAGCAAAGATTCAGAAAAGGATTATCGCGTCGCGAGTGTCAGATTCAGAGAAGGTTCATTAATACTTTCGGCGATTAAGCTCTAAAATAAAAGCCGATGAGCAGTATTTCAGATCATCCAAGTTTCTACCTTCAGGTGGATCCTCATGATCCAGACAAAAGTGTGAGAAGAAAGCTTGAGAGTTCTTCATCTCCTTCATCCATTTCGAGTGACGACCGGAGCCATCGCTGGAGTTAGAGCTCGAGAGAGTCTGCTCCACCGCCCTTCCATGGCACCACCGGCAGCTTTGACACACATCTGTTGGAAGCAAGACATTGCTTCCAACTGTTCCTTTCATTTTATCTTCTTCCCTTATATTGTATTGTTTTACATTTTGGCTTAAGAAATTAATACATTTTGTGATCAATGCATTTTTATATTTCCTTCGATTCCATCTCCATATTCCTTTATTTAGCATCCTTAGCTTTCATTGCATCACTTAGTGAGACTGTTAGAGTATCGCATACTGAATCATGCGACATAAGAATATGAAGCATGTAGCAAACCACTGGGAGGTGTGCGTTGCGTGAGTGTTGTTAGAAAACCTTATTTGCTTAGTGTGAAGCTATAGCAACACTTGTCTATAAGTGGCCGCAATGCTTGTCTATGAGTAAATTAGCAACAACTAACTGCTCGAGAGGGTAAGTGGTTGGTCGCATTAAGCAATGTAAGCAAGTGTTAACTAGAGATAGGAATAATCTTACGTCAGTCAGGTTTATGCGATTACCTGTTCTTATGAGTGCGTCATTCATCATATAGGCATACTTAGGAGAGTAGTCTAAAAACCAAATCTAAGTCTCGGGAGAGTGGATTGGATCGCATAAGCAAGAATGGGAAACTTAGGAATAAGCTCCGTTTGCTATTACACAGTGTATGCACCCTACGGATAGGATATTGCATGCGTCAGAAGTAGAATATGGTGGTATGCGGTCATTACGCTTATGTGCGAGAGCATGTGTGTGGGTTATGGAGGCTTAGGCATAGGCTTCTTAACACTATCGCATATACATCGCATGCATCCTAGAATTAAGCTCAAGTGTATGTAGCATGATCGCATAGCTTTGCGCTGGCTGTGGTTGCCCTTGCAGTTAAGCTCAGTGAGCAGTGAAGACATCCTCACATTTTATCTCTTTTTCCATGCATTTACTACGCGTCAACAGTTGCCGTGTCTCTACCTTTCATTCATATTCTCTCTGCTTTGTCTGTCAGTTAGGAGTAGAAGTAGTGCTTAGCTTATAACCCCCATCATTCTTTTATTTATCCGCCGCAAACACATCATTGCATACATTTAGCTACAAGTCCTTGAGTTCGACATTGGATCACCCGAGAAACTTGCGTTCGCGTTATACTTGGCGCGAGCGCAAGAAAACTTGTGACAGGAACACATGGTCATCGCATATAAGATAACACATATTTTCATTCCAATGTATGACCACTGACACATGAGAACCAACGCATAACCTAAGACATGCAATGCATAATAGAGACATTTATCTCGTAAATATCTATCAACAACCATCCATATACATTTAACATTTAAACGCAATGCAGAAACTAAAACCCACCACTATTGTAAACGATTTCAGTACAGAAATGGAATTTAGAATCAGAACTCTAATCTGGATCTGATACCAATTGAAGGAATTATTTTTAAATAAACCCTTGAGTTGAAAGGAATCGTCCAAATTCCATTTTGATTGATAAAGAAAGTTTACAATGTACATACAAGATATGCCTTTTTAAATAAATCACAACATGCTTTTTATTAGTATACTATGGATTTCTCATTAAACTATAAAGGGAATGCATGTTATTTTCACAACTCTTTGTTTCTTGATGCCGTCACCAAGACTTGATGACTTGAGTTTCTAACAAACTCAAATAATGGCTAGGCTATCATACATTCCTCCCACTACATCAAGATACCCTAAACTCTTTGAGTCAGATGCATTTGACTTGTCTAAACAACTTTCGTTACAGTATCAGCTTTGATCAATAACTCTTATTGATATACACTTCGCTTTTTATGGAAACTAAATAATACATGGTGATCTCATTTACTTTTCTAGGAAAAATTTAGAATTTTTCAATACAAACACTTGATTTTCTTTGACATGAAAAGTATACTAGTTTTGGGTTGCCTACAAATAGGCATGCCTTTTTTAACAATATTTCAATACTTAAGGGTTCGACACTAACACATGTGTCGATCTTTTCTCTAGCTTTCTAAATTATGTAAACATCTTTTACTTCTCATAAACAGCTTTTATGAGTTCTCCACATCTCATATGGAGTTTCAGAAAATACCCTAAAATTGGAATGATGTTCAAAACAATGAAGGCAACTAGGTGTACATAGTTTTTCACTGGATTTCATGTTCTATAAAAATAGCCCTAGAAATCTGAAACTCTCTATATTCTCTACTTCGATCTATCAAAGTGTTTTGCTTATTTTACCTAACAAGTTTTATATACCTTGAACCTTTCAAGTGTTCTAAACTTACCACTTAGGTTAAATAACTATTTGCCTTATAGATTTCTAGCCATTTTAAATATTTAAATATTTGCAAATGGCATTTAACTTGGTTTTAATGGAAGTTTCTTTACAGTAGAACAAATATAACTTTTACAAATGAACATTTCATTTATAACAAAAGATTTATACAATATGTTCCTTACAAAAGATAAAAACAACTTTTATTATAATAACAAGGTTTATCTTCTGTTAGCAACTCCAACATCTACCACTGGTCAATTTCAGATATTCTCCCATATTCACAATGTGGAGTACTATCTCACTACAAGCAACCCTCAAGAACTAGTTTCCTTGCTTTGCTTTCTCCGCAAGATACTGTGGGCAATTCCTTTTCCAGTGCCATTCTTCACTACAGTAGAAACACTTTCCTTTATCTGTAGCTTTTGTCTTGCCTTTGCGGCCAGAAGATTTCCTTTTCCCTTTCCCTTTGTTTTTCTTTACTGGAATACTCTTACTCTTTGAAGAAGAAGCAATATTAGGCTTTTTAGAGGACGATCCTCTTTTTTCTGCAGTCGTAACATTTACCTCTGGTTCCAGACCTTTTGCTCTCATCATGGTCTGGTAAGCCTGTAGCTCATTGAGAAGTGTAGTCAAGTTATACTCTATTTTATTCATCAATGCGTTCGTATAGAACTGCAAGAAACTTTTCGGAAGAGATTCAAGAATAAAATCAACTTGGCTCTTCTCATCAACAGCAACACTGTTTACTTCTACCACGTTGAAATGAACCATCATGTCCAGGACATGTTCTCTAATAGAGGCCCCTTCTTGCATACAGCAGTTGTAAACTTATTTGATTGCATCATACCTCAGGGAGAAGAACGTGAAGGAAGTCTTATTCAAGAGAACTAGTGAGCGAAAGCAAGATCTTTCCAAGCCCATTGTGCAAGAATAAATGCATTCACAAAAATACAGAATATTTATGCATTATAAAGAAAACTACAACATACTTTCTTAACTAAGTACAACAGGAATTGAGAGACATACCTTTGAAGAACTCCTCTTCTGGAAGTCTCTCATCCTTGTGATCAATCGAACAACAATATCTCACTTTTGTTAACAATCGAACAACAACCTCTCACTGTCGTCACAATCGTCTAGCAATCACAAACTGTCTGATCCACGAACAGTAACCCCTCGACACTACTACTCAAAAACCTTGGTATTCTCGGATGAGAATCTAGAAGATGTGGGCTCTGTGTGAATTTGGTAGAGGGAAGAAGGAAGAAAATGATCGAACTATACGATCAAGTAAGTGGGAGAATGGTCTTATCTATTGCATAGACTGAGAGTACTTAATCGTTTAGTAATCTCCCGCTCTATCATTTACACGATCGTCTAACAAATCTCGCTTGATCATTTAGTCTCTCGCATAATCGTTTACATGATCGTCTAGCAAATCTCGCTTGATCGTTTAGTCTCTCGTGAGGCCTATCATGTTGTCTCTCGTGAGTAAACGATTATTAATGCTATTAATGAAGCGATCGGTTATAAAAATGAACTCTATTTTCATTTTATCCTTCAGTTTTTCAAAACTGAAATTTACCTCCCACTTGCATGGTTAATATAGAAAATAACCAACTAAACAATTATCTCATAATTGTTTTTATTATAAATAAATATAATAACTAACTTATCATATTATATGTATAACCTATAATTTTAATATCACATCATATGTAATATTTAAACCATAGTTTTTTTCTCCTTTATTTAATATAAATCATATTTGTATCAATTCCTCTAATTAATGTATCTAATACATCAAATCAATTATATCACATATAATTGAACCAATTTAATTATATCATATATAATCAAATTCCCTCTTGTTAATTTGAACACTTCTAACTAACCCAAAAACTGATTCTCAACTTGAATCCATTGAACTATCAAGGGGACCTTATGGACCTGTAGTTAAAGCTCCAACAGTACGTGAATAACTGACTAAACTCTTTAGTTAGGAGATCCACTATCCGTTAACTATTGGTGACTCCTCTAAAGACCAAAAACTGCACTCTTTGTACTACAGATATATTTCTGTGTCCATATAACTAATCAACAGTGTGATAACCCTTCACAAATCGAGTGTAAGTACATCTGGGCCAATTTACCATTTTGCCCCTATAGTTACATCTAACTTCTTAAGTACCACTGATTCCTCTAGTGAACAATAAGTCATAGTCCTATATGACTGAGTTCTCTCTTCTAAAGAGAGGGTATGGCCACTATGTTCAAGACTTAGAATCAGCCCTTAAGGGAGTAGTTTATCTACTTACCCTTACTTCGGGGAAGAAGTGAATTCCGTCTTATGTAGCTGAGTTCCCAGCTCCCCAATTAGACGAATCCCCAAAATGGTAGGCTTGTTGAGTTGGCAATCTGGCCACTCTCACTCATACTAATAAAAGAAACCGCCCTCATAGGCAGGAGTTCCCAACTCATTCAGGATTAAGGTCATGTCACCTACGATCAATTTAGTGAAATGTAAGTCTCAATTATCAATGACGTTCTATAAAGAGACTAATCATTTCAAGGTCCAGTCTTATTCAAACTCTTTGTATAAGATACTCCCACTCGCATGTCTCCACATAAAGGTTAGGATCAGACAATTTGTAGCACTTTACAACACTTGTAACAACTATAAAGCGGGTCGTATCCGTAGTGTCACCAGAATAAGGTATCCCTCATTTATTCATCGACTACAGACCATATAGGTTATTCCTTAAGGCATGATCCACTTGTATGTCTCACATACATGCTTAAGTTACATGAATAACCAAAGATCTTAATTTATTAATAACAATATGTGTGCAAAGAGTTTACAACCTACGAGACTACCGGGAGAATTAGGACCCCAATCCCAACAATCTCCCACTTGTTCTAATGCCTTGTGAGACTAATGTACAATACATAAAAAACAGTACAATATACAATGAACTAGGGTATACTCTATACCCTAGTATCATCTCCCACTTGCCCTAGACAAGGTGCCGCATGTCCCGTAGACCCAGACTCTTTAGATGACCCTCGAACATTTTAGCCGTGAGAGCCTTTATGGATCAGCAATGTTGTGTTCCAACACAATCTTCATGACTATCACATCACCGCGATGCACAATCTCCCTAATCAAATGATACTTCCGTTCAATATGTTTGCCTCTTTGGTGACTCTGAGGTTCCTTTGAATTTGCCGCAGCTCTACTGTTATCATAATAGAGTGTGATCGGCAAAGACATATTTGGAATAACTTCCAAATCTGTAAGGGACTTCATAAGCCAAACAACCTCTTTAGTAGCTTCATAAGCGGCTACGTATTTGGCTTCCATAATGGAGTCCGTGATGCATCCTTGTTTGATGCTTCACCAAACTACATCCTCTCCATTCAGAGTGAACACTAGCCCTTATGTCAATTTCCGAGAATCTCTATCAGTCTGGAAGTCAGAGTCTGTGTATATTGTAAGGATCAAATCCTTATCTTCATACACGAGCATATAGTCCCCCATTCTCCGAAGATACTTGAGGATCGTTTTGACCATCCTCCAGTGATCTAATCCTGGATTGGACTGATATCGACTGACAATCCCTACTGCATAGTAAATGTCAGGTCTAGTACATAACATTGTGTACATGAGGCTTCCAACAGCCAAAGCATAGGGAATCCGTCTCATTTCCTTAACTTCTTAGGTGTCTTAGGACATTGTTCCTTAGACAAAACAATTCCATGCCTTAAGGGTAATAAACCCCTCTTAGAATTCTGCATCGAGTATCTGATCAACATCTTGTTAATGTACGATGCCTAAGACAAGGCCAACCTCTTGTTCTTATGATCCCAAATTATCTAGATCCTTAGAACATACTGCACCTCTCCCAAATATTTCATTTGGAATTGGACGGCTAGCCATTTCTTAATGTCAGTCAGAAAACCTACATTATTCCCAATGAGTAGAATATCATCCACATACAGCACCAGGAAAGCTACTGAGCTGTTGATGATTTTCATGTAAACACAAGGCTCATCAGATTAAAGCCGAATTATTTGATCGAAATATCAAATCTAATGTTCAACTACCTAGATGTTTGTTTCAGCCCATAAATGGAGTTATTAAGCTTGCAAACTGTTTGCTCTTGATCTAGAATAATGAATCCCTCTGGTTGAGCCATGTAGATGGTCTTCTCAAGATTACCATTCAGAAAGGCAGTCTTGACATCAATTTTCCATATCTCATAATCATGAAATGTGGCTGTAGATAGGAGAATCTTGATAGACTTCAATATGACAACAGGTGAGAAAGTTTTCTCATAGTCCACTCTCTCAACCTAGATATAACCCTTTTCCACGAGTCTAGACTTAAAGGTCTGCACCTTTCCATCTACACCTCGTTTTCTCTTATAGATCCACTTACGTCTTATAGGTTTAACCCCATCAGGCTGATCCACAAGTTCCCAGATAGAATTGAAGTACATAGACTCTATTTCCTGATTCATGGATTTAATTTACCCATCTTTGTCAACATCCTCTATTGCTTGCTTATAAGACAATGGATCCTCAACTCCATCATCAGATATGATGTTTTGGGCTTCAGTCAAACCCATGTAGCCTTCCAGTGGGTTTGCAACCCTCCCACTATGTCGAGGTAGTCTCAACTCTTGAGATGGTTGACTAGATAAACCAACATCAACAACTCTTGTTTATCTACCAGTTTGTTCAACAACTCTTGTTGAACTCTCAATAGTCTAACTAGAAATCTCATAAAAAGATTGCTTTGTGGTTTATGATCCCTGATGTGGTCTTCTTCCAAGAAGATAGCATTTGTTGACACAAGCACCTTATTCTCACTTGGATCATAAAAGTATCCACCCCTCATTTCTTTGGGGTAGCCTACAAAAAGGCAAACTTTCGAACATGGTTTCTACTTTTTAGGGTTAGCCACAACACGTGGGCCGAACATCCTCAAATCCTGAAGTGGCATAAACTACCTTTATGACCTCTCCATAGCTCAAAAGGTGTTTAAGAAACACTCTTTGAGGGAACGTTGTTCAAAATATAACATGCAGTCTCCACTGCAAATCCCCAAAACGAGTCTAGAAAATGAGCATAACTCATTATAGATTGAACCATGTCCAACAGGGTTCGTTTCTCCTCTCTGATACACCATTCTGCTGAAGTGTACCTGGGGTCGAAAGTTAGGACGTGATTCCATGTTCTATCACACAGTTTTGGAATTCTAAGTCCATATACTCTCCACCACGATCAGATCATAGTGTTTTTATCTTCTTACCTAACAAGTTTTTAACTTCAACCTTATACTCCTTGAACTTTTCAAGAGTGTTAGACTTATGTTGCATTAGGTATAGATACCCATATCTTGAATAATCATCTATGAAAGAGATGAAATATTGATACCCACCTCGAGCTCTTACACTCATCGAACCACAGAGGTTTGAATGTATAAGCTTCACGGTTTCTTTGGCTCTATAACTTTTTCCAGTAAAAGGTCGTTTGGTCATCTTGCCTTCAAGGCATGATTCACATACCGACAAGAAGTTTTCCTCTAAACCATTTAGAAGTCCACATTTCACTAACTTCTCAATCCTATTGAGGTTGATGTGGCCTAACCTTAGATGCCAAACATGGACGCTTTCCTTCGAAGAAACCCTTGGTCTTTTTATAATTGTTGCTGTTTTGAACATTTTAGTATTAAGCAAGGCTTTTATGACTAACGGCCTTAATACATATTAGTTATTTTCTATTGAACCAAAACCAATTTGCATACCATTCTTCTTGAAAATAAACACTTTACTCTTAGAAAAGGAGACGGTATAACCCTGTTCAATTAGACAAGAAACTGGGATTAAGTTCCTCTTGATATGAGGAAGTACTTAAACATTATCCAGTAACAGATAATGTTTCTTGTCCAAAAATAACTTCAGCCTGCCTACAACAATAGCTGAAACAACCTCACTAGTACTGCTCGAAGAGTCAACTCTCCATCTTGCAACTTTTTCCAGGAACTAAATCCTTGGTAGGAAGAACTTACATGATTAGTAGCACCTAAATCAAGTATCTAGACAGAATCATCATTCTCTACCAAACATGTCTCCAAGACAAATAAATCTCATTTACTGTCTTTAGACTTCTTCCTCTTCTAGAGAGTAGTAGGATCAGTATCAAAACCTAAATAAGCTTCAAGTTCCATTTTAGAGAGCAATTCTCGTCGATGAAATTTTGTAGAGTCAACAACAATTTCTTTCTCTTTTAGTACCTTGACATTCAAGAAAAATTGAGATTATCTTTGGAACTGACACTTGGTTTCTTTGTCATCCATCCCTTTTGCTCAAAAAGTAAGAACTGACGTTCAAATAATTCTTGCAATGAGTCCATGATCTAACGTGCAATGACCATGTTCTCAACCCTTTTGGCTAATACATCAGGTATGCTAGCCAAAATGTGAAGTCGGGCCATCGAATTTGCTTTCATTCACACCTCATATGCATTATGAACATTTCGCAATGCATTAAGGGTCGGGACTTGAGGACACTCCTCAACCATGAAAAACTCGAGGTCGTTTACCACGAAATATGTTTTAAGAGACTCTTTCCAATGTATGTAATCGGTCAAATTAAAAGAGACAACTAATGGAAAATCATACATGTTGCTAAAAAAAGAAACACATTGATTTACATTAGATTTTAGCAAATACTCTTGAAAAACAAAATCCAATTTGGTTCAGCAAAATCTAAATGAACCACGTGTGACATCTATTTTTTCAATTACACTTCAATGGTTTAGGACAAAAGCCTTCGAAGGGTAGTCAATTTATCCCTCATCTAAATTGAGACACTCTCAACTAGTCATTAATACCAAAACAACTTTTGTTTCTATAACAATTAGCCATCATTGATTCGGTCAAGAAATTATTAACTTACTTAACATTTTATCGTAACTGTGACCCTTCATTTTAGAACCTAGAGTTTCATCCCAAGCAACCAATCCGAAGGGAAAAAATCTGATTAGGGCAAAAACTAAAGTGACACTATCCATTTCTGGAGTTCACCTTGATATTGACCAACCGCACAAACCATCCGAAGGGGGACAATCCCAAGGCGCCACGAGGCTGTACAAGAAGATCTCATGGTACAAACCAATGAAGAAGACCGCAAGACATGTTGACACACATCCTTCACCCACTTACTATTAATACTCTCTCTGTCCACCTTGTTATTGACTCATGCAATTACCATTTGAAGGGGCATGTGAAGGAAATTAGAAACAAGATTTCCGTGAGCAGTGGAAGCAAGACTATTCCAAATTACAATCATGAATCAACAAAACATTTACTGTCGACTTCAAAACAACGGTTATACAATTATACAGAGAAATTACAGCATGAATAAACTCAAATGCATAGAAAGACAAACTCTACGCACATCGACATAAACGTCTCCATGGTCTAATGCACGACTCTGATCGAACAACAACAACCACGAGTGCTCGATCTACACTATCGTAACACCGCATGAACACTTCACGCTCGTCCTCAGCGATCTCCTCAGTCACAATCTCCTCCGCAACAGTGAACGGCCTCCACAGCACCACGAACGGCCTCCAGAAAACCTTGATGGTGTCAAGTTGAGTCTGACACCACCAACAAGGCGACCTTGGTATTCTCAGTGTGAGAATCCAGAGGGTGGGCTCTGTTCGGACCTTGGTGTGAGGCATACGAACGAAGGAAACAACGATCACGTATACGACTAGGCAAGTGGGAGAAGTCAGAGACCTATCGTATTGGTCGATGCCCAATCGTTTAGATAAAGCTATGCGATCATCTAGCAAAAGCTATAGCTTTAGCTCTATCATTTAGCTCGATCTGTCGCCTACAAACTCTACACGATCGTTGGGCTAGCGATCGTCTAGCAAAGCTATGCGATCGTTTAGTAATTATTGCACGATCGTTTAGCTCACACCTGCATGATCGTTTAGCTCACTTAACCGTCATTTAGTAAATCTGTATTTACTTGACGACGTGTGAGTTTCTTTTTCGCCGGAGAGAAAACTCAAAATCCTTTTCAATCTTTTGTAAAAAAACCTCTTTTTCAAAATTAGAAACCACTTTCCTTTTAAATTCACGGTTACCATGATCCAATAACCACCCACTACTTTGGTTATTTAAAAGAAAAAAATATTAATTATCCAATAATTAATATTATTACAAACATAAATGATAACCAACTTATCATACTATATTTATAACCTATAGTTTTAATATTTCATCTCATGAAACATATAAATCATAGTTCTTTTTCTATTCCATGGTACTTAATGTAAATCTCATTTATATCAATCCTCCACTAGATGTATCTCATACATCATACCGATTATATCATATTTAATCAACACCAAGAACTGATCCGCAATAGAATCCATGCTACCAAGGGGACCTCGTGGACTTGTAAATCCAAAGCTCCAACGGTACGTGAATAACTAACTAAACTCTTTAGTCACGAGATCCACCATCCGTTAACTGCTAGACTGTGAATCTCGAATCCTAATTTCTCTACTTGAGTATATTCCCTATTGAGATCAGTGTGATGAGTAGGTTTGTGGAAACTAGTGTGGAATGGTAGAGAAAAGAGTGGAAAATTAGAAGAAAAGAATAAATTTGGAAGTTTGACTTTTGTGAAAAATTTGGAAAATTTGGCTAAGTATAGAATTTTGTGTGTTGATGCGTTGGACGGGTGGTGTTGATGCGTTGGAAGGGTTATTGGTGAGGGCATGCGATTGAAGGAAGGAAGATGGAAGTGACGCGTTGGAAGGCAGCCCATGCGTCGAGCAACCTCGGCCAGTGCCCATGTAATGCATTGAGCAGCCCCGACCAGCGCCCATGAAATACGTCGAGCAGCCTCGGCCAGATGCCCTTGCCATGCGTTGAGTGCCCTGCCATGCAGCCAAGCGCGTAGCCTATGAGGCTGAGCGAGTGAGCGATGGCCAACATATACCACACGCTCATGCTCAAAGTAGCACGCCTATGCACCGAAGCACCCGACCAAGCATCAAGGCACCGTGCGCAGCGCATGCGACCAAGCGCGCCCATGCGTCGAGCGATCAGCCTATGCAGCGGGCCTATGCGTTGGTGGCCAGCACCATGCACCCATACCAAGTAAGCCATGCGATGCTGCCTAGTGAGCCAAGCGTCGAGGATGGACGGTCACCCTATGCATTGGTGATGGTTAGCTTCTTGTGATGGCGAAGTTGAATTGTAATGAGAGTGAATTGGCTTGCTATGCGTTGATGATAGGCTATGCATTGAGTATGGATTATGTGTTGAACATTCAAGAGTTGGACGCATACAAAGAATGAGATCAGCAGGAGAACATCATCAAAACCATGTGTCTTCTTGTGAGGAAAGCCTTAAACTTTAAGAATTTGAGGTGGTGGCATCAGATTGGAGGCTGATGCATTGGCAACGTGGGAGGAAGACATTTAGCTTGCGATGATCACAACATTGCGTTGAAGGGGTGAGAAGGACATATTTGGCCATGCAGCGAAGTAGATGGTGTCAACTCTAGAGAAGGTTTGGACGCCTATAAATAGGGCCAAACGACTTCATTTTTAGATCACAGTTCAGAAATAACGTAAAAAGAGTGGGAGAGTTGAGCAAATCTTGTGTTGGAGCCAAATCCATGCGTTAGTCATAGAGGAAACACTGGACAGTGAGGTCTGAAGAGGATATATCAACTTGGGATGAGAAGTTCTCCCAATTTACTCGTGCGTTTGGAGTGATTTCAAAGCCACCTGAAAGATTTGAAAATCCAGTTTTCAGGGTAGGGCTTACGAAAGAAAAGCTCGAAGGTATCGGGCTGGAAACTGAGAAGAAGGCAAAAGGGTCAGGCTGTAGGATAAGCTTGGGCCAGTCTTGAAGATTTTGTGATTCCGGCCAAACCACGAGAAGTTCGTAGATAAAATTTAAGGGTAATGTTCCTGAGACATTTTAGAACATGTTTGTAGAAAGAAGTATCTCAAAATAAGGTTTAGAACTATGAGTAATCTAAGCTGTAAATTGAATCTAGATTCTAGGGGTGAAAAGGGAGGCCGAGGTAGAAAAGGGAGTTACTAGAGTGAAAAGCTCCTAAGCAATCAAGGTGAGTGGCTAAAACGTTTTGACTAAAACATTTTCTTAAAATGTTTGATTACAACGTGTTATAGAAAGCATGTTTTAAAGAAGATTATTCTCATGCTAGCTAGTTTTTCAAAGTGATTTCCAAGCAAACCATGAGTTCTGTTTTATACGCATGCATGTGTGAGAAATTGTTGAAAAGCGATTTATATGTGTTAAATATACTCAGCATGCATTAGTACCTTTAAAGCCATGTTTTTATATGTGTTATACTTTACATGCTTTAAAGAGAGAAAGTCATTTATGACTAGTTTTACTTAAAACGCGATACTGAAGGACGTTTGAGAAGATATCCACCGAACTAGATACCGAAGGACGTTTGAGAAGGTATCTGTACAGAAGTACCTAAGGTATAACGGTACTTAGTATGGCCACGTGCACGTAGGTAGTTAGAGTCAGAGATTGAGCAAAAGGGTTCTCTCTTGACTAGCAGTTGGTGTTGGGATTGTTTTTACCCACAGTAAGGTTATTCTCAACTAAGATACAGTTTTACTGTTTTATGATTAAAACAGCTTTATATGTTTTATGCTTGGAAAATGTTTATACGGCAGTACAAGTACTGTAGAAGCTTATATTTCAGTTAAACTCTTTATTGAGATTTTGCATAAGAATTAATTACCTTTATTAAGTCACTCACTGGGCGTAAGCTCACCCCATTTTCAAATGTTTTCTTTTTCCCACCCCACAGGTAGCGGTCAAATCCTCAGAAGATAGCTCTGCATCTGCTCTGCCACTAAAGGATAAAGATATTTGTAACTCGTCTGTTTATGTGGTTACTGTTAATATTGTACACATGTTTATGTTGTTCATAAAGGGACTACGGTTTTTGGGCTTTGAGCCTTATGAATCTAGTGTTGTAATGACTCAAACATGTTATGTTTCTAATTAATAAATTGTTACCCTAAAGACATTCCACTGTATATGAATTATATATTGATATCAGAGTTATTCCACAAGAGTTAGTAGGCAGTAAGTGTTAACCAAAGGGTTGATAACTGCTACAGTCACGCCTTTTCCTAGGCTAAGAGGGTGGTCTCGGGCGAGGTATGACAGCTTGGTATCAGAGAAAAGGTTTACGTAAAACGTGGGAGAAGGTTGAGTATGAAGTTTGGGTTGATACCAACTTGGTATTAGAGAAAAGTATACGTAAACTTAGGAAATGTTTGAGCTAGTTTAGTATTAAAGCATAAGGTATTGAGTGAAAGAGAGAGTTCATGCCTTAGATTGAGCCCCATAGATAAGTCCCTAACATGTGTACCTAATAATTAGGCAAAGATGCTAAGGATAAATGACAAGCGAAGCAAGTAGACTGAGGACAGGAATGTTGACCCTACCAGCGGAGGTCCTAAAGTTAGATGGGACCTAGATCCGAAGGGGAAAAAAGTTGAAGACTCAGTAGAGCAGGAAGCAACTTCTGCAAACGAGTCGAGTACACCAAAGGTAGATGTAGAACCCCAGATGGAGGATCGAGTATTCGATAGAATCACTCAAACTTTGGCGGCGAGGTAAGATCGATTCAGAATGATCCAAAAAAGAAATTCGATGGCGAGAGGCTGAAAGCTTTAGGAGCCACGATGTTCGATGGAGCCACAGATCCAATAAATGCTGAGATGTGGTTGGATTTGATTGAGAAATGTTTTAAGGTTATGTGGCACCCTGAAGGCCGTAAGGTCAAGTTAGCGGCATTCTTGCTGCAAAAAGGGGCTGAGAAATGGTTAAAAGTGATAGAAGCCAGAAGGAATAGTTCAGAAACTATGACTTGGTCTGAGTTCAGACAAGTATTTGAGGATAAATACTACCCTAGTTCTTTTAAAGAAGCAAAGAGGAGGAATTCCTTAGGCTAACTCGGGGAGTAATGATGGTTACTGAGAATGAGCAAAGATTTATTGAGTTATCTCAGTATGCTCTTCCGATCATCGCAGAAGAGAAGGAGAGGTGTAGGAGATTTGAGAATGGCCTGAGAAGAAAGATACATACACCCGTTACCTCTACATCCAATTGGGTGAAATTTTCTCAGTTAGTTGAGAAAGCTATCCGAGTAGAGCAGAGTGTAGCGAGGGAAGATGTACTCTAGCGAGGTGAAGGACAGTTTAGAATGCCTAGAGAAACGAGAAATAAGAGATTTAAACCCCCGTACTCTAGACAGTCAAGTATAAGGAGTTTTGGAGGCACGAGCCAACAAAACTCGGGTCGAAAGAAGTCAAGACCTGCAGCTGAACCGAGTGGTAGATTAGTATCAGGTCGTCCTTGCGAATCAGTTGCTAGTACAGGGAGGAAACCACTTTGTGTAAACTGTGGTAGGCCTCATATAGGAGTATGTTATGGCAATAGGAATGTGTGCTTCTAGTGTGGAAAGCTGGGCATTTCAAAAGAGATTGTCCTCAGCTAGGTCATAGAGCACAGAGTGAGCAAAGAGGAGTTACATAGACTGTAAACCAACCTAGAGCGACCGGAACTAGAGGTGAGGGATCCGGTATAGCTAAGCAGAAAGGGGTAGCTGGACGACCCTAACAGCAGCAGCAGCAGTGTAGAGTATATGTTATGACAAACGAGGAAGTGGAAGAAGCTCCCGATGTCGTAACTGGTACGATAACTTTATGTAATCAATCCGCTTATGCATTATTTGATCCTGGTGCTACGTACTCATTCATATCTAGCATGTGTGCATTACATATAGATAGAATGCCTGAGAATATGAATGAGAATTTGTTTATCTCTACGCTTGTAGGAGATACTCTAGTTGTACATGAGTCTTATAGGAATTGTGAAGTAATCCTTGGAAATCAGAGTTTTTGGGTTGACTTGATTCCATTAGAATTACTAAAGTTGGATGTTATCTTACACTATGCCACTATGGATTGTTTTAAAAGAGAAATAGTGTTTAGGAAACCAGGTGAAAAAGAAATAATGGTTGGAAGTAAAAGAATACTTCCAGGGAGTTTAATATTAGCAGTGTAGGCTAGAAAGCTGTTGAGTAAAGGATGCGAAGCCTATTTAGCCTATGTAGCAGTTTCACAAGATAAGAAACTGAAACCTGAGGATGTACCTGTGGTACAAGAATTCTTAGATGTATTCCTTGAAGAGTTACCAGGCTTACCACCTGAGTTCACTATTGAGTTAGTTCCGGGTACAGCACCTATATCCCAGGCACCATATAGGATGGCACCAACGGAACTGAAGGAACTAAAAGTATAGTTACAGGAACTTGTAGATAAGGGGTACATTAGACCCAGTGTGTCGCCTTGGGGAGCATCAGTCTTGTTTGTTAATAAGAAAGACGGTACTCTTAGATTATGCATAGACTATAGACAGTTGAATAAGGTGACCATTAAGAATAAGTACCTATTACCTCGTATAGATGATCTCTTCGATCAGTTAAAGGGAGCCATGGTGTATTGAACAGATATCGACTGACAATCCCTATTGCATAGCAAATGCTGGGTCTAGTACCCAACATTGCATACATCAAGCTTCCTACAGTAAAAGCATAGGGAATCTGTTTCATCTCCTCAACTTCTTGAGGTGTCTGAAGAAATTGATCTTTAGACAGAACGATTCCATGCCTGAAAGGTAATAAACCCCTCTTGGAATCTTGCATCGTGTAACTGATCAACATTTGATCAATGTACGATGCTTAAGACAGGACAAACCGTTTGTTTTTGCGAACCCGAATGATCTGGATCCCGAGAACATACTGTGCCTCACCCAAATCTTTTATTTGGAACTGGGCAACTAGCCAACTCTTAATGTCAGTCAGATATTTTACATCATTCTCAATAAGTAAGATATCATCCACATAAAGTATCAGGAAAGCTACGGAGCTATTGATGATCTTTTTGTAAACACAAGGCTCATCAACGTTCTGGTCAAAGTGAAACGACTTGAAAACAGTGTCAAATATGATGTTCCAAGTTCGATATGCTTGTTTCAGCCCATAAATGAACCTATTAAGCTTGCAAACTCTTTGCTTTTGATCTGGAACTCCGAACCCCTCTGGTTGAGTCATATAAATTGTTCGATTTTATGTCCTAAAACTCGTAGTTTGTAAATTAATAAATATATTCTATTTCGTTTCTCGATAAAATTGTTATTGAAATTGTAATCTTGAATCCAATAAACTAAGGTCTTGAGGCTATTTAATGTAGTTTGAACTTTACGTAGTGACATAAATTTGGATCCGGTTCAAATATATAGCCAAAATGGTCTATAGTATATGAATAAAGTTGGGCGCCTTGTTCTAGGGACACTATGGATGCGGCCCATTTTGTAGTTAGTACAAACAATGTGATCCTGAATTATTCATATAGAGATATGTGAGTGAGAGCATTCTATGCAATGAGTTGTCATAAGACTGAACCATGAAATAGTCACTTTTTAGGTTCTAAATGCCGTTTTATGTATAAAACTGACTATTTTGTTAATTGATGACCTAGGTAACTTAATCTTAATCCTGAGCTAACTATGAACTCCTGTTCATTCGTAATTATCCTTAGATCTGCATAGGTGAGGGCAGCTCATTATCGCTGGCCTAATAAGCCTCCCATTTCAAGGGTAAGATCAAGTGGATAGCTGGAAACATAGGGTGCAAGACGGAATTCACTCCTACCCGTTATAGGGATAGTAGATAGGTTGTTCGCTTTAGTACTGAATTCAGGTCTTGAACAAGGGGCCCCACCCTCTCCTTGGCCCAAGAGGGGTTCAGTTTATAGGTTGGACCTTAAACCAATTGTTCATTAGAGGATCAGTGGAACTTAAGGAACAAGATGTAGTCTTCGGGGTAAAACGGTTTTTATGACCCAGCCGAGATTACGAACAACCTGTGAAGGATTAGCTTACTAGTCATGGTTAACTCAAATGGACACAAATATATCTATAGTGAGGGGAGTGCAACTACGAGACTATAGTGGAATGTCCCGTTAGTTAACGGATGTTGATTAGCTCCGTCTAAAGAGTTTAGCCAGCTAATCTCGGATCGTTGAAGCCTATGATCTATAGGTCCATTAGGTTCCCCTACTAGCTCATATGTAATAAACTTCGAACAGTATGATAGAATAATTCGAATTGTTCGAATTAGATAAAGAGAGAGAAACCGACAAGTATATGTGATATAGTGGTCGGTTTTTCAGTTTAGAGATACAACTTTAATATTTAAATATGATTTAAATATCAAGAATATGAATCATATTCGGAAGCTTGGAAATAATGGAAATGGTCAAAGAAGTAAAAAGTCAAATAGTTGACTTTTGACTTTGAAAAGTCAAAGTTTGACCAACCTTATATTCAAATGTGATTTGAATTTCGAGAAAATGAATGCGGATTCATGCTCAGGAGGTCAAAATTAGTCAACACGAAAAAAATCATAAAAAGTCAAAATGTTGACTTTTTGGTCTAAGTTTGACTTTGACAAATGACTATTTTGCCCTTTGACTAAAGTTAGTGGGAAAATCTAAACTTTTTTTGGATAATTCCACTAACAAAATAGTGGGCTAGGTGTTGGCTTATAGTGGAGACATTAAGCCCACTTAGATAGTGGATTCTAGGTGTTGGGTTTTTATGAAGTTGTTACATGCAATTTTGCATGGCTCTTTTCTATAAATATGGGTTTTTGAATTTGGATTAAAAACTTTTGCCATTTTTTGCCAAAATAGTTTTCAAATTTCGGCTATGAAAAAAAAGAAAACCCAAACTCCATCTCTTTCTCTCTCTCGGGTTTCTTCATCCATCGGGTCCCACAACCTGGTTCTGAGTCCAGAGGATATTAGGTCAACTCTAGTGGTAGTCCGTTCGTGTTCGAGTGGAGATAAAAGCCTTTTGAGAGGTTCAAAGGTAATTTTTAATTATTATTTTTTTTCTTTAATTGCATGTTTTTTCCCTTTAAATTAAAAGCAATTAGAGTGTAATTAGATCTTTATTCCGCTGCGTATGTCTCGTGTTCCATCATAGATGGTCTCCTCAAGATTACCATTCAGAAAGGCAATCTTGACATCCATTGGCCGTATTTCATGTGGCTATGGACAGGAGAATTCTTATAGACTTTAGCATGACAATAGGTGAGAAAGTTTCCTCATAGTCAACTTCCCCAACCTAGGTATAACCCTTTGCCACGAATCTAGCCTTAAAGGTTTGCACCTTTCCATCTACACCTCTCTTTCGCTTATAGATCCACTTACACCTAATAGGTTTGACCCCATCAGGTGGATCAACAAGCTCCCAGACGTTATTGAAGTACATAGACTCCATTTCCTGGTTCATGGCCTTAACCCATTCATCTTTGTCAACATCCTCTATTTCTTTCTTAAAAGACAATGAATCCTCGACCCCATCGTTCATAATGACGTTATGGGCTTCAATCAAACCCATGTAGAGATCCGGTGGGGTCATAACCCTCTCACTACGTCGAGGAAGTATCAACTCTTGAGCTGGTTGACTAGACGTTCTGACCTCAACAACTCTTGTTGATCTGCCGGCCTATTCAACAACTCTTGTTGAACCATCAGCAGTCTCAGTCTCACTTGAGATCTCACGTACTTCGTGGCTTATGATCCCTCATGTGATCTTCTTCCAAGAAGATAGCATTAGTGGAAACAAACACTTTTTTCTCATTTGGATCATAGAAGTATCCTCCTCTCGTTTCCTTGGAGTAACCCACAAAGAGGCAAACCTTCGAACGCGGTTTCAACTTTTTTGGGTTTTAGTCGCTAGCACATGTGTCGAACAGCCCCAAATCCTAAAGTGGTGTAAACTACCTTTACTGCCTCTCCATAACTCAAAAGTTATTTCAGAAACACTTTTCGAGGGAACGGTGTTCAAGATATAACATGTAGTCCGCACTGCATAACCCCAAAAAGAGTCTGAAAGATGAACATAACTCATTATAGACCGAACCATGTCCAACAAGGTCCTGTTTCTCCATTCTGATACATCATTCTGCTGAGGTGTACCTGGGGCTGAGAGTTGGGACGCAATCCGATGTTCTGTTACATAGTTCTGGAATTAGAGGTCCATATACTCTCCATCAGGATCAGATCGTTGTGTTTTTATCTTCTTATCTAACAAGTTTTCAACTTCAGCCTTATACTCCTTGAACTTGTCAAGAGTTTCAAACTTACGTTCCATTAGGAAGAGATACCCAAACCTTGAATAAGCATCTATGAAAGAGATGAATATTCATACCTACCTCGAGCTATAACATTCATTGGACCACAAAGGTTTAAATGTACAAGCTCCAAGGCTTCCTTGGCTCTGTAACATTTTCCAGTAAAAGGTAGTTTGGTTATCTTGCCTTCAAGACATAATTCATATACTGGCAAGGATTTTTCTTCTAAACGCTTTAGAAGTCCACTTTCCACCAACTTCTCAATCCATTGAGGTTAATGTGACCTAACCGTAGATGCAAAAGATGGGCGTTTTCCTTTGGAGAAACCTTTCAGTGTTAAACAAGGTTTTTATGACTAACGACCTTAGTACATATACGTTATTTTCCATTGAACCATAACCAATCTCCATTCCATTCTTGAAAATAAACACTTTATTCTAAAAAAAAAGAGATGGTATAGCATTGTTCAATGAGACAAGAAACCGAGATTAAGTTCCTCTTAATATGAGGAACAACAAAAACATTATCAGATAACAGATAACATTTCATGTCAACAAATAACTTCAGCTTGCCTACAGCAACAGCCGACACAACATCACCATTACCGACTCAAAGAGTCATCTTTCGCTGTGGCAACGTTTGCCATGAACTAAATCCTTGGTAAGAGGAACTGACATGATTGGTAACACTTAAATCAAGGATCCAGGCAGAATCATCAATCTCTACCAGACAAGTCTCCAAGACCAATAAATCATATTTACTGTCTTGTCTCCTCTTTTGGAAAGTAGTGGGATGTAGGTCATTTGCCACGAAATTCGTTTCACACGATTCTTTCCACTGTAAAAAAACGGTCATTTTTAAAACTTTAAACAGAAATACTAACGAGTTGATGAAAAGAAAAACACATTGACCTACGATAGGTTTTAAGCAAATACCCGTTGTAAAACAAAACAACATCCAATAAGGTTTTAACAAAACTAACATGAACCCCATGTGATATCTAGTTTCGCAATGACGCTTTAAAGGTTTAGGACAAAAGTCGCCAAAGGGTCAGTTATCCCTCCTCTGAATTGAGAAGATCTCAACCAGTCATTAATACCAGAACAACTCTTGTTCCTATAACGACTAGTCATTATTGATTTGGCTTAGAGATCATTAACTTACTTAACAATCTCTCGTAAGTATGACCTGCCATTTTAAGCCCTAGATGTCCGTACCAAAAGGCCAATCCTACAGGAAAAAATTTGATTGGGGAAAAACCTAAAGCGTCCCTATCCATTTTTGGAGTTCACCTTGATATTGACCAACTGCACTAAACCCTTCCTAAGGGGGCCGCTACTAGGGCGACACGAGGATGTACAGAATGATCTCATAGTGTGAACTAATGACAGAGACCATAGGACGTGTTAACACACACCCTTCATCCACTAACTATAAATACTCTCTCCATCCACCTTGATATTGACTCATGCAAACACCATCCTAAGGGGGATGCATCCTGAGGCATCTCGAGGCCAAGCATGAATCCCAAGGTGTGAACATACAGGGAGAAACGTGAGTGGAATCATAGACATATCTGATACGCCTCTTCCTCCCACTGAGTATTTTATAACCTAGGGTTTAGTTTACTTAGAA
Organism: Benincasa hispida; assembly: GCF_027475165.1. Classification (NCBI taxonomy): domain Eukaryota; kingdom Viridiplantae; phylum Streptophyta; class Magnoliopsida; order Cucurbitales; family Cucurbitaceae; genus Benincasa; species Benincasa hispida. The sequence goes on from NC_143481.1 coordinate 11,992,694, forward strand.
AAAACACGGCTAAGGATTTTAACTAAGTGACTTTTAGGTTTTCCCAAGAGTAACTTTTACCTTGGATAGTTGAACAACTTTTGATCATCATCCATTAAACTCTTTAACGGAGTCTTTGACCAATATGTCACATGCTTGTTGAAAATCTATCTAATTCACCTTTCTAAGTAGGTTCCCAGGTAAGGGTGTTACGTTTCCGTCAACTTAAGAACTACAGCCTAGCCAAAACCCGCCTTAGACAAAAGGTCTCTTATAGATAGGTTTACAACAAATTTAATCTTTTATTCTAACCAATTTAATCCTATTAAACCGATTTTAAAAGATTAATCTAGGTTACTAAAACCCTTTTAAAAAAACTTAAGTTCACCCTAAGTCCGCATGCAACTCTGAATTACTGATTTTAGGTATAATTTCCTTTATAACACTTATAAACGGAAACAACCACAATGCGAAGCTAACACATACAAGACATTCATAACGCTTATAAATGGCCTAAGTGTCATGCTCAATGCATTGTCCATTCATTGCTACTTCTTTTATATAACACTTATAAAAACAGCAATGAAACAAGCAAAACATGCATCCATTCACCCTTAGACTATAACATTTATAATAAAAGGATGATGCATGATAATACTCAATGCATGCAAAATATAACTCTTATATTTCATGATGCATGCACATGCTTTCACATAATTTCTTCATGCAAGATTATAACATTTATAATACATGATGCATGAGTAATTGCACAACTTAAGGTGGGTTTTTAATCATATGACAAACACTTTGGCATATAAGCATCATACATCACATGTATAAGCAATAAAAGTTGATGAACCAGGTAAAATTGCCTTAAAACACAAAAGAAAAACTAACTATTAACAAAGACAAGGAGTCTTCGGTTCAAATAGGCGAACCGGGTCTTGAATCGCTCGGCAAAACATCACTTCTCCAACCATCCATCGTGTACTAAGCAGCCCTCTATCGCTTACCAGCGCTCCCAGAGATAAACGATCATTTAGCATTTACCATACGATCGTCTAGAAAAATCCAAACAATCGTTGAGCTATTAATACACGATCGTGTCCCTTTACTAAGCGATGAAGCCTGAAGTACACGATCGCTTAGCGCGCTCCGCACCAGACCCGCCTTCTGCGATCGTCTAAGCAACTACGATTCCGCAAAGCACCATCGCCTAAGCGATCACTTAGCTAGCGTCTTCTTATCACATACGTGCGATCGATAGGTAGTAACTAAGCGATAAAGCTTGCTAACTATACGATCGTCTAGCACGCGCCATCTACTAAACGACGAGCATCATATGCTCCCACTATGATTGCCTACCTCCAGCACCTACGCGATCGAGAAACCAACGCCACGCGATGTGGTAAATGATTTACCCCATCGCTTAGCATTAGCTAAACGATCGATTAGAAAATATTACACGATCGTCTAGAAAAAAAATTTAAACGATTGTTTAATAAAATCCCTACGATCGTTTACCTGAGGCTACACGACTCGACCAACGCTTGATTGTCTTCTTCGTTGAGAACTACATCGCCATGCACCGAAGCTTCATCATGAATGACTCGACGAACTCAAAATTTTCGAATTACAAACTCAATTGCAAAGTTAATTTTGCCCAAAAACGCAGGGGCCCTTACAATTAACACTTTGTAATACCGAAAGCTTTAACAAAAAGGAAATTGAAACCCAAAACATTCATCATATTCATCCACAAATGCAGAAAACGATTAACTACAAATGCAGAAACCCACCACGAGTGTAAAAAAAAAAAACGTTCGATTCAGACCTGTAATTTAGAATATCAGAGAACTGGCTTTGATACCAATTGAAGGAAATCGGAAACGAGAAACCCGAAACATTCTTTGATAATCTGTTGCATGCTTGTAGCAAATCTATTTAAGTCACTTTTCTAGGTAGGTTCCCAGGTAAGGGTGTTCTATTTCTGTCAGCTTAAATACCCCAGCCTAGACAGAACCCACCTTAGACAAAAGGTCTCTTATAGATAGATTTAATACAGATTTAATCTTTTATGAAAATCAATTTAATCTTATTAAACTGATTTAAAAGATTAAACTTAGGTATCCAATCTCATTAGAATCATAAACTTAGGTCTATCTCAATTAAATTTTAAAACCCTTTTAAAACATGAGTTCACCTAAGTTCGTATGCAACTCTTTCTTATTGATTTTAGTTCTAATTTCCATTATAACACTTATAACAGGAAATAACTAAAACCAACCACAATGCAAAGCAACACATACAAGGCATTCATAACTCTTATAAATAAGCCTAAGTGTCATGCTCCATGCATTGTTCATTCATTACTATATGTATATAACTCTTATATAAATAAGCAATGAACCAAGCATACATGCTCTCATACACCCTTATACTATAGATCTTATAATATAAAGATGATGTATGAATATGCTTAATGCATGCATAACTATAACTCTTATATTATATGATTCATGAGTATGCTCTTATGTAATTTAACCATGCAAATTACTATATCATAACTCTTACAATATAGAGATGATGCATGACCAATGCATAACCTATAGTGGGATTTAAAACTATTTGGCATACTATATGACATATAATTTAAACATACATCTCATGTACATTCACTAAAATTAATGGATTGGGATGATTAAACTAAAAAACCGGAAAAAAGATCTATCTATTACATTAAAGCATCGAGTAAACCAGTTCAACAAGCGAACAGGGTCTTGAACCGCCCGAGAGAAGCCTTCTTTGTGATCGTCTAGCAAAGTTGGTCGAGTAACCACGATCGTGTAGCAATGATCGAGTGCCTTTGACTATCAGATGAAGCATGAAGGACACTCGATCGTGCAGTGCGCCAAATTTGAACGCAAGTATAAACGATCGTGTAAACGACTACTATGCTATGAAGCATGATCGTTTAGACGATCGAAGAGCAAGCGCCGTGTAACATTAGTGCACACGTGTACCGTGCAATGAGTATCCCATACTCAATGATTGTTTATCCCCATCGTTTACACAATCTGGCCAATTCTTGGTCTTCTTCTTCCTCGAAGTAAATTGCATCTCCATGCCTTAAAACTTCATCACGAGCGACTCGAACAGACTCGAACTCTTTGAATTACATACTTGATAGCAAGTTAATATGCCAAAAAACACAGGGGCCCTTTCAATTAGCTTTGAATGTAAAAGAAATTATTAACCAGAGGCAATCATCCCAGAAACTCCATTAATCCACAACCACAAATATATTTAACACTTAAACATAATGTAGACATGCTTAACACCCACCAAGAGTGTAAATACAATTCAATACAGCAATAGATTTGGAATATCAAAACCTGGCTCTGATACCAATCGTTTAGTAATCTCTCGCTCCATCGTTTACACAATCATCTAACAAATCTCGCTTGATCATTTAGTCTCTCGTGAGGGCTATCGTGTAGTCTCTCGTGAGTAAATGATTACTGATGCTATTAATAAAGCGATCGTTCATAAAATGAAAACACTTTTCATTTTATCCTTCAGTTATTCAAAACGAAATTAACCTCCCACTTGCACGGTTAATGGAGAAAATAACCAACTAAACAATTATCTTATAATTGTTTTTATTATAAATAAATATAATAACCAACTTATCATATTATATTTATAACCTATAATTTTAATATCACATCATATGTAATATTTAAACCATAGTTCTCTTCTCCTTTATTTAATATAAATCATATTTATATCAATTTCTCTAATTAATTTATCTAATATACCAAATCAATTATATCATATATAATTGAGCCAATTTAATTATATCATATATAATCAAATTTCCTCTTGTTAATTTAAACATTTCAAAATAACCCAAAAATTGATTCTTAACTTGTATCCATTGAGCTACCAAGGGGACCTTATGAACCTATAGCTTGAATCTCCAATGGTACGTGAATAAAATCACGAAATCTACCATCCGTTAACTGTCGGACACTCCACTAAAGACCAACAGCTGCACTATTCTCACTACAGATATATTTCTGTGTCCATATAACCAACCAACAGTGCGATGACGCTTCACAAATCGCTCGTAAGTACAGTTGGGTCAATTTATTGTTTTGCCACTATAGTTACATCTAACACCTTAAGTACCACTGATTCCTCTAATGAACAATAAGTCATAGTCCTACTATGACTGAGTCCTCTCTTCCAAAGAGAAGGTATGACCACTATGTTCAAGACTCGGAATCAGCCCTTAAGGGAGCAATTTATCTACTTACCCCTGTATAGGATACCTCCGCTCGCATGTCTCCACATGAATGGTTAGGATCAAACGATTTGTAGCACTTTACGACACTTGTAACATCTACAAAGCGGGCTGTATCTCTAGTGTTACCAGGATAAGGTATCCTTCCTTTGTCCATCTACTATAGACCATTTAGGTTATTACTTAAGGCATGATCCACTTGTATGTCTCACATACATGCTTAAGTTATATGAAATAACCAAGGATCTTAGTTTATTGGATTTGAGTAAATGCTTATAAAATAACACTTATTTTATTAATAACAATGTGTGTACAAAAAGTTTACAAAATACGAGACCAGCGGGAGAATTAGGACACCAATCCCAACAAGACAGGTGTCCAAACATCTCATAATCTTTTTGGCGGTACTCATGCTCTCATGTTTCTTAGCCAATACATCAGATATGCTGGCAAGAATTAGGCATGGGCTTTCTCGTTAGTCTTGATCCATCTGTCGTATGCATCCCAAACATTTCGGTATGCATTTGAGCTAGGAACTAGAGGACACTCCTCTCTTAAAACGAACCTCAAGTCATCTATCACCAGTATTCTATTTAAGTTTGATTTCCACATAGCATAGTTATCCTCGGTAAGTTTATCAGAAGCCAATAGTTGTACTAAAGAACTCGTCATTTTGAAAATACAAACAAATTTTATTAGTGAATTGCTTTTAAACCCAATCATGTTTTAGCAAAGTAATAATGTACCCAAAATTCATTATTTTTGCAACGATACTATAGTGAGTCAGGATAAGTGCTACTGATGGTCATTCAAATACTCCTTCACTAAAGCAAGACATTCTTGACTAAATACTATCTCTTGAATAACTCATATTTCGATAGTCATTTAGCTACTATTTTTTGTTAAAACTTACTAACACTTTAGTAATTCCGTAAGTGTAACCCTCCATTTTTAGACCTCAGAAGTCGGCCCTAACGATGCTACCAAATTGGAAAGTCAATGTTGGAAAACGACCTAAGAAATTCTATCCATTTTTGGAGTTTCAGTCGTTCCGAATCCTATGTTACAACCCTCCGAAGGGATAGCCGTCGTTAAACGACTAACAACGTCAACATAAAGATGACGAGAAGACAAAACATAAGAACCTTACAATCCAAACAAACGGAAGAGACCATAGGACACGTTGACACATATCCTTCACCCACTTACTGTGAACTACTTCCCCTATTCACCTTAATCTTGACCCATACAAACACTTTTCGAATTGAGCAATCAAGGTATAATCGACACGAAGCGTTGTATGGACTTCATGATGTAAACTTCTAGGGACGTGAGAGTTGAAATCAATATATCATATATTTGATTTTGCATTGAACAACTTCCCTTCATTTACCTTGATCTTGATCCCATGCCTACACTTTCCGAATGGAGCAGTCGAGGTATAATCGACACGAAGTGTTGCACGGATCTCATGGTATGAACATCTTAGGACGTGAGATTTAAAATCAAAACATCACTTTTGATTTTACTGTGAACGATTTCTTCTATTCACCTGATCTTAATTCATGCCAACACTTTTCGAATGGAGCAGTCGAGGTATAATCGACACAAAGCGATGCATGACTCTCGATGTGAACTCTTAGGGATGCGAGAGCTAAAAATAACATAACGTATATGTTATTAATCTCTTATTGAAGCCTTCTAATAAGTTCCCATCAAAGTGTTATAATAGCATATCCTAGATCTTATTGAACTCCCACTGAAGTGTTCTAACATTTGTTTGGGTATATTCTTTACTTAGATTTGTTCTGGCTAATTAAACAACCTAAGTCTAGGTGTTTATCCAAGTATAATTTTTATATTTGGATTTAACCTACGATGTCTAGGTGATAAACAAGTTTTAAAACCTCACACCGTTCACGCATTGCTCATAATACTGGTTATCAACGCTCAATTATTTGACCATAATCCCCAGGTAGGAGGTGTTCCATAGATCGTCAACTTAAATACCCCCAGCCTTAGACAAGATTACATACCGGTTGAGTTATTTTAACATGATGTTGACTTATTTTAACTATTAAAACAGGTGGATAACTTACGTGAGCATGCAACTTATCTCTGTTATGGATTTTAAATGTCTAACCTAATTTTATAACAACTTACAAAAATTTAGACATGCTAAACATCCATAACATACATCAAAGGCAGTCAACACTTAATATAACATTTATATTAAGCATTTGAAACGCTATACATGCATACTATATATTATCACACTTTATATCATACTTTCAATCCATGTAACATGCTCCCTATGGTTGGATTTTAAATCTATATGACATACTTTATGCACATACAAGATTTATTTAATTATAACATACATCACATGCATAAATAATTAAACACAACTGATATGGTTTTAGTTTTGATTTTAGTTTTGGCATTTTCCAGCAACAAATGCCTAATTATTACAATCAGCAAAAACCAGCTCAAAAACACTACTGGATCGCTCGAACCGCCTTGAATCGAACTCGAACTCCTCGAATCGGACCTCTAATGCTCAAAATTGTGCTGAATTGGGCAAAAACATCGAGTACCATCAAGCATCAATTATCCCCTCAAGCATCGAATATGTCATCGTGCATCGAGTATTTCACTAAATACCATCGAGTATGCCACCGAGTACCATCGAGTATGGCACCATGCATCCAGTATTTCACAAAATACCATCGAGTATGGCATCACGCATCGAGTATTTCATAAAATACCATTAAGTTGAGCATCGAGTACCATTGAGTAAGGCATCGTATATCGAGTATTTCATAAAATACCATCGAGTTGCTCATCGAGTATGGCATCGTGCATCGAGTTTTTCACAAAAAACCACTGAGTATTGGGTAATGGCTGAAAATCCAATTCTTGTTGATCGACGTTCTTCACTTTTTTCTTCAATTACATCCTAATTGCAACTCTAATGACTCCAAACAAATTACAGACACTTAATCACACATTATGGCCAATTAAACAACAACCAATTACGAGAATTACAACATATTTAAAGAGAAAACAATGCCAAAACTTAGAAAAACCATTTCAGTTCATCATTTTCATACAACTTATGAAAAAACCTATTAAGCCAAAACTAAAACGAATTGAATGCTTAAATGATGCTCTGATACCAATTGTTGGAATACAGGAAGTAAGTAGTGGAAGAAAACATGATCATTACGAAGGAACCCAAACTGAAGGAAACATTAATGGAAGCAAGATCGACCCAAATCCTATTTATCATTAAATAGAAATTTTACAGTAAATAAAGAAATAAGATATGCATTTATATATAAATTACAGCATGCTATCAAAAGGTTTTAGAAACCTTACCTTTCAGGACTTTTCTTCAAGATTCCCTCAAACAGCACATGAACCCCTTAAAGACTTTCTTGAGGAAACCTTCAATGAAGAACGAACACAACCACAAAGATTTCCTTGGTATTCTCAGGTAGAGAACCCATGAGTGGTGTGCTCTGGCTATTTTGGAATGAGGAAATTTTGTGGTAAGGAGGAAAGTTTGAGAAATGTCTTTTACCACTGTCAAAATCGATTAGCAAAAACCAAGAAGACAAAGACTTCTTTTTAGAATGCCAAAAAATAACAACCACACACTTACGTGGGTGGAGAGAAAAGAAAGGGAAAAGAGTTGTAACTTCCTTCCTTATCTTAAAAAAAAATGTTTTTAGTATAAATATAAATATGACAACTAACTTGTCATATTATATATATATATATATACATTAAATTATATGTTATATCAAATATAACATATAACCTATAGTTTTAATAGTGTATCACATACAATATAACCTATAGTTTCTTTTCTCTCTTATATGGCATTTAATATAAATCATATTTATATTAAATTTAAAAACTATGAATCCAATTCATAGAATCTATTTTTGAATCTTATTCAAATATATATTTCCTCTCATTGAACTATAATGTATCAAATACATTATAATAATTATATCACATATAATTACTTAAATCACTCTATTAATTTGAACAATTCAAATTAATCCAAAAACTAATTCTCAATTAATCCTATTGAGCTACCAAGGGGACCTAATGGAGCTGTAGCTTGAAGCTCCAATGCTACATGAATAACTAATTAAACTTTTTAGTTAAATTATTCACCATCTGTTAACTGCTAGACACTCCACTAAAGACCGACAGTTGCACTCTTCGCACTACAGATATATTTCTATGTCCATTGGATATAACCAATAAACAGTACGATGATCCTTCACAAATTGTTCATAAGTACAGCTATGCCAAAATTACCGTTTTGCCCCTATAGTTACATCTAACTTCTTAAGTACCACTAATCCCTCTAATGAACAATAGATCATAGTCCAACTATGACTAAACCCCTCTCGAGCTAGGAGAGGGTGTGGCACCACATTGTTTACGACCAAAAATCAGCCCTTAAGGGAGTAATTTATATACTTACCCTCACCTCGGGGAAGGAGTGAATTCCTTCTTGTAGAGTTGTGTTCCTAGCTCCCCAATCAGACGAATCCCCAAAATGGTAGGCTTGTTGAGTCGGCGATCTGGTCACTCTCACTCATACAATTGGTAGGCTTGTTGAGTCCCCAATCGCCCTCATAGGCAGGAGTTCACAACTCGTTCAAGATTCAAGTCATGTTACTATGGTCATCCTTGTGAAATGTAAGTTTCTATTATGAACAGCGTTATATAATGAGACTAAACATTTCGCGTTTCAGTCTTATACAAACTCCTTTGTATCGAATATTCCCGCACTTTACAACAATTGTAACACCTATATAAATGATCAGGATAGGCTTATTGTAAGTCGGCGATCTGGTCACTTATCTCACTCATACAAATCTAAAGTTGACCGCCCTCATAGGCAGGAAGTTCACAACTATACTCAAGATTCGGGTCATGTTACTACAGGTCATCCTTGTAAAATGTAAGTCTTCTATGATTCAACAACGTTATAACAATGAGACTAAACATTTTATGTTCCGATCTTAACACAAACTCTTTTAGGTATATGAATACCCCCACTCACATGTCTCCACATGAATGATCAAGATTAGATCATTTGTAGCACTTTACAACAATTGTAACGTCTACAAAGCAAGTCATATCCGTAGTGTCACAAGGATAAGGTATCCAGCCTTATCCATCTACTACATACAATTTAGGTTATCACTTAAACATGATACACTTGTATGTCTCTACATACATGTTTAAGCTACAAAAGATAACCTTTGATGTTAGTTTATTAGTTTTATTGGTTAACGTAACTAAATGTCGAATAAAATGCCTTAAAATTTATTAAATAAATAAATCATTTGTAAATTACAATTACAAACTACAAGATCTACGAGATTTAGGGCATCAACCCCAACAAAGACCAACTGTAGCTAAAGCACTATTAAATCATGAAATGTTTAAACTGCTAACATTCAAACAAAAAGGCAAAGAATTTCTCCAAGTAACAATAATGCCTATCCTTGACATTTGAGATTAGGTCACATAAATCTCGATAAGATCGAAAGATTATTAAAGAATGAATTTATAAGCGAGTTAGAAAATGTCTCATTACCTTTATATGAATCCTATCTTGAGGGAAAGATGACTAAAAGACCTTTTAGTAGAAAAGTTATAGAGCCAAAGATCCCTTAGAGCACGTACATTTGGATCTTTGTGGTCCAATGAATGTAAAAGCTCGAGGAGGGTATGAATACTTCATCTCTTTTATAAATGATTACTCGAGGTATGGTTCCTTATACCTCATGGAACATAAGTCTGAAGGCCTTGAAAAGTTCAAAGAGTATAAGGCTGAAACTGAAAAACTGATAGGAAAAACGATTATAACTCTTCGATCTAATCGAAGTGGAGAGTACATGGTTTTAAATTCCAAGACTATATGATGGAACATGAAATCCAATTCCAGCTTTCAGCACTAGGTACACCTTAGCAAATCGGTGTTCAGAAAGAAGAAATAGAACCTTTTTAGACATGGTTCGTTGTATGATGAACTATGCTAAATTGCCTAGCTCGTTTTAGGGGTATATAGTAGAGACTACAATTCACATCTTGAACAATGTTCCCTCAAAGAGTGTTTCTAAAACACCTTTCGAGTTATGAAGGGGCGCAAACCTAGTTTATGCTACTTCAGAATTTGGGTTCGTTGGGCACATATGCTAGTGGCAAATCCTAAGAAATTGGAACCTCGTTCAAGGTCATGCCAATTAAGAAAATGAGACGTAGTCTTTTCTACGACCCACAAGAAAACAAGGTGTTTGTATTGACAAAACGCTATATTCTTGGAGGAAGACTACATGAGAGATCATCAACCACGGAGAAAATTAATATTACATGAAGCTACTGAAGAGTCAACAAGACTTGTTGATGAAGTTGGTCCTTCATCAAAAGTCAATGAAGAAGCTAGCACTTCAGGTTAGTCCCGCCCTTCTCAATCGTTGAGAGTGCCTCAACATAGTGGAAGGATTGTATCACAACCTGATCGTTTCTTAGGTTTAACTGAAAGTAAGGTTATCATACCAGATGATGGCATTGAGGATCGATTGTCCTATCAACAGGCAATGAATGACACAGACAAGGACCAATGGATCAAAGCCATGGACCTTGAAATGGAGTCTATGAACTTTAATTCAGTATGGGAACTTGTAGATCTACTTAAAGGGGTTAAATCCATAGGGTATAAATAGATCTATAAGAGAAAGAGAGATGTAGCTGAAAAGATACAGACCTTCAAAGCTAGACTTGTAGCAAAGGGTCATACCTAAAGGAAAGGGGTTGGCTATAGGAAACTTTTTCTTCTGTTGCTATGCTTATGTCTATAAGAATTCTCTTGTCCATAGCCACATATTAGTACTATGAGATATGGAAAAATGGATGTTAGGACTACTATTCTAAATGGAAATCTTGAATAGAGCATCTTTATGTCTTAGCATAAAAGGTTCATAGCCCAAAGTTAGGAGCAAAAAAATTTGCAAGCTGAATCGATCCATTTATAGGTTGAAGCAAGCAGGAACATCAGATTTGATATTGCAATCAAATCTTTTGGTTTTGATTAAAACGTTGATGAACTTTGTGTCTACAAGAAAATCATCGACGGTAAAGTAACTTTCTTGGTACTTTATGTGGATAATATCCTACTTGTTGCGATCGATGTAGGGTACCTGACTGATGTTAAAGATTGGCTAGCCGCTCAATCCCAAATGAAGGATTTGGGAGAGATAAAGTATGTTTTTAGAAACCAAATCATTAGGAATCGTAAGAATAGAACGTTGGCTCTGTCTCAAGCAACTTATATCGACAAAATGTTGGCCCGGTATTCGATGCATAACTCTAAGAAGGATTTATTTGCCTTTTAGGCACGGGTTCACTTGTTTAAAGAACAGCGTTCTAAGACACCTTAAGAAGTTGAGGATATGAGACATATTCCTTATCCTTTAATTATGGGCAACTTAATGTATGCTATGCTCTGCACTAGGCCAGATATTTGTAATAGGAATAGTCAGTAGGTATCAGTCCAATCCAGATTCAGATTACTGGACTGTGGTTAAAACCATCCTCAAGTATCTTAGGAGAACAAGGGACTACATGTTAGAGTATGGAGCTAAGGATTTGATCCTTACAGGATACACCGATTCTGATTTCTAAACTAACAAGGATTCTAGGAAATCCACATCAGGATCAATGTTCACCCTGAATGAGAGAGCTGTAGTATAGGGTAGCATCAAGCAAGGATGCATTACAAACTCCACTATAAAGGCTGAGTATGTAGTTGCTCGTAAAGCAACAAAGAAAATAGTTTCGCTTAGGAAGTTCCTATTGGGATTGGTGTCCTAATTCTCCCGGTGGTCTCGTAGTTTGTGAACTTTTTGTACACATTGTTATTAATAAAATAAATGTTATTTTATTTGCATTTACTCAAATCCAATAAACTAATATTCGTAGTTATTTCATGTAACTTAAGCATGTATGTGAGACATACAAATGAATCATGCCTTAAGTAATAACCTAAATGGTTTATAGTGTAAGGATAAAGGAAGGATACCTTATCCTGGTGACACTACGGATACGACCGCTTTGTAGATATTTACAAGTGTTGTAAAGTGCTACAAATGGTCTGATTCTAACCATTCATGTGGAGACCTGCAAGCAGGGGTGTCCTATATAAAGAGTTTGTATAAGATCAGACCATAAGATGATTCGTCTCTTTATATAACGTCGTTGATAATTGAGACTTACATTTCACTAAAATGACCATAGGTGACATGACCTTAATTCTGAGTGAGTTGGGAACTCCTGCATATAAGGGCGGTCCTTTGATTAGTATGGATGAGAGTGGCCAGATTGCCAACTCAACAAGCGTACTTTTTTGGGGATTCGTCTGATTGGGGAGTGGGAAACTCAGCTATAGAAGACGGAATTCATTCATTCCCCGAAGTAAGGGTAAGTAGATAAATTGCTCCTTTAAGGGCTGATTCTGGGTCTAAACATAATAGCCACACCCTCTCTTTGGAAGAAAGGACTCGGTCGTAGTAGGACTATGACTTATTGTTCATTAGAGGAATCAGTGGTACTTAAGGAGTTAGATGTAACTACATGTTGCAAAACGGTAAATTGGCCCAACTATACTTATGAGCGATTTGTGAAAGGTTATCGCACTGTTGATTGGTCATATGGACATATAAATATATCTGTAGTGAGAAGAGTGCAGTTGTCAGTCTTTAATGGAGTGACCAACAGTTAACGGATGGTGGATCTCGTGACTAAAGATTTTAGTTAGTTATTCACGTATCGTTGGAGTTTCAAGCTGTAGGTCCAGATCCTCTTGGTAGCTCAATGGGTTCAAGTTGAGAACCAGATTTTGGGTTAGTTTGAAGTGTTTGAATTAGCAAGTGGAAATTCAATTATATGTGATATAATTGATATGATGTATTAGATACATTAATTGGGGGAATTTAATATAAATATGATTTATATTAAGTACCATAAAATAGAAAAAGAACTATGGTTTATATGTTTCATATGCTGAAATATTAAAACTGTACGTTATAAATATAATATGATAAGTTGGTTATCATATTTATTTATAATATATTAATCATATGATAATTAATTCTTTTTTTCTAATAAATGATTTGAATGGGAGGTTATTGGAAGTTTTATGGTAACCGTGAGATGAAAAGGAAAATTGTTTTCCAAAATTAGTAAGTAGATTCATTCGGAAGAATCTCACGAAAAGGCTATCAAGTAAAAATTATTTTTACTAAGCGATAGCCGTTGAGAGCATACACGATCAACTAAGAATTGACTATACGATAGTTACTTGTTGATCATTGCTACACGATCGAGTAGCAAATTCTATACGATAGGCTTCCGTTTTCTAAACGATCGAGTACATCGTCTATACGATAGATAGTGTTCATATCTCCCACTTACTCGATTGTCTACCTTCTGTTTTCCTCAATCCAAGATCATATAGAGCCCACAACTCCTGGATTCTCACACTAAGAATACCAAGGTAACACTTGTGGTGGTGTTCTAACTCAGTTCGTGGACCGAGTTGGACTCGATTGGGTTCGAGGAGCATTCAGTTGTTCGTGTTCTGTTCGTTGCGTTCGATTGCTGCTTTGGACGCATTGGAGACTAGTCGAGGGATACTTGAAGAATGATTCTTTAAAGATCCGCATACTCTATCCCTTATATCCTCTTGTAGCATGCTGTAATTTCTGATTATGCATAATTTGTTCGTTTCTTTTTAAAACTATAATTGTTGTGTTCATTCTTAATGGAATTTGGAACTATCCACTTCCGCTGCTCATGGAGATCTCTATTTACATTTCCTTCGATTCCTAAGTGGTTTGGAAGTCATTCCAAACATAGACTTTCCTATCACTTTATACTGTGACAACAGTAGGGCAATAGCCAATTCTAAAGAGACTCGCAGCTACAAACAAAGGAAACATATTGAGAGTAAGTATCATTTGATACGGAAGATTATGCAACAAGGAGATGTTATCGTCACAAAGATCGCTCCGGAGCACAACATCACTGATCCATTTGCAAAAACTCTCTCGATAAAGTGTTCGAGGGTCATCTAGAGAGTCTAGGTCTACGAGACATTTACATTGTATAATCTAAAGTAAGTGGAAGGTGTGTAATGGGTATATGGATGTCCTAGTTTGTTGTATTTATATATTTACCATTATCATTGTTTTTGGTTATTGATATTATGTACATTCCACTAACTAGAGTTTAAGTTAAAGTGGGAGTTTTTTGTGTTTTATGTAGTAAAACTTGTAGATAAAAAATGTAAAAAATTAGTTGTCATTTCAATAAGTGTATTGATTATATTTGTTGTCTTAATAACCCTAAATATAATAAACTAACATCCTAGGTTGTCTTATGAGTCTTGAGCTATATGTGGAAACATACGAGGATCAGCGTTCAAGATAAGGCTAGGTACCTTATCCTGGTGACACTATGAATACGGCCCACTTTATATTTGATACAAATGCAATGATCTAACGCGATCGTATAGGTGACATGAGTCAAGGTATCCTATGCAATGAGTTTACATAAGACCGGACTGCAAAATAGTAACCACTAGATGTAACTCCATTGACTAGCTAGAATTCTATTTCAATAGGATGACCTACGAAACTTAGTTTTAATCCTGAGTGTATTATGAACTTCTGTTCATGAGGAATTGTCCTTTGATTTGTATGGGTGAGAGTGACTAGTTTGTTGGCTCAATATGACTACCATTTTAGGGACAAGATCAAGTAAGGAGTTGAGAACATAATAATATTGGATGGATTTCATTCCTTCCCGACATTAAGGTTATCAGATGAGTGTTTCCTTAAGTTATGTCTCCAAGACTTGAACAAAGGGCTACCCTCTCACTGGCCCGAGAGGGGTTTCTATTTAATGGTTGGACATAAATAGGTTGTTCATTAGAGGAGCACTGATACTTAAGGATGTAGAGGTAACCCAGGAGTAAAATGGTAATTTGACCTATCTGGTGTTACGAACACTCGTGAAGAACTAATTTGCTGTTATTGGTCTATATCTATGGACACAGAAATATATCTATAGTGAGAAGAGTGCAGCTATGGGTCTTTAGTGGAGTGTACCCACAGTTGATGAATATTAATTAATGTGGTTAATTAGTTCAGTTAAATAATCACATATCATTACAACTTCCAATCTATAGGTTCATTACGTCTCTTTATTAGCTCGTGAAGGATATTGAGGTAATTATGTATTGAATAGAATTTGAAATGTTCAAATTCACTTAGGAAAATAGTATAATGTATAATGATACATTATACATTATAATATAAAGTTTATATTTAATTAAACTTTATAATATAAATTTAATTTTGGATATGTTTCAAAATTAATTTATGAAAGAATTAAATGTTTGAAGGAGTTCAAATATTAATTGATTATGAATTGGATTCATATTAAAACTATAGGTTAAAATTAATGTGTATTGGATGCACATTAAAACTATAGATTATAAGAGAAATACAATTGAATATGATTCAAATGTAGGTTAAATTAAATATGTGATATTTAATTTAGTAATTAATTAATTGGAAGATTAATTGATTATTTAATTAATTTAATTGAATTGAATTAATTGAATTAGTTCTATAGGTTATGTGAGAGATGTTCACTTATATATGATTTAAATGGATTTATTTATTAAATTAGATTTAATTAATTAAATTAAATTAAATATTATTTAATTAATTTAACTTATTAAATAAAATAATAATAATAACTCTCGTACATGGGAGTTATCAAAAGGAACATGGATATCACTGCCCACATTTTACCGTTTCTCTCTCTCCAATAGGCTCTCACGCATCAAATACCTGAGAGATAAAGATTTTTTTTAGAAGAAGATCAATCACAAAAACGTTCTGGTGAAAAACTCTCTTCAAAAACTCTTTTTTTTTTTCCAATTTGAGATTGGTTCCCACAAACCAATAATTCTAATTTCTGAGAGAATATGGAGGTTCCAAAGTGGTGGTGTTCGTGAATTCCATCCTAAGAAGAATTGAGTTTTTCATCCAGGTTGTCAACGAGAGTAAGTGACGTTTTTCTTTCTCTGTAAAATTAAAGTCCCAAAAATGCAAAGCATGCTTAACCTAATTTTTACAGTAGGTTTAGTTTTTTTATATCTCTGTTTTATTCTATATGTTTTGCCAGTGTACCAGTCTTTTGGATTCTAAATTAATTTTGATTTGGGTCTTGGTTCTTCCACTGTGTTAGGGCTTTTATCCTTACAATAGTATCACTGACATCTTCATTAATCTTTAGTTTTATGTTGCTTCATTGATTTCAATTAAAAAAGAATTACAATCAAACTACAATGGGTATTTTGCGGAGCTGACAACAAAGGAGATGGAGATTGAAAAGGAAAAAGAAGGGAAACAAATATCAATTGGAAGAAAAATAGCATCACTACAAGATGGAATTGAAGAACTAAAAAAAGGACAAGAAGACATTAAGAAAGATATTCATGAAAAAACACAAAGAGATTCTTGATATATTAGGCCATATAAAAGAAGCTATCAGTGATCAACTTCCACAAAAACAAGAAGGTGGTGAAAAGTAATCTCAAGAATCTCTTGAGAAGAACATAGCGCCATCATCTAGTTTGGATCTTTTAGATACAAGTTTGGAACTTATAGATGTTGAAACCAAAGAAGTAAAATTTGTGATTTTTTTATAAAGAAGTATAATAACAAAAATGATATATACATGTAGACTGAAGCAAAAATGATATATACATGTAGATTGAAGTTGACACCGCTAAGGACAAGGAGGCTCAAGAAAAGGACCAATAAAAACCAGATAATGAAAATGTAGAAGTGGAAGATGAAGAAAAAGATCTGGAAGATGAAGAGAAAGTTCAGGAAGAAAAGGAGGATAAAGATAAAGAAAATGAAGAGAACATAGATGACGAAAGTCGTAAACAAGAGAATGATAGAAAGAAGGTAAGTATTGATTGATTGGTGTTTTGAACTATAGGATTAGCATGCTATCAATGACTGCTTCCATAACTAATATCATATCATCGGTGATAGCCTAATCACTGATAACATACTATTAGCTTCAATCACTAATAGTACAAATGATAGTAAGCTTTATATACTTACTGATACCTTGATAAGGTCATTTTTTTTTATTTCATGATTTAAGATTGTTGAAAAGACTCTTAAAAAGAGTCCAAAAAAGTATTGATCAAAGGTTGTGTCTGAAATATGGACGAGCTTGTTGTTGAGAAGAGGCCAAAGAGGCAAACAAAATCAACCGAGAAAATTTTGGAGAATGCAAAAAAATCCAAGAAAAGACAAAAAGATTGTGTCTCCAAATGTGTCTCCAACCAAAGTTACAAGGCATTCTCCAAGGTGGAAGGATGACATTCCAAGCTTTGATCTCAAAGTATCACAATTTTGATTGCATGTCATAATTAGGTTTTTGTTTGACATTAGATTGGTTTTTGTTTGACAATAGTTTGTTATGGTTATGATTTTGTTTGAACTAGATTGTTATGCTTTTACAAGAAACTTTTTTATTTCGAAATGCATATCTTCTAGTTTTGTACTTTCAACAATGAAATTGCAATTTTTTTGAAATAAATACTTGATGTTCAACAGGTTGTTCGGTTGTTGAAACATTAGATTAGTGATAGCTTCTATTGCTGATAGTATGATATCAGTAATATATATCACTAATGCCAAAATGCTTATCTTATTGTTGCAACTTTCCAGTGAGAGAAGACATTTATATCATTTAGATATTCAAATAATTAAAGTTGATGAAATAAATTTTTCTGTGAGAGAAGGAAATTATATAATTTAGATATTTAGTTAATTAAAGTTGATGAAATAAATTCTTCAAAAATTAAACATTGATCAGATTGTTCACATTAAACACTTGAGATATCAGAGATAGAAGCTATCACTGATAGTATGGTATCAGTGATAGATGCTATCACTGATAGCGTTGTACCAGTGATAGATGCTATCATTAAACATGACATCGACTGGTATCAATTTGCATGTCCTACAATTATGGTCATGAATATGACATCGACTGAACTTTGAGTTGTTTTTACTTTCACCAATTGACAATATTCTTTGTTTTCGTAGTCTTTTAACTAGACGTTTAACTATTGAAGATAATATATTCACATCGACATCAACAGAGTTCCAGTCAGAATGATTTCCAATAGGATAAACCGATCATTTATAGATTGACAACAGTGTACTGAAAAAATAAAGTATGACATAAAAGCATAGATATCTAAATTTAGCTCACGAATAACAGCACAAGCATGAGCACATGGAATCTCCTCCAAATCCCAAAAGCGACAAATGCATGATTCAAAGATTTACTACTAAATATTCTTTATTGCTAATAGGATCAATCTGAAAAATAAAATATAATCAACTACCTGATAAAAAATCATCATTTTAAACTAATGGCTAATTTTGTATCTTGAAGTTTTTTGACTAATTGTGTTGCTCTCGCAACTCAGACTCTGCCCAACTAGTCAAAACAGTCTTCATAGATAATGTTGTTTGACCTTTTTCATAAAACTAATTTTGAAGTATTTCTCTAGTGGAATCAAGCAACGATATAACAAGGAGCTCTCTATGCTATTTCAAAATATTATTCAAGCACTTTGAAATATTTATAGTCATCATATTATATCTTCTTCTCCTAGAATACCCATGTAATCACTTCTCAAAACGAACTTTACTAAGATATTCCTTAATAGTAGAATATATCGATTCCATCCATTTCATATAAAACTCAAACGTATCAATTGTATATGCTTTTGCACAGCTAAAAAATATGTTATCAATTAAAGAACCCTTATAAGTCAACTTCATATTTTGCTAAAGATGTCATTGACAAACACAATACTCAGCAGTTGTAAAAACATTCATAACACCTTTTGGAATGCTAAGATATCGATAAAAAATAATGACTAATCCCTCTCATTTACCAAAATTGTTCTTTATATTCTAAAAAAACCATTTCCATGATGCATCATCTTCAGAGTCAACAATATTAAAAGCAATAGGAAAAATCTAATTGTTATCGTCAACTGTTGAAATTATCAAAAAAGCCCCAACATATTTACATTTCAAGAACATGTCACCAATATATTAGGTCTACAATGCTTCCAACCCTCAATTGGACACTCTAATAGCCATATAACAATACTTAAAATACTCATTCATGTCAGCTTCATAGGTTGTGAATGTACCTAAAATAAGATAAACATAAAAAGAAACAATTAAGCAAGCTTATGAAAAATGTATAATTTATTGGTGCCTATAGCTATCACTGGTTAGAGTCTATTATCGATAGCTTCCATGATTTTCATGTTATCATTGATGGAAGCTATTAGTGACAAACTCCTACCAATGATAGAAGCCAGTGGTAGAGCCAAAAATTTTATATAGGGGGACACTATACATACAAGTCTAACAAAAAAACAGTCTAGTCTTGACCTGGGCTTTTTATGGATTCCCTGAAACCTGAGCAAAAACTGCTTTCTAGTTGGATTCTTATGAGAGCTCCTCGGCTTCCGTTTCCGCGCCTGGCCTATTAGTTAATGATAGGGTTCCTGTTGGTGGAGTTCCTGCCCTTGGCCTTGGTTCTAAGGAAAAAGTCGCTCCTTCGCACCCCTACCCCAAGGGGTGCTTCACTCTCTACCTTGATTCTCACTTGAAGAACTTTCTGATCGAATATCGTAAATGGTTGATGAACCTCGATTGGACTAATCACTTCCTATTGTGGACCCGCGTATAGTGGCAATATTATAGGGAAGCTCGTAACCGAGACAAGACCACATCAACTGCAAGCTATATGTCGATCATGATTACTACATCATGCCCTACGACTACTAGGTCACTTACAAACTTCCTTAAGAGGTGCCTAATCAGGATATTGCTCTAAACCTTTGGTATAGGTTCAAATCCTATTGGACGCAACTTTTTTTCCATATATTTTTTTAGTTTGAAATTTCTATATCATGCCAAGAAAGGTATTTTGAATATTTTAATAAGAGACACTTAAATCTATAAATGACTATAAAAAAAATATTCATAACTTCATAAATTAACTAATTTAACACATTATAATTGTCCTTTGCAAGTTTTCATTTTTGAAATCAATTTATGATAATTTTGGTATCTGACTTATCAAATAAATCTTTTTCAATATAGGCTATAAGACGATCATTCATCTATTGATCTTCCATTTGATTATGCAATTGAGTCTTCACTATATGCATCGTAGAAAATTTTATCTCTACAGTAGCTATGACAATAGGTAAAATCAATGTCAAAGTGAGTGACTTGTAAACTAATGAAAAGATCTTGTCTTTATTCGTCAGGACCATATTTACTACAAGATCACATATGTTTTTTTAACTCAACAAACTCAATATTTGAACGCATATGAGTAATGTGATTTTTACGTTGATCCTCAAGCATAAAGAGTTCAACTGCTAAAAAGTCTCTTGGGTTTTTTAAGTTGTTTAATAGCTTAAAAACCTACCTAAGTAATGTGAATGTAAAAATAACATGGAAACAAACAAAAATATATAGAGCGTAATATGAATATAAAAATTATGTATAAAAAGTTAACGATGCAATAAATATATCTCTCCATATTGAATTTGAACTAAAAAGTCTAAGAAGAATTTCAAACTTACATGTTAATGATATGATACATATAACCGGACGAGTAACAAAGAAATTATTTTGTACCTTTTAACTCTAAAACTAATATAACGTGAATATAAAAATTATGTAGAACAAGAAAAGTAAACATTACTTAATCAAGAAAATGTTGGTGAGAATTGAGATTAAAAACTCTCCAAATTTTGAAAAAAAAAAAAATCCATTTTTATATTTAATTTCATATTTAGAATAAAAAAAAGTTTCCATTTTTATTTCCATCAACGGCGGAATAAAACCCCATTGCACGCAGCCCTGTTAGACTTATTTTGATTTAACCTGGATTAAAATCACACAAAAATCGCCTAAGAAAAGTATTAGGTTGGACTTGAACTAGGGACACAAGTACTCAAGTTTGTCCACCAAACAATTAAAGGACCTTGCTAATGCGAGTGTATTTGTTAATTAATATTATTATCTATTATTTAAAGGTTTATATTAAAAATACAAAAATCGATAATTTGAGAAAGGAGGAGGGGCACCTGGCCTTTCTGGCCTCTACATGGCTCCACCCTTGATAGAAACCATCATTGTTCGATCATGCAACCTCGTTAATAAGTTGGAAACAAAAAAATAAACTTAGACTCCTTTCTTCTAACTTCAGCAAGAACTTTGGAATCAAAGCATATGATTCACGTGCATTGCCTTTCAAAGACGTCGTTATTTGCTCTTTTTCCCTCCATGCTTTACAACAGCTAACATTTACTCCAAATTTCTTATAGACTTTATTTATTATATCACTAGGAGTTGAAATATAAGAAAAACTAAATCTAAACTCATTTTTCAAACATTCAGCTATTAAAGACAAAGAAGCTTGCCTATGAGAAGTCTAAATACTTTTTATAGACAATCATGAATATCAATAAACTTTTTAAGAATCCAAAAAACACTACCCTTGTAACGGGATGCCCTCACATACCATTGACATGAAGGAACTCTTATTCAAGAGTACCTATGAGCGGAAGCAAATCTTTCCAATTCATTGTGACAAAATTACCGCATATACATTTAAACATACTTTCATAATGCTAAAGGGATCAAGAAATCATACCAGATGAAGATTTCTTTTTCACAGCGAGTCTGAAGTCCAATCGTCTACCTCAAACAATCACCACTCGGACAGAAGGAAACAGAGAAGACAACACCACTCAGAGCCTTTAGTATTCTTGGAGTGAGAATCCAAAGTGTGGGCTTTGTTCGGATTTGGTAGAGGGAAGGAGGAAGAGAGACCGTATACAACGATCAAGCAAGTGGGAGATGTGGTCGTCTATCACATAGACAATATGCTTGATCGTTTAGGTGAAGTATATGATTGTGTAGTAAAAGTAAGCGATCGTCTAAACGATCGTGTAGGAAAAGGTAAACAATCGTGTAGGAAAAGGGTGAGCGATCGTCCAAACGATCGCGTAGGAAAAACTAAGCGATCGTCTGTACGATCGTTTAGTAAATATTGGGAGCTAAACAATCTCTTAGGAAAAAGGTTAACGATCGTTTAGATAATAGCGTGCGACAGTGTAATCGGTATGCGATCGCTTAGCAATATCGTATATGTAAGCGATCGTGCAGTCACTATCGTATAGGCATTGATTTTCTAAACGATGACACTATCTTGTGCACAATATCCATGCACCCCGAGATCAACACACCGTCTGCTATTTATAATGCACTCATCCGTTATTTAGAACGAAGAGGCGCCTTCCCATTTCCTTTATAACCGTCTAATGAATATGATCTTATCACATTCATAACTTATAAATTAATATCATATATTAATTATAATATTTTTTCTCTACTAGATATAAATCATATTTATATCCAATTTTCTCCAAATTAATGTATCTCATACATAAAATTAATTATATCATATTTAATTAACTCGTTCAATTATATCATATATAATCAAACTCCCTCTTGTCAATTTGAACATTTCAAATTGACCCAAAAACTGACTTTCAACTTGTATCCAAGCTACCAAGAGGACCTTATGGACCTATGGCTCAAAACTCCAACGGTATGTGAATAGTTGACTAACTTTTTAGTCACAATATCCACCATCCGTTAACTGCCAAGCATTCCACTAAAGATCGATAGTTGAACTCTTTTTGCCATAGATATATTTCTATGTCCATTGGATATAACCAATCATCAGTACGATGACCCTTCACAGATGCTCGTAATTACAGCAAGCCAATTTACCGTTTTGCCCCTGTAATTACATCTTCCTCCTTAAGTACCACTAATCCCTCTAATGAACAATACAACATAGTCCTACTACGTGTGAACACCTTTCAGGCCATGAGAAGGTGCGTGGCACCACATTGTTCAAGCCCTGGAATCAGCCCTTAAGGGAGCTATCTATCTACTTACCCCTGCCTCAAGGAAAGAGTGAATTTCATCTTGTGAAGCTAAGTTCCCAGCTCTCAAATCAGACGAATCCCCAAAATGGTAGGTTTGAGTCGGCGTTCTGGGCACTCGTACCCATGCAAATCAAAGGACCGCCCTCAATGGCAGGAGTTCCTAACTCACTTAGATTGAGGTCATGTTACCTATAGTCATCCTAGTGAAATGAAGTCTCAGTTATGAATATGTTATATAACGAGACGTTAACACTTCGTGGTTAGGTCTTATACAAACTCTTTGTATAGGACGCCCCCGCTTGCATGTCCCCTACACGAATGATCAGGATCAGATTATTTGTGACAAGTCACAACACTTTGGTTATCAGGATAAGGTTTTCCTCCTATATCCATATACTACAGACCATTTTGGTTATCACTTAAATCATGATCCACTTGTATGTCACCACATACATGCTTAAGTTACATACAGATAACCAGGGATATTAAGTTTATTGGTTTGTGGTAAAATGAAAAACATCTAAATGCGCAAAGTCAAGTAATGAAGTAAATATCATTTATATTATACATCACAAGTGTTCGTACAAAGTTGTTTACAAACTACTAGACACGAGACTTTAGAGCACAAACCCCAACATGACAACCATCATGAACACATTGAAACACAATTGATCTTGAATTGATCTAACAGTCTTAAATTCAAAATTCTTCTTGACTACTATCAAGTAAAAATAATTTGATAAAATCTCTTTACTAGCAAACACATCATTTTCTTCCATAATCACTTGAAAATTTTCATCACCAATCATAGGTGTAGAAGAAGAAAGAACAGAAAAATATCTTGGTTCCACTAGAAACAACATTAGAAGATATTTCCAAACACGAACTAGTGACATGAGCAACCAAAGGATGTCGTGTATTGTATTCCTTAACTAAAGCCAAAAACCAAGCTACATCTTTATCTTCATGAATTTCAACTACATATTGAACTCCATTCATAACAAAATCTAATAAAGTTGATAGTTTTATAGAAGAAGTAGATGCATTCAAACAAAACTCCTTCACTATTAAATCCACAAATTCTTCAAAAGTTGTTATATCATCTACTAAAACTTCAGTAGATTTGTAATTCACATAACAATGTTTTTCATTCCATATTCTACTATGAAAAACAATGATTGGAATAACCATATTTTAAAATTCCTACAGAAGTAAAATAAAACTCATGGAGAACAATATCAATAGGTTCTAATATTTATCAAAAGAAAATATCAATCTATCACTATCACTGATACCAATCTATAACTAGGTCTGTCTTTCAACAGATATCAATAAGAAACAATGAACATATAAAAATGATAGCAGTTGCATATATTCTATCAGTGATAGCCACCATCAATGATAGCCAACTAATATGTTTCTATTGATGGCAGCAGCTTCTAAACCCTAAGTTAATATTGTGAAAATTGCAGAAAGCATAAATGACAAACAAAAAGTCAAGGTAGTCGTATTATGATTATCAAACCTAAAAATATCGAACGCCAAAATACACTGATATGTTTCTACAAATATTATACAATATCAAAGAAAATATCAAATAAAAGAGTGAAGAATGCAAACTCAAAATCATTAAATAAAGGAATAAATTAATAATGCAATATCTTAATTAATCAATCAAACCTCAAAATATCAAAGAAAAGAGTGAAGAACGCAACGAAAAAAGTAAAACTTCATGAAAACACAATCTATTTTGTTCACAATGAATTGAAGAAATTATTAGGTTCTTGAGAAAAGAGAAATAAAAGAGTAAATGAGCTGAAGAAACCGAAAAAACAAAAAACCAAATCGAAAAAAGAACAAGAAAAAAAAACACTCAAAATCGAAGATTCAGGAAGAAAAGGAAAACGAACTCAAAATCTGAAGACCGAGAGAATGAATTGAAGACAAAGCAACGGAAAAATGAAAGAAAAGGGAAGGAAAACGGAGACGTAAGGCCGACCAGATCAAATCAAAAAGAAGGAAAACGGAAAAGTAAAAAATGAAACTTTCCTTTTATTGAGGGTAAAATTTGAAAATTTAAAAAAAATTATAGCTTGACCAGTCGATATTTGCCATATTAGCAAATATTTTAGAAGTGGACTATATTATAAAATTAATTTTGTTTGTATTATTCGGTACAAATTTTAAAAGAAAAAAGAACTGGGCTTATCTTGAAAGACAACTAAAGAGGCCCAATCTAGAAGCCCAAGACCGAAATGCACACATACAATCCAGGACTCCAAGATAGTGTAACACGCAACAATCCACGTGTGTCCACGTGTCCATAACCAGACAAACGCCGCATTAGTTAAAGAAACCCATGTGACGTCAACTGATCAGGAAATGCCAGGTCGACAAATCCGACTGTTAACAATTACACAATGGAATAATGGATTAGTGTAAAAGAACGTGGGAGGGCGAGAACCAGAGAGTTGGGATGGGACGGTTCTGTTATCATATAATAAAATGAAAAGAAGGAATGATGTCCGATTATTGTCCGCCACGTGCAGTTTCCGTTGGCCCCGCTCAATCTTCCTCGACACTCCAATAACCATTCGACGTCGGATTCCTCTGATTTTCGTACATATTCCGTTTGTACAGCGTTTTCCGATTGCTTTCCCACTTCCAAAATGTTCTAAATTTCTTTTAACCCCAAAAGAAATAGAAGACACTTTTGGGGTTTGATTCGATCTGGGTTTGAATTAAGAAAAGGGTCTTTTTTTCCTTTTCTCTTTTTTGTTGGATTTCTATTTGTAGAGTTCAAGCAAAGTACGCTATGGCGTATAAGTTTTGTGAACAATCTGTTTAAATGCTCTGTTTTTGTTTTTTTTTCACTTCTAAGTTTTCCCAATTAGATCGTGGATTTATATTCATTAGCGATTGGTGGGTGTTCTTGACCAGATTTTTCAGGTACTTTTCCTTTTCCCTTTCTTCCATTCTCTAATAGAAATGTTGGGTTTTTTTGCCTTCTTTTGTAGTGATTTTTCTTTGCTTGCTGTCACCAGGAAGAGAACAAGAAACGTTGGTATTTGTTGGTTGTGGCACCAAGAAAAAAAAAAAAAAAAAAACTGCATCTGAGTGAAGTCATCTTTGGATGTCAGGTTTTTGTTTCTTGGTGTTGTAATATACTTTGAGACTTGAAGAGTTAGTGAGATGGAATTTTCTGCCCTTCTAACTTCGGTTGGAATTAATATTGGGATTTGTGTGGTGCTTTTCTCTCTGTATTCGATATTGCGCAAACAACCGAGCAATATAACTGTCTACTTCGGTCGGAAAATTGCTACGAGAAAGTTAAAACACTGTGAAACCTTTTGCTTAGATAGATTTGTTCCTTCTCCTAGCTGGATAGTGAAAGCTTGGGAAACATCCGAGGAAGAAATATTGGCTCATGATGGCCTGGATGCTGTGGTTTTTCTCAGGATTATTATATTCAGGTTAGTTACACTTCTCCTAACATTGCTTTTAACTTTTGGTTGTGATATATTTACTCTCTGCATCATCTGCCAAGTGTTTCTGTTGATTACTCTTTTGTTCTTTTAGTAAAATTTTTATCATGTGGAAGATGGTGTCTATGCATTGCTTCTGACCAAGTTGCTGTTTTCTGTTGGTTTAGTCTTTTGTTCTTTTAGTAAAATGACAACTCAATTGTTAATTTTTGCCTTTCCTTTTGTAGTCAACTCTTTCGTTATGATCAGAATGTATTCATGGTTTGAGGTATATCTAAATTTGCAGTCAGTCATTAGTTGGTATATGCTGTCTTCAATGTTCTTCATTTAATATAACACAATGCTGCCTAGACTAAGGACTATGGATCGGTTTCCATTATTGAAGTTATGGTGCAGAGCTTGTTTGCTTTTTGGTTGTCATTTGTTTTGTGACATGCATAATCTTTTTCACATTAGTTTGAGGCTTACGTACCGCCGTAGGATTCCTTTCTTTTACTTTTTGATGATTATAAATTGAAACGACGTTGTATTATCTGTATTCTTTCCACCATCTACAATCTCTGTGTTCTTGCAACGTGCTTGTATTCAACTTCCTGTATGTTGAAACACATTTCAGTTTTCTGATTTTGCTTACTGCAGATGCTAATTCTTTTGCTGTACAGCATTCGAGTTTTTTCAATTGCTGCCATCATTTGCATGTTTCTAGTGCTTCCAGTGAATTATTATGGCCAAGAAATGACTCACAAGATGATACCTTCTGAGTCAATCAATGTTTTTGGCATTGAGAACGTCAAGGAAAATTCAAAGTGGTATGAGATGTTGAAACCCATACCTTATGTATTCAATTTGTTTTGTTCTTAACTTTTAACTCATGATTTTTGTCTCTCCTCAATCAGGCTTTGTGCCCACTGTATCGCTTTATACATCATTTGTTGCTCGGCTTGTGTGCTCCTTTACTTTGTAAGTTGCCAAAGATGTTTACATATCATGTTTTTCTTTTACCACTGAACATTACCTTTATTAATGCAATTGAATTTGTTCGATTATCTTCTTCTCCCTCTCTAATTATTATCAGGAGTACGCGAGCATCAGTAGATTGAGACTTATTCACATCACTGGGTCTCAAATGAATCCTAGTCATTTTACGGTTTTAGTGCGGTCAATTCCCTGGTCACCAGAGGAGACTTATAGTGAAACTGTTAGGAAGTTCTTCACCAATTATTATGCATCAGATTACTTGTCACACCAAATGATATATCGGTCTAGTACCGTACAGAAACTGATGGTATGTATCTATTAAAATATTATATTGTTCAACTCATTCGTAATTCATCATCGAATTTATTTTAGTTCCCTAGGTGTATTTTCAAATTCTTGTAGTCTTCTTGCTTTTAAGTTCATTTCCTTCATTACTAGATGGATACAGACCTTGTAACATATGTTATATACTAGATTTTTTCGTTTGGAGCTTAAAGGAATTTAGCAAGACGAGTATGCCATCAATGTTTATGAACTTTATATTTTATAGAATAGATCATTGAAAGTAGATTGGCTGTTTGCCATTAGAATGACATCAAAATGGTTTAGAATGTAATGAAGCTAGTGTAGGACCATGTTATGAACATCATTCTATTGACGCTCAGGATATTGAAACTTAAATTAGGGAAAACAAGATGAATTGTTTTTGGCACTACTAAAAACAAAAATTCATAAATGATTTCTGTCATGTGTTTTAATGTAAATTTAGCTGTCAAATTTGTTGTTTCGATGGTATGCATATAAGCTACTTATGTTGTGGTTGTTGGTGAGAGGTCAACTTATTTCTTTAAACTCTCGACTCTTGAAAATATAATGCTTCTTTGTTCACTTTTGGAAGATTCATGACGGAGTTAATTTTCAGAATGATGCAGAGAAAATGTACAACATGATGAAGGAAAATTCGGTCGAAATGCATTGTCAGAAGTTAAAAGGAGGCTGTTTTTGTGCAGGACCAACAAATTCTTTTACAATTCTCCCTAGTGTAAATGATAGTGTGAATGACAAAAAACTATATGGTAATATGGATTTGATTGCCGGAGAAAAGGTTAGAGATCTGTTATATCTGAATAAAAAAACCCTTCCAAAATGGATCTTTGTTTGGCTTCTTGATCATTTATGGGATTACTATGTAATGTGTAGACAACTTTTGTTTTTCTAAATCAGGAGTGTTCTGCTGCTTTTGTATTCTTCAAGACTCGATACGCTGCGCTCATAGCTTCGAACCTTCTTCAGTCAGCAAATCCTATGTCATGGGCAACAGACTTAGCTCCAGATCCTCATGATGTTTATTGGTCAAATCTTTCTATACCATTTAAACAACTTTGGATTCGTAAGATAGGAATGCTGGTCGCTGCTACCGGATTCATGCTCGTGTTTTTGATTCCTGTAACAATCGTTCAAAGTATGACGCAACTGGAACAACTACAGCAGACATTCCCATTCCTTAGAGGCTTCTTGAAAATGTAAGTGCAAGTTTTGCTTAATGATCATGCGAACATCAACACAAGGAAACTTACTCGGTATCATTATGCAGGAAATATATGAGTGAACTGGTGACGGGTTACTTACCGAGCGTCATATTGATCCTATTTATGTATCTGGTTCCACCTACTATGATGACATTGTCAGCCCTGGAGGGATCTATTTCTCGCAGTGGGAGAAAAAGGAGTGCATGCCTTAAAGTCTTGTACTTCACGATCTGGAACGTCTTTTTCGTTAACGTATTTGCTGGGTCTATTATTCATACATTGAGTGTCTTTTTCAGTTTTAAGGACATACCTGCCCAATTTGGCAAAGCAGTACCAGCACAGGTGATAAACAACACACTTGCTTTATTTGATTATATTGTTCCCTTACATTTCATTTCAAGCTACAATTGAAGTGAGTACATCTGAAAAATGTTCACAACTCATATTGAGGTCCGATCATTTTTTAAACTCTCATTGCACATACTTTTGATGGCGTGTCCTCGATTTGATGCAGGCTAGTTTCTTTTTGACTTATGTTGTATCATCTGGATGGGCAAGTTTGTCTTGTGAAGTTATGCAACTTTTTCCTCTTACTTGCAATTTTATCAGAAGATGGATACTTAGAATCAAGATTGAACCCATTTATGAGCCTCTTGCATTTCCATATCACACCGAAGTTCCTCGAATTCTCCTCTTTGGTTTCCTTGGCTTCACTTGTTCCATCTTGGCTCCTTTGATCACACCCTTCTTGCTGTTTTACTTTTTTCTTGCCTACCTTGTTTACAAGAACCAGGTAAGTTCTGCCTCTGTACATTGGATTACTTCTTGTTCTTGCTGAATATGGCTGTTACCTAACAAATTGTTTTTCTGAAAAATTATTGGCCTCAGATTCTCAACGTGTATATATCGAAATACGAAACTGGGGGACAATTTTGGCCCATAGCTCACAACACAACCATCTTCGCTATGGTATTGGCTCAAGTAATTGCTCTTGGAGTCTTTAGTCTAAAAGAATCTCCAGTTGCATCAGGTTTCATAATTCCTTTGATTATCGGCACGCTCCTCTTTCACGAGTACTGCAGGCAGCGATTCCGTCCAATATTCCGAAACACAGCTGCAGAGGTAGCCAACTCGAAATGGAAACCGTGCATGTGTATACGTTTTCCTTCTCTCAAAGTTCAACCATGTTATTGTCTCAATTTTCAGGTGCTAATTGAGATGGACCGAAAAGATGAACAATGTGGGAGGATGGAAGAGATCTATCGACGACTGCGTACAGCCTATTGCCAGTTCACACTCTTGGCTAAACGAGACTGTAGTACGTGGGGGTGTTCGAGTAGTCAAGACACCGAAAACAGTGTCACAGATGCAGAAAGCGCGAGACCAGGTTACGGTCTAACCAACTTCTGGCTGTTATTCCTTGTTGAAGAAACCATGTTGAGTAAATTTTTGTGGCCATGCTTTGTTTTTTGTTGAAATTCAGGGAATCCCAAGCAAGTAATAGAGCTGTGGAATGATCCTTGCCATTTGGGTGAACCAGTACTCATCAACAAGTAAATTCTCAGTCTTTTCTTTATTTTCATGCTTAAGTGTTCTGTTAAATGTACAAATTTTATTTCAAACCATGTTCATTTAAAGACTTCACTGTCCATGAAAATATCTTTTTTGGGAAGCTCCTCAAAGTTTAGTGATATGTCAAACAGATTTAAGAATGTTGTTAGATATTCCCAATAAGTTAGTTGATATTGTGAATATAACACAAGTAATGATGATTCAGATTTTTTTTTTTTAGCATACATATGATAAAACTTTGAAGTTTAAGAGTCAAATTTAAATCATAGTACCCTAACTGGTGAGCATGGTAGATCGAAAAACTGAGCTGACTGATCAAATCGAAGTCGGTCAGCCAGAGAAGAAGAGCGGTCGGTGTCGATTTAGAAATATTCAAAATTGGGAAAAAAATTTAAAAATTTCAAAGAATAAAACCGACCAACCAACTTTTACTCATTGACGGTAGAGATCGATTTGAACATTTACTAAACCGACCATAGTCGGTCGGTGATAATTTGAGCGAAAAACCACCTCCGACCGACTGATGTTCACCCCTATTCTAAACAATGAACCTCACAATCATATCTAAATTCAAAGATTCATTGTGGAAACTATTTTTAGTTCAACCATATGATATTCTTGTCTAATGACTTTAAAAAATCGGAAAAGATGTATCTTAATTAGCTAATTGATTTGTGCTCTTTTGCTCATGTTGGTCAACTGAAGTTTTTTTTTTCTTTTTTTTCTTGACAATATGTGAAATGGGAGAATCGAACATCTGACTCAAAATTGATAATACAAAAATTATGTCAATTGAGTTTATGCTCGTTTTGGCATTTTGGCATATTGGTCGAGAGAAGTTGTTAAGAAAGATAGAGTTTAATATAAATGCAAATTTTGAGAAAGCTTTCAAATTGAAAAGAAGAAAAAAAAAGGATAGAATTTTTAGATCTTCACAATATACCTGAGGCAAATATTGGTGTGAAAGAGATTTCTTTTTAAGTACAATTGAGACATGGAGATTTGAACTTTCGACTGCAAGAGAAGAAGTGCACACTAATTTTCACTAAGTAATGCCGACTTTAACAACTATACAAGGTTCTACCATGATGCATTTATAGTTAGAATATTTGTTATTTAAAATCTACGTAAATAAAATATACTAAATGTATTTTTTTATTATTTATGCTCTTAAATTTTGCACATTAAATCGATTAAAATTCAGAACTTTCATGAGTTATTCCAATTTATATAAATTATTAGTTCATAAATATTTTCGCTCATTCAATTTAAAATAAACTCAAAATTATAGAAGCCAAAATGAGCATAATTTAACTGGTATCGTATTTATATTATCAACCTCAACGTTAGAAGTTTGATTTTTGCATCGAAAAAAATCTTTCTTACATCCTATCAATGTGACAAATAATTATATTATAATTGTTTTTAAATAATGAGAGAATGATGAAAAAACCCCTTATATTATTGGAACACAGTACTACCTTATTTGATTTGGTAGATATTTTCTTCGTCTTCTTCTATGAAGCACAGACACGGATATGGCTACACGATACGGATACAATTGGATACAACGATTCGTCAATTTTTAAAAAACTAAGATACGGATACGTTAAAGGATACGTCATTTTTTATATATTATTTTAATATATATTTCTAAAAAACGAGGATAATGATACATTTAAGGTATATTTTTTCTTGCTTAAAAAAAATAGGTTGTCTAATTTTAGATTGAAAAGGATTAGATGAGTTGATTTGTTTTTTTTGTTTAAAAAAGTAAGCGTAAAAATAGATACATCAAATCATACGTAACGTGTGTCTAATTCGGATTTTTTTTTACCTCATATAAAGTATTCGTAGGTATTCTTTATTTTCGATTGGCTTATTTGTTCGTTATAACCGTGATGTAACAAACTTTCTTCCTCTACCGCTTTGTGGCAAGCGTTAATGTGATGCTTGTTTGTTTATTAAAAAAGTGATTTAATCGTGAAAGTTAAGGATTTTAATTAATACATTTGAAGTTTTAATTGATTCAACTCATCTAAACATTTATGGATATAAATTTTTCCACTTAATTTACTATAATTTTATATTATTTTAAATATTTAAATTCTATTTTAGTCTTTAAACTTCGAATCTTATTCTATTTTTGTCACTAAACTTTTAAAAATGTTCATTTTAATTCCTAAACTTAAAAAAAATGTTTATTTTAGTCCTACTATTAGAATTATATTAACTTGAAGTAAAATGTCAATAACCAAGTCTTTTAAATTCTCTCCTTTGCCACTTTAAACAAAATTGAAACTCTAGATTTTTTAGCATAGCTAACTTATTTGGTAGTCTAATCATCCTAAAATACAAGTTATCTCTCCATTTTGTTAAAGAGTTAACAAAATCTTAATAAAATATGGATCAAAATAAGCACTTTTTAAAAGTTCACAGGCTAAAACGAACATTTTAAAAGTTGAGAGACCAAAATAAAACAATATTAAAAGTTTATAAGCTAAAACGGATATTTTTAAAAGTTTAAGAACCAAAATAAAATATTATTCAAAGTTTAAGAACCAAAATAAGATTTAAATTTCTTTTAAATTTTTTTATTATTATTATTATTATTTTTTTTTTGGTTTAGCATCTAAATTTAATATTGATAAAATGTAATTCCTATTTGCTTTGTCGAAAATGTCGAAAGTTTAATGGAAAATTGGAAATATTGAAAAAAATTTAAATGTTGATGAATATTTATACTTTTTAAGTAAGCTAAAATGTTGATCAAATCTATAGACATGTAGATGTGAGTCCATAACTTGGTATCTGCTGTTTATTCTTTCTCTAATATTCAAATCAATCTTTCAAAACTGATATCATTTTCATCTCACAATTTTCTCTATGATTTGTTTTGCATAATTAAAATTTTAAAAACATGTAAAACTATTTGGTCAAATTTAACAAATCACAATTCAACGCTACCATGTCACTCTAATCAACTAATATTTCTCATTATTCTTTTTAGTATATCTATAAAATTGATAAAGACTTCAAAACTCAAAAGTCAATTAATCAAATGAAAGAGGTCTTCATAGATAATTAAAAAAAAAATGAACTCTAGGAGAGATTTTCTTTGCTAGTCCTCAAAAAATTCATTATCATTATTTTTATTTTCAAAACTATTATATAAAATTAATCATTTATAAAAGTAGTCTTTGTGGTGCATTTTACTGATATTGTTTGTTTTGTTTGGAGTTGAAAATTTTGTTATAGCTTTTAAAATAAAAGTCATCAGATATATCAAGAAAAAAATCTCTCCATAGACCAAACTTCTAGTAGTTAAGCTTTCATTTGGTCGTTTTTAGTTTTTGGTTTTTGAAAATTAAGTTTATTTCCTTTTCATTTCTTACGATGATTTGCATCATTCTACAATTGTTAAACTCTTAGTCAAATTTCAAAAACAAAAACAAGTTTTTAAAATATATTTTTTTTAGTTTTCAAAAATTAACTTGGTTTTTTAAATCATTGGTAAAAGATAGATAACAAATGAAGAAATTTGGAGATAAACTTAATTTTCAAAATCCAAAAACCAGAAAAAGAAATAATTATTTTCTTTTATTAAAGTAAACAATATATAGACCATAGAGAAGAGGAAAGAGAATGCGAAAACAGAAAAAATAAAGTTAAGGAAAAAATACTATGGTCTCTAGGTTTGAAAATATTACAGTTTTTAGTCTTGAGTTTAATTTCAATTTAGTCATTAAGTTTAAAAAGTATTACAATTTTATCTTTGAGATTTGAATTTTATTTCAATTTAATTTTTAGATTTTAAAATTTATATTTTCAACGTTGATTTTTCATTAAATACTCATTTTTGAAATAATAACAAAGAGATATCTAAATGGTTGCAGAAAACTTCAAACTTATTCTCAAAAAAAAATGGGGACCAAACCAAAAGGGTTCATTTTAAAATTTATTATTTCCATGGTAATGAATCTCATAATCAAAGTTTTATAAGAACGAATTATTCAGATTACACAGCAAAAAAGCTAAGCAGGCCATTTTAAATTTTAATAAAACACACAATTGACGTACAAAAGAAGAAAAAACAATATTTAATTTAATATTATTATTATTATTATTATTATTATTATTTTGAATTTGAAAAAAAAAATAAAAAGGTGGGGAAGGAAGTCATTATTTGGCTGTTGGTTTTGGCATAACCTGCGCAAGAATATTGCCCCAATCACGGAACACCAATTTTATTAATTATTTATTCATTTTATTATTATTATTATTATTTATTTTGGTGTTTTGTTTTGGACATCTTCTGCTCTGGTTCTTTTTCTTTAGGGATATTCTCTTTCTTAACTTTACGCTCTCTAATTACTTCTGGTTATATTATTATTATTATTTATTAAAATATTATCTTCTCTTTTATTTAATCAAAATGACTTCCAAATTGAATTTTGTTTTGATGTATTTTAAATATATTTGGTTTTCAGAATTGGGAGCTTATGTAGATTTCCACTACAAATTTAGCTTAAATTATTTATTGTAATGTTGGATTAAGTAATTTCAATATATCTCAACATTCTTCTTCTTTTTATATTCAGCATCAAATGTCCAAAATCTCTATTTTACTTTGGAAAGAAAGTAAGTTTATTTGAGTTTTGATTTTTATATTTGGTTAAGATGGGAGATTATCTTATAGATACTAAATACAAGGTGTGAGTGAGATGGTTTGATGAAAATTTTTAGTCAAAAATTTAATACAACGATGGTTTCTAAATCAATTCTTAAAAAAAGAAAAACCGATTTAAATCTTAATCAAACTCGCTACCAATTTATTTTTACAATAATATGATATATTATCTATTTTGAATATATATATAAGTTCTTATGACTTTTCTTCTATTTTCATATCCATAAGGTCTCATATTGTTCATCAGTTTAGTTTCATTCTCTTAGGCCAGATATATATATATATAATCTATTGCAGTAGGAAACCTATCCATTTTTTAAAAAAGAAAAAGGATTAAAACCTTAATTACAAAGTAGTGTACAAGAGTAATATAACAATGGATGTATAAATATGAGTATGATTAGCTTGTTGTACTTTATTATGAAGACTTGCATGTATAGAGTATTAAAAACTTGGGCAATCTTCAAATCCTATACTCCACCTTTACCTCTCTATGATTAAGCTAAATAGGATTGTGACCAACCCTAAAAAGATAATGGCTGCTGAATAATAATGGTGCTAAATCTACAAATAAAACCCACACCCTAGGCTTTTCACCATTATACATTTATCCCTACCATTCTATTTCACAATTATATACAAAATCAAATGCAACCGATTTAAATACAATATAAAAATCAATCAATATTTATATGTCATATAAATTTGTCCAACTCTTCAATGTCATACCACTTTATCGTTAATTGAGATTAACAATCAATTTAACACAAACACCATTTAGAATTATATTTCAAATCTTAGAAACCTAGGGTGTTTGGGGTAAAGATTATCCTAAGACTTTAATAATCACCTCTTAAACCTTCAATTAATTACAGTTAATATTATTTCAAAACCCTCATTAAAATAGTTTACACTTCAAACATATACTATAACCTAAACTAAAATAATCTACACCCAAACACATATTATTATAACCCAACTATAATAATCTAGGACTACAATAATCAATTACTTGCATCAAACGTCTCCTAAAATGTCACTTTCAAAATTTCAGAGACCAAATAGACACAAACTTCAAACCTCAAGAATCAAAAATGTAATTTATCCAAATATATGTATATACACACACATTTAAAGCCTATATTCTCTTTAAGGGCATGATGACATATAATGCAGTCAAGCCTCTCAAACTTTCAACTTAATTTAACTACCCCAAAAGAACTTTTTTTTTTTTTTAAAAAAAAAAAAATACTATTAAAAAATATCAATCTAATTTCAAATCATAAAAACAAAGTTTTCTTCTTCATTTTCTTTTAAAACAGCCACTCTTTTTCTAGTTTCATTTAAAACTTAGGCTAACATTTCTAACGATTTATATTTTTACTTACAATTTAAAATCAAAATTTACATAAAGCATTACCAAAGTAAGACTTAATTAACCACAAATTAACAAATCAAAGTAGTAACTCATGAGCAGCAAATATAAAGTTAAATAATTCTGATCAAAAGGTGTATGAATGAAAATGAATTAAAGCATGCAAAATCCAAGAAAAAATGATGATGATGATTGAATATGGAAACAGTGAAGAGAGTCAAATGTGTAGAGGAAACAAAAACAACATTATTAGTTTTTTTTAAAAAAAAGAAAAAGAAAAAAAGAGACAACTGTTAATGAATTATGGTACTTTTAGTCAGACAAATATAAGTACCATTAGCATTGTGTTCCTTTGACCTTCCAAAAAGATTTTTAACTCAAAACACATGTGCACTCTTTAACATTAGGCGGCTTTACCTGCAACTTCTTCACCAACCACAAACCACTCATTTTTAAGCTTCCATTGCCATGCAACAAATTGAAATCAACCTTTTTTTTTTTTTCCTTTTTTCTTTTGCTTTTAATTTATGCCTAGCTATTATTGTTATTGCTCTTATTGAGTTTCTTCTAATTATATATTCTTCTTTGAAATGGATTTACCTTTTTCTTTTGTTTTTAAATAATAGAGGGAGAGAACAAAACAACTTTGGGATTGTTGTTTTCAGACTTTATTATTTCTTTTCTATAATTAATGTATACTACTAATCAAAATATACTATGTATTCTACTTTTGTATATATACATTTAATTTTTAAGATTTATTCCAATTATTTGCAAGTTGCATCATTTGTAAGTTGGTAATTAGTTGTTCGATTGTCCAATGAACAAAGTGGCTCTGCTCTTCTTCTCCCTGACCTTAAAAATAGAGAAATAAATAAGAAAAGGGTTTAAATATTAGAATTGATTCATTATAGGAACCTATTTTAAAAAGTGATCATTTTGATCGGTCCTTTTATTTTCATTTTTAAGGGACGAAAATTGTTGTTTTTTAAAGTTCAAAGACCAAAATAAACCAAAGAAAGTATAATTGATCGAAATGAATATTTTGAATGTAAAGAGGCCGAAAAATGAACCAAAATGAATATTTTGAAAGTATAAAAACTCAAATGAACCAAACTCAAAAGTAGATAGACTAAAAATAGTATTTAACATTATAAAAAAATTAAATCAATTTATACGAATGTGTTATTTTAGTTGAACAATTTAAATCTTTAACTTTTTAGTCAAAAACATATATCTAAAACGGTTTGCTACATATATTTCATATATGGTTATTACTCTTTGACATACAAAAGGTAGATATTTGATGCAAAAATAATATAAACGAATTCTTAATTTATTAAATTATGTGAAACAAAAGCTCTAAACAATTATTTTCCATATCCTTTCCCCTCGCATTTTTCTGTTTGAGGCCTTTATAATTATGATTAAGTGAAACAAAAGCTCTATAAACTTGTGTAAATCCTTATTTTAATGAATGTTCCTCCCAACAAATAAATAGTCGTTGTAATATTATATCTAAACACAATTACCTCTTTTGCAATACGTTAACATTTAGCATCAAAATATGAACATAAAACAAATTAGTGACACAAAGTTAAATTTGTTTGAATATTAATTATCAACATACCATGCACATCTTCTTGGATGCCATTTAGGGACCTTAAAACCAAATATATGGTCAACTCCAGCATTGATCTGATATGAAAATTTAGGGTTTCATTGTTTTTCCCTTTAAATTAAAATAAAAACTCTTTAGGTTACTCAGTCATCTTGACTTAACTCTACAAAATGACATGAATTCAAATCTTTTTTAGTCTCAAATTAGATTACCCTACCTACGAATTATTATAATAATCAAACCCAATCTCCAATTTTCTTACGCTTTCCCATTTGTCAAAAAAAAAAAAAAGCACCATATATGAGCAAGTTTATTTTCAACATAAATATATATACAATTAAAAAAAAGTTAGGGCATTTATGTTTGCTAAAGTCTGAAGCAACAAAATTAGGTAATGCTCTAATTTCGAGAGATTTCATGTAGGGGAAAAAAAAAGCTTTTGAGGTCAAATTACAGATCCCAATGAAGTTGTAGCTGTAATCCTTTAGCAAATTACACATGAGAGAAGAGAACAACCCTACTTTTTGAAACACTTTTCAATTCAACAGAAAAAATAAAACATCACTCAGAAAGGAAATTTGAGAGAGACTAATAATTCAGACAAAAGTCAGATAAAATTATAGAATTTAAAATCAATTCTACAATTGCTGAAGGTAATGACAATAATAATATCTAAATTCAGACATTTTTATGAGAAAATGAATATTGCAAAAATCTATTGGAGAAAACACTCTCCTTATTATCAGCTAATTTCAGACAATAAAGTTAGCGGTCGGAACTAAATTAAAAGACAGGATATACTTATATATAGTCATAATTAATCAGTTTCCAACCAACAATAAAAAAAGAAAAGAAAAAACCAAACATAACAATATTTATGTTTCTTCCCCCTAAAATTATTGTCTAAATCAAAGGAAAATCCAAACCCCAGCCTCCAAATTCACTCTATTGCTAAAAAGAGTCTATTTTTATTTAACTTTACATCATGTCCTAGCTCCATCATGATCATAATGCATTGTTATGATCTAATATCCTCAAATCATCAAACTTAGCTTCATATTCTTGAGTTGTAGTAGTAGCTGACACATCTTGCAGCAACATTTCTTCATAATTTGGAAGGCAAGAAGAAGAAATTTGAAGAGACCCCATTTGATCATTATTCCCACTCATTATCTGATGATCTCCATATAAAAATTCAAGTCCACACAAAACCCTCCTTGGATCTTCATAATTGGCCATGTTATAATTCTCAACCTCCACCATTTGGCTGTTGTTGCTACTACTTTCCCCTTGCATAATTGGCAAAAAATGACCATACTCATTTCCATTATTATTGTTACTACTATTATTATTATACACACTAATTTCTTGATCCATGAAATGAACTCCAAATTTGCTCAAATCATTTTCAATTGGCTTCCCAAAGGGAGGCAAATTGTTGTTGTTGTTGTAGTGAGGTGGTAAAGGGAGGTGCTGCTGCTGAGGCCAATAAGGAAGAATATTGTTCAATGAAAATATGGAATTATTATTCTCACCCATATGAGTTATTGTTGTTGTTGTGTTGTTGTTATTCTCTGATGATGATGATGTTCTCTTCATTTGTTGCATTTGCTTTAACCCATTTCCTCTACGAGTTATTGCTTGTTGATGATGATCTTTTCTTTGCTTCCCAAATAGCTTCTTCTTCAACCTTGTGTTCCAATAATTCTTTATATCATTATCTGTTCTTCCCGGTAATTGTGCTGCAATTATAGACCACCTATATTCCATTCCGAAAACACCATTTATGCATAACCCCAAATTTTTTCAAAAGAAAGATACGATCTTATTACGCATGTATGAAACGATATTACCTACTCAGAGAAATACAAAAAGAAGAATAATCCGTAAAAAGAGAGAGATATGGATGAGATATTTTTTAAAAAAGTGATGCAATAGGAGGACTTCTCAAGTGGTCACCGAACTTAGTACTACTTTTACCCAAACACTTAACTGTGGAGTTTTGATGAGATCTAGTGTGCATTAGTGTTGATATGATCACACCCATATTTCTATTTATAATATTAGATCACTCTACTAGACTCAGGAACTTAAATGGGATGATAAATTTGAAAATTAGTACAAAGTACATTTGGTTATCAATATTAATCAGGGGAAGAAATGAAATTGTTTAGGTGTTGTTTGGTAACCATTTGGTTTTTTGTTTTAATTTTAGAAAATTAAACTTACAAACACCCCTTTCACCTCTAAATTTCATGCTTTCTTATATACTCTTTACCCATGTTTTCAAAAATCAAGTCAAATTTTGAAAACTTAAAAACTCATTTTCAAAAATTTGTTCTTTTTTCCTTCTTTTTTTAGAATTTGACTAAGAATTCATCTCTTATATTTGAGCAACATGCAAACCAAAATGTGAGAAAATAGGCTTAATTTTCAAAAATAAAAAATGAAAAACGAAATGGTTACCAAACGAAGACTTAGATGTTGTGATAATATCTAAAATTACCCTCAAACAAAAACGATAGATCAATCATTTAATTGATATATATGTAGCTATATTTCATACCCTTTTTGAAACTGAAACCCTAATTAAGGCTGTAAAATGATTTGGGGTTTTTTTTATGGGAAATTTAAATGGAATAGAAAAAATAATTTTTTTAAAAAAAAAGTTACCTGCTTCCAATACTAACATAGAGACTACAAATGATTCTGTCTTCTTCTTCAGAGAAACCTCCATGCTTAATATTTGGACGAAGATAATTCAGCCATCTCAACCTACAGCTTTTCCCACATCTCTTAAGGCCTACTTTTTTTTAAAAAAAAATGATTTTTAATATAAGTTCATAAAATAGAAATCCAAAAGCAAAAAGAGATCATCACAAAACCACAAAAAGAAGAAAAAAAGAAAGAATAATTTTACCAATTTTTTGAGGCAAAGCAATCCAGTTGCCACCAGTTCCATGTTTCTCAATATAAGACTTGAGTTTTGCATCTTCTTCAGGGGACCATGGCCCTTTCTTAACATTGGCTTTGTCACAACAAGGAGCTCTTCCCATCTTCTTTTTTCTCTCTTTTTTTCCTTTCTCTCCTAATCCACAAAACTATGAATTATAAGAAAGAGAGAGAGAGAGAAATTTTTTTAAAAAAAAAAAAAAAAAAAGTGGGAAAAACATGGATGCTGAAAAGGCCAATCTGACTAAATATAAAAAGAAAGAAAGAAATAAAAAGGTGTGGCATAATGCAATAGAAAATTAAATGAAGGATGACAGAATAAGGAAAACAAGGATGTTTTCTTCTTGTCCTTTTATCACTATACCATAATAATTACTGTGTATTGTATGTACACATATGACATGACACTACATTTATATTTTTAAATAGAAAAGACAAAATAAATAAATAATAATATATACGTATTATTATTGGGAGTCGAGACATGCACTTTGAAACAACATTCTACGAACTCTATATATGAAAAAGTAGAATCCCACACACATGTAATGTAATAATACCTCAATTTGACCAAAAGTAACTGTCTAATCAAAATCTCATTTTAACTTTTTCTTTTTTACAATTCTTTCTAAAATATTGTTTCACTTGAGTTTTTTGTACTACCGTATGTATTTAATTTGTCTGGATCTCTTTTATGGTTGGTGGAAATGATAGACTATTACTCAAAATAAAACAACGATGCTTCAATTAATCCTTTCTTCCCTCCTTTTGACCTTTGATTTTTCTACTTTATCTCTATTATGTTTATCATTTTTTTTAGATGAAGTCTCATATTTATATAATATACTATCAAAGTGTATACAATTTTAAAAAAATAAATTCGACCCAAGAAACTTGAGAGATCAAGTTTAGGATCTCATATTGAAAAGGTGGATAGACCTTATAATCTTTGTAAGATAAATCATCAGTCATTTCTCTTCTTTTTCGTTGGTTTTGAAATGGAACT
Organism: Benincasa hispida; assembly: GCF_027475165.1. Classification (NCBI taxonomy): domain Eukaryota; kingdom Viridiplantae; phylum Streptophyta; class Magnoliopsida; order Cucurbitales; family Cucurbitaceae; genus Benincasa; species Benincasa hispida. The sequence continues at coordinate 12,035,394 of NC_143481.1, forward strand.
TCATGTTTATCTACGTCCCGTTTGGTAACTATTTCGTTTTTTGTTTTTGGTTTTTGAAAACCAAGCATATTTCCTTCTCATTTCTTTCAGTGGCATGCATCTTACTTAAGTACAATAGTTGAATTCCTAGCCAAATTCTAAAAATAATAACTAGTTTTTAAAACCTACTTTTTTTAGTTTTCAAATTTTGGTTTGGTTTAAAAGTAGATAAGAAATGAAGAAATCTGAGGTGAAAGTAATGTTCATAAATTTAATTTTAAAAAATAAAATGGTTACCAAACGGACCCTAATAATTTATCCCTATTGTAATTTATATAGGTAATTAGGAACCCCTTAAAAAAAAAACTATATACTAGTCTTTCTCTCTAGTTTCATAAGGGTGGTATAATTTTTTAATTATCTTATCCATTAAATTATAAGTTTGGATTGATGTTTTTTTAAAATCTACTTTTTGATGCTAAACACATGGATTTACATTTTAGATTCTTTATCCAGAAGGCAACATTGTAAAAGGAGACATTATTCTCTAATTATAAACTAATATTAATTTTCAATTATAATTATGAAAATACTAATTATATTGCATAGAAAGAAAGAGGAAATCCAAGTGTTGCAAAAGAACATGTGATGTCTACTAACATAATTTAATTTAGATGGAAAAATAATGAAAAGGGGTTTGTGTATTAAGACATTCTATAATTGAAAGGGAAAGTGTATATATATATATATATTTTCTTACTTTTTTCTTTATGAGCTTTAATGAAGAAAGAGAAACTCTCTCATTTATTCCAAGCTTCTTCAAGGAGGCAAGTAACAGGAACCCTAAAATGAAAAATGAAAAATAAAAATTGATTAGAGAGGAAAAAAAAAAAAAAAAAAGTCAAACATAAATATTTTAGTGATGGTAACATCTAAAGAAGAAAAGGGTATCTAGCTAAGTAATAGCTGTAGGGTTCTAGAAGGGTTAGAAAGAAAAGGATGAATTTAGAAGTAAATAAAATTAAAAGTCACACACTACACTGCCACTAACTAACTGATTATTGAAATTGTGTGGAAATTTGTTGCTTGTTTTTCCATCTTGGTAGGTCACCAAAATGACCAAAAGCACACATTATACAAAGACCTTTCAAAACCCAAGCCCAATTTCAATTAACTAATCACTACTTTTTTTTATTTTATCCAATTCATTAAACTAATATATACATATCCCTACTAATTTCATTATATTTTAATACATTAATGGGTCGTTTGATCCGCGGACATCCTAAATTCTCATGAGGTGGATATCTAGATTACCGTATTTGTTTTGTAGTATTGTGAGATGCTCTGACATCTGAAGATTCTCGGACATTCTAATATGCTTAGACAAAAGGCATCCGGAGAGTTTTGGATCATGAGTTTTCTAGATTCCTGAGTTGAAAGCATTCCCATTTTACTTTTTTTTTCATTCATTTTTATTTTACTTTACATATATATTAATCTTCATTTGCATTATATAATTAATATAAATACTGTCAACTGTATATATTATATATTTTTAGTTATATCATAATTCTTATTATTTTTTAGCAATTTATTCCAATTTAAATTTAAATTAATATTTATTTCATAAAAAATCTTAAATTATGATATATTATTTTGTTGAGAAAAATAAAATACGAAAATAATATAAATTGTATTAATTTTAAAAGAAATTTAAATTGATAAAAACAAATATGTTACCTAAGTTCAAATTATGTCAAATTAATTATAAAGTAATAAATAGTCGTAAGGGCATTCCTGGAACTTTATGTAAATTTAAGTTATTCTTGAGTAGAAATCCAACAAAACAAATACAGCTATCAAAATATTTCCATATATCTGCAAAAATATTCATACAAAACAAACATGGTAATCTAAAGATGTCAGACATACATAATTCCTAATATATATAATTTCGAACATCTAAGATTTCGGTTATTTACATTCCTAAAAAACATGAGTAAAAATAAAAGGAAAAAAGGTAAAAGAAAAAATTATTACTTCAAGCAAAGAGTGTTTATTATAACAAAGAACTAGAAAAGTAATAAAGGAATAATATGATGAAAAAATCAATTTATACCCTTACATATTTTGAGAGTTATTTCAGTTAAAATTCAAAATTAATAGTCGTATCAACTATTAAACTTTACTTTTTCTAATAAGTGTATTAAGTTAGACCTTTTTTCTTAATAATTATTTGAAGTTACTTTCTTTTGTATCTATTTAAAATTAGTTTAAAATCACCTAAATAAAATTATTCTTTACCGACAATTCAATCTGGTAGTAAGAAAATTATCGCATAATTCTTTCTAAGTAAATAAAAAAAAAAAAAAGTATAAAAACACAAAAGCACGTATGAAAAACCAGTCTAATTTAATTAAAAAAAAATACTATCATAGTATTTGATTTTGGCATTTCTCCCTAATTTATATTAAGTATAGCATTTCCTCCAGTTTTATATATTTAGACTATATTGCAAGGTCTAAGAAACATCTCATTGAATTTGGAGATTCTCCCTATGGAATTAACCATCAACCAAAAATTTTAGTGAAAATTAACTATTATTTCTTTTTTTAAAAATCAATAAAATTCATTTAATCTAATTGAGTTTTTTAAAAAGTTAAACGAAAAATAATTCTCCACAAAGAATTTGATCCCTACAGAAAAATCTCACTCTACTCTCCACAAAAGTTAACGTGGAAGAAGGAGAATGAAATGGGGTAAAAGACAGGGACGGTTAAACCATCCTCATCCCTTTTCCGTTCTATGAACATCCCAATTAATCTTTTTTTTTTTTTTTTTGGTCAATATCGAATTCATATATATATCTAAAGATGTGAACATGTTAGACGAGATTTTAAAACTTTGAAAGTAGATGCAATATCTCACCATAATTAGTACTCATGATCCTTAACATTGAAATTCCTTTGGTTCCAATCATTTGCGGAATCAACATGAGCATAATATATTTGTATAACTTCCTTTAACGTTTGTGTCTAAAACTCTAAATTAATATTGAGGGAAGAAAATTGCAAAACTTTATAATTACATCTTCAAGAAGAGCGCCGTGAATATAATATGTTGCATGCTTGGTAGATTAATCAAGCTTATCGTAATTACAATAATCAGACTTTAATACATAAAATGTTATCTGATTTTATTTTATTTTATTAATTTGTAAAGTAATTTTCAAACATTGTGTGTGATCCAACTTTCAATTTGAAAGACAGTTATTGGATAATAAATGAGACAATTTGACTCATTATTGGTAGCTTCAAAGTGGGTTTGACTTGGTTGGCTTCTTTTTTTTCTTTTTCCAAATTAACCCATAGAATGTTGCTCTTTTTTGAATTATATGTTGAGTGATATTATTGAATTGATTATTAATCACTCCCTATATTGCTATACAACAGAAAGAGAGAATGTTAAATAATAAGGAGGAAAAAAAAAGTGCAAGGCAAATAAAAAAATAATAATAATAAATTATTGAAATTCCTAAAAAGGTAGATAGCCCAGAGATGTTTAAACCAAACCCCCCAGAGGTAAAAACTGAAAAAAAAAATGATAAATAATAATAATCGCAATTATTTGGAAAGTGAAAGGACAAAAACAGTTTATTCGTTTAGGAGAAAAAAAATAGTAGAAAGCAGCCACCACCATAACGTTAACTGTCTCTCTCTCTCTCTCTCTCTCCTTTGAAAAGTAAACTCTAAACTTTGCTTCTCAAATCAACGGTAAATAGCAGGTAACATATTAATTATCATTTTAAAAATTGATGATCCAATTTTTACTACTTCAACTATATATCTTGAGTATATAATAACCTCGTTTAATCCTTGTTTTCCTTTTATGTTTTAAATATCAAGAATTATTAAGATTCTGTTTAGTAATCATTTTATTTTTTTATTTTTATTTATAAAAACTATGCCTAATTTTCCATATTTCTTACAATAATTTGCATTTTTCTTAAGTACAATGGTTGAATTCTTTGTCAAATTCCAGAAATAAAAACAAGTTTTTAAAAGCTACTTTTTTTAATTTTCAAATTTTGGCTTGGTTTTTTTAAATTATTGGTAAAAAGTAGATAACAAAATAATAATTTTGAAGGTGAAAGTAGTATCTATTACCTTAATTTTCAAAAATAAAAAACCAAAAGTCAAATGGTTACCTAACAAGGCCTAAGTAATCGGAAAGAGTTTTAGGCACTTGACTTACTCATTTTTTTTCTTTCTGTTTGAGTCAAATTTATTGTTTTGAAAAAAAGTACTAGAGGTCGAGAGATCACTAGACATACCAGGATATCTAAATTGTTTGAGTCAAATTTAAACATAATATTACAAAAAAAAATCTTAAGTCAGAAATAAATAATATATTGTCATACTATTGTGAGGATACTAAAGTATGATGAGGGTTCTAAGGATGTGTCAATCTAATTGAGATATTCTGGTATATCTACTAATCTTTTTTCCATCTTATATATTGTTCAAAGAAAAAAAAACCATGCTATTGTGAATCTAGTAAATACACTCTCTTTTTACACCTTAATTACTATCAAAGTTATTTTAGTTATGGGAAAAGAAAGCAAAATGATATGTAATTAAAACTTCTATATGACTTATGAGTACGTAGTTTTAGCTATATTCTATTTTTTTTTTTTTAAATGAAGGTTTAAATGTTCATTCTTCTTAAAGTCGTTGTCCTAAAAAATGGAATATGATGAGGATGTTAAGTTCGTGTCAACTTAATTGGGATAATTCGGTGTATCTACTGATTCACATCCCGTATTTTCTTTTTTTTAAATGCATGTGTAATAATGTGAAAGGGGAAAAGGTTTTAAAAAATTTTCTCAAAAACTCAAATTAAGACCATGTATTGTTAGTTTTGATTTATTATAAAAGAAAGCTGCAGCTAGTTTACTTCAAATCAGCCAGCTCATATGTAGTGTATACTAATTGAGATGTAATGTCTAATTATGAATTTAAAAGATGCCAATATAAGTTGGTTAAATTATGTGCCAAAGAATTTATTCTCAATTGGCATTTCTAGTTTTAATTATGAAGTTAAAAGATGCCAATAAAAGTAGGTCAAACTAATGCCCTAAACCCTAATTAAAAATTTAAAAATTAAAAAAAAAATAGTTTTCAAATTTGTCGTGGATTGAAAAATGTGGGATTTCCTTGAAAGGTAAAACAAACAAGTTGAAATCCCTATTAAAGAGATGATGGGGATGGGATTGATAATTATACTTTCTTTTGGTCCAATTTGAAATTACACTTTCACAATCAATTTTTTTCTATTATCATTAGAACTTTTATTCAGGAAAAAAAAAAATCAAGTCCACAAAAAGGGACTCTCTTTATAAGAAACAATCACACTTAATAGAATAATTACAAAAATTCTTTGAAATTGAAGTCCAAAAGAAAACATGAAAGCAAACCAGGGATGTCCAAAGTTCCTTAGGATCCCTCTTCATAACCTTAAACATCATATCATTCTATTCTTCCCACAAAATCCATAAAACTGCGTAGACATTAGCAAGCCAAAGAAACCGATCTTTTCTCTCAAAAAGGTGGATTGAGGAGGAACTTCTCGATCATAGCACTAACGTCTCTATGACAAACATCCGTTAATTTATTTTGCAAATTATACACACTTCCCTACTTTTGGTTTTAATTGCGTTGTTGGGTTTTACAAGTTTTTTTTTTTTTTTTTTGTCAGAAAATTTAAATAGTTTATGACTTTTTAATTGAAGGTACATATATTTATTGAACTATATTCATATTAGGAAATTTAATAGAGTGGTTAAACATTAGAAAGCTTCAAATAATATAATATATGTGTTTGAGAGTTCTTTTTAACATATGTCAAAAATCTATTTGAATGACTAAAAATATTTCTTTTATGAATTATTTATGTTTGATTATAGATTTGGAAGTGAGATTATAGATATCAGTACGAGTACGGAATATAAGTAAACAACATCAAACGTAATCAAATAAGATCTACTTTTTAGATTATCATTAATTATTACGTTTTCTTGAGTAAATGTGCCTAACGCTTTGGTTGCATCTTTTTCACATGCCTTCTAATGCCTTCTAATGAAGGTTGTTTATATATATATATATATATAATAATAATAATAATAATGAAAGGAGTGATTTTAGCAATTTTAATGGTAAAGAATTAAATGAATATTTTCCCTAATTGAAAACATAAGAGTTAAATTGATTAATTATTGATAGTCGAGTTTGAGGCCGTTGTCAATAGAAGTTTGGACTTTTGGAGATACTTCATTTTAATTAAAATTTATTACACCTAAAAAAGGACCAAAAAGAAAATAAAAGAAATTGTGGAAAATTTTGGATATGGGTTCATGCAATGAACTGTATTTCCAGGTCTATATTTCGCCACGTCTTGATTTTTATTCTTTTTTAGTCCTAACTTCAATTTTTACATGTGATTTAAATCAAGCTCAAATATTAAATAAGGATAAAATATCTTAATAATCAACTAAGTTAAGTTCAAATATTAAAATAAGGAGATTAAATTATACAAAATAATCCTAAATTTTCTTTATAGATTTTAATTATGCTCGTGGATTTGTATGAACTTGTTTTAAAAAAATTTCTTATATCTATATATAAAGAAATAAGTACATATCAATTATATCGGTGAGCAAGCTCATTTTGAGTTAGTTTAGATTTTAATTTATGTTTTTATATTCATTTGGTCGAATGATTTTAGTGAATATCTTTCAAATTCAAGTGTTTTTATTTTAAAATTGATGTAGGTCACATAAATTTTTCCTATATATTATCATCATATGGATACTATTTCCATAAATTGATTGTCACGTCAACATCTTTTTGAAAATAGGTAGTCGAATACTATTAAAAGAATATTTATGTAATCAAAATTATGAGAATTTTTATAGTACTATGAATATATTCTCTATTCTCATTCATAATTTAACCCGTCATCATCGTAACAAGCATGTTTTATTGTTATTTTGAACTCCCAACCTACAGCTCGATCAAGGAAAGAAAATGCAATAAATATTACCAAGACTTTCTTGAATTTTTTTGGCATGCAATCTTTTTCTTTTTTGAGCTTCCAAATTTTAATGCATAGTTGTCCATGTCGGTTTTTATATATATTAAATGTATCCTTTTCAATATAAAGTCAATTATTAAATAGGCATGTTTTGGTATGTTTTTCTTTTTTAAAAAAATATTGTATGGTTAAAACAAGAGAGGGATCGATCTCACAATTCGAGATCAAGACACAAACAAAACATTATAACAACGAGAAAATCAACAATGATGAAAACCGATTAAATATAAAATTAATAAAGTACAAACAACTTAAGGGAAAATAAGCTTCAAAGAGAAGAAGTCGTTTGGAACTCCGCATGAAAAGCCCTAGCCACTTAGTACAATAAATAAAAAAGCTCAAACACGCATATTATAGTAGTAATCACTTGGAGAAGGCACAATGTAACACCATGCATATTATAATTTTAGAGAGTCCTTCTAATCTCCGGCTACTAAATTCAATATAAATATGATAGGTTATTATAATAAATTTTACTAAAATAATTTCCCCTTGAGTATAAGCTTTTGGGATGTTTAGTACAAGAAGTAACATGTGATTGGAAAAAGAAATTGAATTATATCTATGTTCGTTGGTTCAGTTGGGATCTTGTAAGGTAAAGATTTTACACTGGTAAAGTATTACGTCTCAACACGAATATTTAACCATCTCTATTACTAACTATGACTTATTCGCATGCATGTACGTGCACACATAATGTGCATCCCAAAAGAAAAATCTCAATGTCTTGAGATTTGGACCAATCAGTCAAGCTGACAATGCACATCTCAAGAGAAAAATCTCAACGTCTCGGGATATGGGCCAACCAATCGAGCTGGTGGATATATATCAGTTGGAGAATATTTGAGTCGAACTCCAACTAGCACCCTACAGCCTCAAATACGAGAAACGTCCTTGACACCATCGAAAATTTACATAACGAGAGGCATGTGTCAGAGGAAGGACTTATAAATAGCTTCATTCGACCACCCCAAAGGAGAAACTTGTTTTAACTTCTTTTGTGCTTAGTTAAATTAAACACTCTTTGAATTAACTTAAACATTAGAATACAGTAGGGCTCAGCACCATACACTAGTGTAAGGACCTCTTACGCAAGTCAGCCTAGAGTATCTCAAGACTAGATTAAGAAGAAGTGGATCGAAGATTGAGTCCACTAGAGACCCACAACGAAATCCAACACTGGTAAATTTAATATTATATCATCGAATACTATTCCTCTCTTATGTAGGCGTGAAATATGAAAAAGACCTAACGAATAGAAATCAATATTAGTTGGGTTGGGAAAAAAATAGCATTGCAAGGATTTAAACACAAGACTTTCCTAGACTATCTGCTCGGATACCATGTTAAATTATCGATCGACCCAAAAGTTTAAGCTTAAGTTTTGTATGATATAAATTTGATTACAAAATGACATTGAAACTTTATCTTTTTTTAAAAAAAAAAGAAAAAAGAAAAAAGAAAAAAAAAGTGATATTTCCAAGTTAATTTACGTCTTAATCAAACTTAATGGTGTGCGAAAGTTGATATTATTAAAATTAGTGAATTTACAATTTTTTTCCTTTTTGTTAAACTCAATAGACAAATAAATGGAAATCAATGAGATTATAGAAATTGCAATGAAATCGATACATCTTTAAGAAAATCAACAATAAATCGGTAATGAGACTAAATTTAAAATTTATTAAAATTATAGAAACTAAAATTAAATAAACTTCAAAATATAGGAATCAAATTAAAATGATATTTTACGCTTTAAAATATAAACTCATTAATAAATCTAAAATGGCCTCTATTTTTATATAAAGACTAAAATAGAATTTTCACCTAAATATAAGTTCATTATATCTAAAGTAGCCCCTGTTTTTATCTCCAATGGAAAATTCCCATATTGGAAAGAAAAAAAAGAAAGAGAGAGAGAATTAGCCCTATACTCTTGGTTTTATTTAGATCATCATACCCTTATCCCTATCCCAAATTTTTCAATTTTTTGTAGTTCAACCCATTGAATTGTAGGGCTAGAGACCTTAATAGTATTACCTTTCCTTAAAACTTATCTCCTTAACACAATCTAGACTCATGAACACCCTACAAAAAATAAGGTTCTTCTAAATAAATTTTATTATTTATTTTAAGGAAAAAAGCAATATATAATAAAGAACAGAGGTCTCAATCTGGCATCAAATAAAGTCCATAGCTTGAAACATTGGTCCTTTGCTGACACTATAACTCGCCCACCATATAGTTAATGAAAAGGCAGTCCATTCACAATTATTAAAGTTCACAAAATTCAATAGCTTGTCCCCAATTTTTTGCCTACACATTACTATTTTCAAATCAACATTAATCATTTCAAACGTTTCTTCACAATGCACAAAATTTATATATAAAAGATTTCAATTTGTTCATCATTTTCATATGAATCTCCAGCTTTTGATCCCCCTCCTACAAATTTCCAACTTGTATTGAAATTCAATTCATTGAGAAGGCTTGCTGGTTAATTATTCTGTACATAAGTTTACAGCTATGGTACTAATGAAAAGTAAAACAATACCAAACTTTGAGACATTATACGGACAACCCGACCGCAGAGAATCGACATGTGATATGCAATTTACGATTCATGTTGATGGGGCAGATGAAAACTCAAGAGATCTCAACAGTCCACCCCATCTTATCCTCAATGGTTCCAGTTTGAATCCCAACAAGAGTTGAATATAGTTCTTGGCATGTTGTGTCAGCGCCTGTTTGGTATTCAATCCTGCAGAATTTACGATCAAATTCATTAACATTGCCAAGAAACTAGATAGAGTCGAAGTGGCGATGTAATTCGGTTATCGAAGCATTCTCAAGCTTCATCTTCTTTGGCTTACTAGTTGAAAATATCCAAGGTCTACATTTGGAGCTATGACAGGGTATTAGAAGTTAGATTACCTTCTATCCATACATTTGATGCTGCCAACTGGGGCCACACCAACAGCTGTTCCAGTGCAGAAAACTTCACGAGCGTCAAACAGTTCTTCCATGTTAATGGCCCGTTCCTCGACCTGGATAAGATTGACGTCGTCATAATTCCCAAACCAAACAATTTGGAAAAGAGTACGGTGGTTATAAATCTTTTGAAAATCAATATCCTGGCTGCTAGATTCTTGATTCAGGATGAGATAATCACCTCGTAACCGCGATCACGGGCAATTTCAATGATGCTTTTCCGGGTTACTCCTGGAAGAATTGTTCCATTTGTAGCAGGAGTTGAAATAACATTGCCCTATAGAAATGTGAAATAATTACATTGGTTCGGAACAGATAAAGAACTTCCAAATCCAAAAGAATGCAAATATTTTAGTTCTACAAACTGAAGACCAAATACCATCATCAGATCTTCTACTTAATTTCACTTTCATGTCAGTATTAATATAACGACTTTGTTAACAAATGTCTGTACTTTTTCGCCCTATTGCTTCATTATCTTGTCAATTTAATCATTACAATTGAAAGAATGGTTTTGTAACAAAGATACCTTTACAAGGAAAATGTTGCAAGAAGAAACTTCTTCCAGATCTCTCTTATTCACCGAATCAAGGTATAAGACATCAGAAAACCCTCGGCTTTTCGCTCGGGTAATAGCTTTTAAGACCTACACAGAAGAAGACATCAAAAGACGTGTGATTGATGTAACTTTTTCAAATGCCAAAATTATGCCATTGCCAAAAAGGAAATTGAATCAAAACTGAGCTCTCTGATTGGCAACAAGTTTGTTCATTAGTTTTCACAAAGAAAAAGAAGATATAGTAAACACTTACCGGAGCGTAATTTGAAATGGTTTTCACACCTCCAGCTCCACCACGAGATGCACGAACGAATTCATTCTCAACGTATAGGTTCAAGGGTGCCGAACCTTCCTGTTTAGAACAAACCAGGAGCACATAGATGAATCATGTGTTTTTTATGTAAAGAGAAATTAACTCCATTGAAAGAGTTCCCACCTTAAAATAGTTGCGAACAGGGGAAGCATAAATTAGAAAAGTATACTCGGGCGCTGGAGCCAAGCCGAGAACAGGACCAGTTCCAATGAGCAAAGGCCTTATGTAAAGTGATCCTTTCCCCAGCGGAGGGACCTGCAAGTACAATCAATCATGAGGATGAAGAACCAACCAAGGTCAACAGTTACTTCTCATTGACATAAACTTACTAAGACAAGTAGCTGAAATAGGTAAAGAGAGAGAGGAGTACCCAACGCCTATTAGCAATGGTAATTTGCTTCACAGCATCAACAAACTGCTCGATGGAGGGCGACGGCATACACATTCGTTCAGCACCAGTTTTCATACGAAGAGCATTTTGGTCTGGACGAAAGAGAAGAAAGCCTCCACCTTCTTTCCTATAAGCTTTTAGACCTTCAAACAACCCCTATTCAAGTTTTCAACACCACACCTTAAACTCTGTTAACCATTTCATCAAACACACTTCTATATATGTTACTAACTATTTCTCAAATAATTTCGACATGGAAACAGACTCTTTCGCTTAAGATCCCCCATTGTCTTCACATAAAATGGGAAAGGGAAGAGAGAACAGAATCCAAGTTTGATCATCAAAAACCAAATTTAGAATCCTAATGTCAAAAGAACAACCAACTACCTAGTGAAAAGAAACTACATAAATTTCAGTAATGGAAAGATCCACAAAAGACCAAATACCAAGTTCAATGCAGGAACCAGTAAGACAGAAATTACAATATCTCCTAAGATGGTATCAAAATCATAAGCAATTGATTAAATCTTGATTCCCAAACTGAAACTGAAAGGTACCTGGCCATAATTTAGAACCCCAGCAGAAGGGCTCAACTCAATGTTCCCATAACGGCTCATTTGACCTCGTTCAAAATTCTCATCTTTAGAGCATTTCATAATATACATATAATCTGTTGGCATTAGCCCAAATCCAAGACTATCCCAGTCAAAATCACAGCTCTCATCATCACTGAAATTAAACCAAACCCAAACAGAGACACCCAATCTCAGGCATTGATAAAAACGCTTATCTCTAATCTTTAAGCATTACTCTCTAATGAAAAATGGTTATTGACAAATTTAATAAAATGGTAGGAATTTGAAGTACCTGAGAGGCGATGATCGACAAGGCTCCGGCATTGAAGATACTGCCCTAAACGCATCGCCATAGCAGCCTCCTCTAAGCTGCAATTTTCAAAACTATTCAGTAATTTTGCCTGGTGGGTTTAAAGTTAAAACCCTAAATTAACAAAATAAAAAAATATCCAATCATACCTTTCGTTTTCCCTTCTACATTTTTCAGGATAAAAACAAAGATGATAAACCCAGATGAAAAAATATTAAAAAATACAAACTTTGTACTTTGTTTGCCCATTCGAAGATTATGGTACCCCAAAATTTCCAGAAAAATCGAGAGAAACTAAAATTAAAAAATGAAATTGCAAACGTGTCCTAGCGGCTAGCCTACCAGGAAAAAGGGAAAATAATTAATAAAAAAGACAAAAACCAAAACAAAACAAATGAAGAAAAGAAAAGTGTCCACGACAGAACATTCGACGGTTGCTAGGCGTCCAACGCCTGAACGCCGTCTTGTCTTGGGGACCGTTCATCGATTGGCTAAGTATTATTGAATTTTTTTCAATATAGTTTGATTTAATAAGTTTTTTAAGTATAAAATTCTAGCAATATGCCCAACTAATTATTTTCCTGATTGTATAATGAAGGTGATATTTGAGTAAAAAAATGAAAATCAAACTTTCATTCTCATCTTTAATACAACTATCTAGTTAGTTCAAGTATTTTGTTTCTTTTTTATATAAATAATAATAATAATATATTTAATTTAAATATTTCGTGTTTATCCGATTTTTATTTTCTAAGAAGTAGGCACAAGTTTCTCATGAAAGAAAAGAATGTTGGTTTCATTTATATTTTTTTTATGACAAATAGTTGATAAAAGAAAAAAGTTATGCAAAGCTTCTTTTCTTTTCTTTTCTTTTTTTCTTTTTGGTTTTCTGTTTAATAATGTTATGTTCACACGAGAAACACAATTTGAATTTGGTATAATCCAAAATGTTGATAAAGATTAATGTGTAATTTTGAATTTAGATTTCTATATCTTAAACTAATAAAAAATTTAGTCAATCTTATATTTATCATATTGAGATTAAGTAAAACTTATATAAAACTCATCCTCATGAGAAATAAATAAATTAATATTTTTTTATATTCCTTCAATACGAATCTTTTTTTTTTTTAATGATCTTTCATGACTCATGACTTCATCCCCTAAAATAATAAAGAAAAATAAATGCTATAATAAAGCACACCTTTAAAATGAAGATTATAAAAATATGAAACTTTAAGCACGATCCTACAATCTCTATCTTATAGATACTCCCTTCGAGTTTAATTACTTATTATAATATAAATTGTTATTAAGAGGAAAAAACAATCTAAAACATTGTCAATTGACATTATTTTATACTATCAATTTTCAGATCTAAGATTCAATTCCCACCTCACATATTTTAAAAGAAACAATCTATCAACAATATTGTCAAAATCATAACAATCATTAAACCTTCGCTAAAATTAGATTTTTTTTTTTTTTTAACAAATCAAGATCAAGACGATTACTCAAACATCTTTTAAAATTAGAATTCTCCTCTTCAAACACTTTTCTATTCTTCAAAGAAGAGAGAACCAAATCAAACATGGGAAAGAAAAAAAAAAATCAAACATGAAAAAGAAAAAAAAAAAAAAAGCAATACATTATGATCAAGAGCATGAAGAATGTTAGACTCTGTTTCAAAATTCCAAATGAATAATGGTTCATCCATGAAATTTTTTGATAAAAAAAAAAACAGAGAGAAGAAAAACACAGAAAATCATACATGCAAAAAAATGAGAACTAGGAAAAAGAAAGAAAGAAAAAGAAGAAGAAGAAAATATGAATGAAATTCACCAATTCCAAAAAATAAATGAAGGCAGTTGATGTTTTGTCAAACCTTTGAAAAAGAAGATGAAGAAAGAAGGCGAAAAGACGGGGAGAAGAGTCTTGTGTGAATCATGGTGGCTGATTATTGATCTTATAAGTATTGCTGTTTTTATGAACAAATTTGATTGCAGAAAAATATGATAATGGAGAATTTTAATAGGGAAGAACAAGAGAAAGTGGTTTGTTGTGTTGGGAGATAACAAAATATATAATTATTATATAGGAGAGAAAGATAAGGAGGAGTCTTTTTTTTTTTGCCATTTATTCAAAATTCAGCTTGTAGATTTATGTAACAACTAACATTGGCTTATGGGTCACATTGCCATGTCAGCAACAGACATCAAACATAAGTATCCAAACTTCCACCTTTCCAATCCCAAACTTATCTATCTATCAAAACCTTTACTATAATACAAGAATATTCTAATTAGACCATCAACACAAAATATCATTTTTAAGGAAAAAAAACTAAAAGATTTGTTATTCGGAAAAAAAAAAAAAAAAAAAAAAAAAACACTTGATTCAGTTTAAAAAATTGTTCTCACTTTTACTTTTAACTGGTTTAATCTTATCGTTTAACTTTCCATTAGATTTATTAAACTTTGAAATGAAATAATAGTTCGAACTTGAATAATTTTATATTAAGTTAAGTTTGTTAGAATATATTGATTTTTGTTGTATGATTGAGGAGCACAACAGCAATATGGATATGGAGAAAATATAATATAATAATAAAATAAAGGAAATTATAAGAAATAGGAGTATTATGGAATTTATGGAAATCTAAAATTCTCATTCTCTAATCCTTTCTTTTAATTTTCTCACCAATGTACATTTTCTTAAATCTACCAAATGCTACTATTTATAAGCAATTTGGCAAGTATGAGGTGGAACTACATGGACACTAAAGTTTGTGTTTGTAAGACATATGGACAACATGCATAAATACACATGGGGTTAATGGGAGAGTGTTATTAAGCATTAAGCATCTATTTTGTAATATATATAATACTCTCCTTAGATGCCCATTATATATATGTAACAACACGACCTCTTAAGACTTGTGCTAGGTCATTACTATATGCAAGCATACATCTAAAAGCGACACTTTTCATGAATTGGCTAAAACCAAATAAATGTTATAAAATAAATAACTTTTATTAAAACTAAACAACAAAATCATTAATCAAGGTACCCTTAATTTAAACATAACATTACTAGAAAAATTGTCTAAAAACAACTAACAAAGCATCATTGAAAGTTTTCTAAATTCAATTACAAATTTAAAATTTTAAAACACAAAAACATGAGCGAAAGCATCTATCTATTTCTAGTGGCACGATCACGGATTCCTTTCATTCGCCAATGTATCCTTTCCATTACCTGGAAAATATTAACATAATTAAGGATGAGTATAAATACTTAGTAAGTAACCACACTACCGGGGTTAGGCTATGTACTTATATCCAATGAGTGCAACATACTAGTGAGACATGCATATAATTAACTAAATCCTAGATGGCCATCTAGTGAGCGATTTAACACAACCTAACATGCATTTGGTAGCCCGAAGGTTCACAAACATAATAGGGCATCCGTCGACACCCGAAAACATAGTAGAAAATTTGTTGGCTTCCAGTAATATAGTAGGAAACTCGTAGGTATCTAGTAACATAGTAGTGTTATGAGCGTAAATCATCACTTCTATCTATAGACGTATCATACTTTGAGTAAACTTCGTCACTCCTATCTATAGACATATCATACTTTCAGTAAACTTCACAACATAAATCATAGTACATGTCTCATGGTCCCACACATACCATATCAGTAACATACTTAAACCATAGTCATATCAGCCACATACTTTAATCGTAGTCATATCATTCACATACTTTAATTATGGTCATATCAGTCATATACTTTAATCAATATGCTCATAAAGCAGTTCTAGTCAATATCTTGTTTCTCAATATCATCTAGTAAAATCTACTAAATCATAATGTCTAAGTCGTCTGGCTTAAAGGCAGTTCCAATAGTAAGATCACTTACCTCAAATTAGGTCCAGACGATATATTTAAGCAAAACAATTTCCAACAATAATTCTAAATTAGGACCTACACATAATTGACTTTTAAGCCCAAATCTGTAGGACCCAACTCCAACCCTCAATCTTACCCAAAATGTCGTTTGACCTAAAGCTGCTTCCAATCTTTCCTACAACAAGATTCTAAGTCAAATATAAAAATTTGAAGATTAGAACTCAACATTACAGCATCATTAATTATTCTAAAACGGTTCCAAATTTGATACTTACCAACAATACCCGAAAGAGGGTCTGTAACACTTGACGAACAATATGAGCCCTCCAAGTCTTGAATCTAAAAACTCAAACATCATGGGTTATTGTTGGAAATAACAGGGCCCTCAGAACAACGAACTGTAAGCCGTCAAGGCACAGCGGTCAAGTGAAGAGCAAAATCTGCAAAATAGAAACTCGTTATAGGCTGAGTCACGGAGCTCGCTCTCTTTAAGACGTTTCGCGGTCTACCCAAGTGTGCAAGCAGTTCTGAAAATTGCCACGTAGTCCCTAGGATAAAACAGCCAAATGAAAATTGATCGGAAATGCACCGTTATCGATCAAAACGTACACCTTCTCTAAACTCACTGCTCGGAAAGCTAAAATGGAGGAGGAGAGGAAAATGAAGTGGGAATTTAGAAAATGAATTCTGTGTATCACGAACTGCTAACGGCCTCGCCTTTTATAGGCCTTCAACATCGAAACAAACCGTTTTAAAATTAATCAACGGACCGTTTTAAAAATAATCATAATAATAAATAAAATAGTATTTTTTTAATTAAAAAAAATCATCACACGCTCTCCTCGCCTCGCCCGACCGACCGACCGGACGGTGGCAGCTTCTCACTCCCTCCAAAACATGGGTACCCCTTGGGGCCCAAACCCAAACACTAGGTTAGAGTACATAAAAGAGACTTCCAACACAAAATTTTCCAATGTGCGATTCTCCAACCAACAAAGTTGGTTCCCTCTTTGTTTTGAAAGTTAAATTTTCACCCAACAATCCCCCACTTGAAAATTTAAACAAAAGGAAAAGAAAGAAGATTTTCATCAAGCAGTTTCAGTCTATACAACACTGTGCATAAACAAATGTGTCTTATGACTTGAACCTTTACATAGTGTAGATGATTCAAAATATACTAGAGTAACCCTTGGTTTTGAACTCTATCTCTGACAGCATCTCACACAGAGTGTCATTAGGGTGTAGTACGAAAGTCCGTGCTTTTAAGGCCTAGCACGTGAATCCCGATTTAGTGAATGCTCTAGAGAGTTTGCCTAAAAACTCCATAGGAAGCAGCCCTCACTTCCACATTCACACAGGTGAGTCTATCAAGGATACTTCTGTAGCTGGGTACCCCATTTGTCATCAAGTATAGATCTCAATAAGAATTGAGTTCAATCTTTTCTTACGCTTCAGGATATCATGCTCAGACTTTAAGTCATAGGAATGGAACTCTATGTTTGGTTTGGCATGATTCACTATATATCACTCGTGATCAGTTATTACCCATTGAACCTGTTTCTTGGGATCTCTAGTCTACAGGTTGGGTTTTCCTCACGGTGATTCATCTTTCGATAGGCATGAGTCCAATCCTTTCTGAGGTTCTGAAAAAATTTTCTCTAGCCAGTTCTTTCGTCAAAAGATCTGCCAAATTTTCATCAGTTCATATGTGATCCACTCTAACTGCACCAGTAGTGAGAAACTCTTTAATGGTACTGTGTTTACGACGTATTTGACGTCTCTTTCCGTTGTGGTAACAGTTCTGAACTTTTGCGATTGCTACAGTACTATCGCAATGGATCAATATGGCTAGTATCGGCTTTTCCTATAAGGGAATCTCTGATAGCAAACTTCTAAGCCAGCTTGCTTCTTCATTAGCTGTCGCTAGTGCTATTATTTCTGACTCCGTCGTAGATTGGGCTAAAATAATATTTTTCTTGGACTTCCAAGAGACAGCTCCGCCAGCTACATTAAAGATATAGCCACTTGTAGCCTTTGAATCATCCAAAAGAGAGTTCCAATTAGCATCACTGTACCCTTCTAGAACAGCGGAAAATTTTTGATAATGTAATCCTAGGTTTTGGGTTTTCTTTAAGTATCTCATGACCCTTTCTATAGCATTTCAATGCTCTTTACTAGGTCTGCTTGTAAACCTGCAAAGTAGTCCTACAGCATAAGTTAGGCCTAGTACAGTTGGCAGCGTATCTAAGACTGCCTATGATGCTCCCAAACTCAGATTGATTAACATTGTCACCAATGTTCTTGAACAACTTGACACTAAGGTTATAAGGAGTACAGGCTAGTTTACACTCAAAGTTATTATATTTCTTTAGAATTTTTTCTATATAGTGAGATTGATCTAAAGAAATTCCCTTTTCAAACCTATTTACTTTTATGCCTATGATTACACTAGCTTCTCCTAAGTCTTTCATGTCAAAGTTCGCACTCAATATTGATTTTACATCATTTATGACATGCAAGTTCGACCCAAAGATCAATAAATCATCTATATATAGACACAAGATAGTGCATAAGTTATTATCAAACTTATGGTAGATGCATTTGTCACTTTCATTGACCTTGAAACCTTTAGATAGGATAAGGTTGTCAATTTTTTCATGTCATTGCTTAGGAGCTTGGTTTAGTCTATAGAGAAATTTGTCTAATTTACACACCTTATTTTCTTGACCATGGACAACAAACCTCTCAGGTTGTTCCATGCAAATCTCTTCTTCAAGTTCACCGATTAGGAAAGCAATTTTTACATCCATCTGATGTACTACGAGGTTATAAAGGGCAGCGAGAGAGAATAAGACACAAATAGAGGTAATTCTAGTGATAGAGGAGAAGGTGTCAAAGAAATCTATATTTTCTCTCTGTCTAAATCCCTTCGCTATTAACCTGATTTTAAATTTGTCGACAGTCCCATCAGGTCTAAGTTTCCTCCTTAAGATCCATTTGCACCCTATTGCCTTACATCCTGGGAGTAGATCTACTAAGTGCCAAGTTCTATTTGACTCAAGTGAGTCCATCTCATCATTTATGGTTTCTTGCTATAGGTTGGCATCTACTGAGAACAAGGCAACTCTTAGATCTTTAGGATCTTCTTCTACATTGTAGGTCAAGAAATCATTTTCGAAATCTTTGACAGTTATAGCTCTTTTGCTTCTTCTAGGTTATGGGTCAGTTTCCTCTCTAGGGTTAGGATTTCTAACTAGGTTTATACCACTTGAACCAGAGCCCCTACTATTCTTTGATTTAAAAGGAAACCTATCTTCAAAGAAGTCAGCATCATTTAACTCAATGATCACTTGGTTCACTAGACCATCAAACCTGTAGGCTTTACTATTTAAGGCATGACCTATAAAGACACATTCGTAAGCTTTACTAGCCAAGTTTCTCCTTTTTGGGTCAGGAATTCTTACAAAGGCTAGACAATCCCATGTTCTAAAGTAGGACAAGTTTGGTTTCTTATTCTTGAGAATTTCGTAAGATGAAGTTTTATTTTTAGAATTCAGGATTCTATTTAGGACATAACACACGGTAAGGATGATTTCATCCCACCAATAAAACGCGGCTCCTAAACTAAGTAAAATAGCAACTACTAGCTCAGCTAAAATTCTATTTTTCCTTTTGGCTTTTCCGTTCATTTCAGGAGAATAAGGTGCGGTCTTTTCGTGTATTATTCCATGTAAGTTAAAGAATTCATTAAAAGCCCGAGTTGTACTCAGTTCCCCTATCACTACGAAGTTTTTTAACTTTTCTATTAAACTGATTCTTTATTTCAGAAACAAAAAGTTTGAAGGCATCAAAAGTATCACTTTTGTTTTTCAGCAGGTATACAAAAGTAAAATCAGAGCAGTCGTCATTAAAAGTAATGAATTATCTTTTACTGTTCCTATTCAATATTTCATCAAATTCACAGACATCAGAATGAATCAAATCTAGAGGCTCAAAATTCCTGAGTACAGATTTATGCGAAGTTTTAGTAATTTTAGTCTGACTACAATACTCGCATTTATCAAAATTATTCATGGATAACTTAGGTATCATTTCCAGCCTAATCATGTTACTAATTAAATTCTTATTCACATGACAGAGTCTAGCATGTCCAATATTCATAGAACACAGAAGATTTTATTTTATTAAGGTCTAGATTTAATTTGAACATTCCCTCAGTTGCATACCCCTACAAATACATTATTTTTGGTAAAGGTATATATGTTTGCCCCTATAGTTTGAGTAAACCCGGCTTTGTTTAGGAGATAGCCCGAAACCAAATTCTTTCGTATCTTCGGAGTGTGCAAAACGTCCTTGAACGTGAGGGTCTTCCCAGAGGTAAACTTCAGTTCCACCTCGTCGGTTTCAGCAACTTTCGTGGAGTGGTGATCTCCCAATAGAATATTCTTATCCTTAGTTTCAGTATAAGTTTTAAATAGACTAAGGTCGTGACAAACATGGCGTGTTGCGCAAGTGTCTATCCACCACCTTTTACAACCACCGATCACATTTACTTCTGTGATCGTGGTGACTAACGATTCTTCTGTCAGGTTCGCCTGACCAGCAGGACGATGCCTGTTTCTACAGTTCCCAGCCATGTGCCCAGGTTTATTACAACTAAAGCAAAGGAACTGTACTGTTTCTCCTAAAGGGGGCTTCTATTTTTTCTGTTGGTTCTGGTTGCTGAAGCCACGGTTCTGACCTTTCCTTTTTGTCCCCTTAGGTTTTTGGTCAGGTTTTACCACGGCAGAGGCGGGTTTCTAGATACTGCATTCACTCCTCCCTCTGGTCCTGCTTCCGAGCTTCCTCCTCGATCCTTAGCTAGGTTACAAGACTATCTAATGAGAACTTCTTTTTCTTATGCCTCAAAGCATTCTTAAAATCCTTCCACAAAGGGGTAGTTTATCAATAATAACAGCAACTTGGAATTGTTCGTCTAGAGGCATACCTTCAATAATTATCTCGTAGGCTATCTTCTGGAGTTCATGGGATTAGGCCTCTACGAATTTGTCATCCGTCATCTGGAACTTGAGATAACGGCTAACTGCATATTTCTTCTATCCGGCCTCCTTGGTGTCATACTTCTTTTGCAGGGCATCCCATACCTCCTTCGCTGTCTTCATTGTACTGTAATAATCATATAGATCATTAGTCAAACCATTTAAAATGAAATTCTTACATAGAAAGTCTTTCTCCTCCCAGTCAGTAGCTTCTTTTATCTGTTGTTCAGTTGGTTCTTCTAAAGGGACGATCGGCTTAGTGTTGGTACAAGCTTCAGCAACTTTTTTTACGGTGAGGAAGAATAACATCTTTTTCTTCCACTGCTTGAAGTTCGCTCCTTCGAATCGGAATGGACGATTGAGGTTAGATATCTCATTGTTGCTACTGGGGGCCATTGGAGATGTGAAAATGTCTTAAAATTATTGGAAATAGCAGGGGCCTCAGAACGACAAACTGTAAGCTGTCAAGGCACAACGGTCAAGCGAAGAGCAAAACCTGCAAAACAGAAACTCGTTATAGGTTGAGTCACGGAGCTCGCTTTCTTTAAGACGTTTCGTGGCTCTACCCAAGTGTGCAAGTAGGTGTGAAATTTGTCACGTTGTCCTAGGATAAAACAGCCAAATAAAATCCGATCAGAAATGCACCATTACCAATCGAAACATACACCTTTTCTAAACCCACTACTCGGAAAGCTAAAATGGTGGAGAGAAAAATGAAGTGGGAATTTAGAAAATGAATTTTGTGTATTACAAACTGCTGAAGGCTTCGCCTTTTATAGGCCTTCAGCATCGAAACGAACTGTTTTAAAATTAATCAACGGACTGTTTTAAAATTAATCAACGGGCCGTTTTAAAAATAATCAAATTTTGTGTATCATGAACTGCTGAAGACCTCGCCTTTTATAGGCTTTCAGCATCGAAACGAACCGTTTTAAAATTAATCAACGGACCGTGGATCGTTTTAAAAATAATCATAATAATAATAAAAAATAAAATAGTTTTTTTGATTAAAAATAATCATCAGTGTGCGTGAGATGTCCACCGAACCCACATTGGTCTATCTACTCACTCCCTCCAAAACATGGGTACCCCTTAGGGCCCAAACCCAAAACACAAGGATGGAGTACATAAAGGAGTCTTCCAACACCAAATTTTCCAATGTGGGATTCTCTAACCAACAAAAATGGTTCCCTCTTTGTTTTGAAAGTTAAATTTTCACCCAACAATTATTCATATTAGGGTCTCAAAAATATTGGGCATCAATAATCATGAGCCTTTGGGCAATCAAGAAACCCAAAAATACCCATTAATTTACCTAATATTTGAACAACCTAAAGAATTTGTCCAAAACTCACAAAATCTGACAATTGAAAAGGCAAGATCCTGGACGCACGACTGTGAGAAGGAAAATTAACGGCAGCGACTCATCGATAGCAGTGGACAGAGGCGGTCGATGGCGACGAGAGGACCTGCAGCGGCTCGAGGAAAGGGAAAGAGATGCATGATGTCCTGGCTTACCAACGCTGATGGAAGCGGTGTCCGAACAGTAGTTTGACAGTTGAGGCACAACCCAACGACTTATGGATGCGTGCGACTGAGAGGTATTTCAGTGCAACAGTGGCGAGGCTAAAGTTGTAGGTGTAGGTCTACAATAAACACGATGAAGAGAAGAGGGGGGAGGTTTACACGTGAGGGAGAGAGAGATTTAATAATATTTTTTTCTTCTTTTATGCAATAGAAAAAATTCAAATTGAATTATTGTATAATGCAGATTGATTCTTTGGGATCCTTCCTTTCTTCAAACGGAACGAATAGAGATAGAATCAGACTGATTCCCTAAATGCATTTTTGGATATTTCTCGATGTCTTGGCTATTCACGAAATGAGAGAAGCAGATGAATAATCATCGACTTTCAGAAGAAATTGAAGAATTTCTTGGGAATCCTATAAGATCCATTCATTCTTTCATCTTTCCTGGAGTTTTGAACGAAGGATTCATTCATTTACTAACGCAAGGTAGTCAACTCCATTTGTTAGAACAGCTTCCATTGAGTCTCTACACCTACTTTTATTTTTATTTTTGAAAAAAGGGATTTGGCTCAGAATTTTCATTTTTAATTCAAAGGTTTTCTTAATTTTAAATCTCAAATTGAGTTATCTTAACCAAATAATTTAATTATCATCAAGATCCAAAATAACCAAAATAATTAAATACAAATTACCTTAAAATTCAGGTCGTTACATTATATATGAAATATGCCTCGTTAAACCTTCCAGGAAAAACTCAGTGGAAAAAAGTCCTAGTGAAGGAAAAATAGTACATATTTCAAATAATCTAACAATTCTAAAAGAATACAATATATTTGCTCCCTCTCATGGAAATATTACTTGAGTTCTCTAAGTCGTCGCATTCCAATATTGTGCACCAATTTTTCAAAAGTTGTTGTAGGTAATGACTTTGTAAATAAGTCTTTCATGTTATCCTTCAAACAAATGTGTTGTATAGTGATGTCATCATTCTCTTCAAGATTCTATATGTAGAAAAGTTTTGGTGAAATATACTTTGTTCTATCTCCTTTAATATATCCTCCTTTGATTTGGGCTATGCATGTTGTATTATCTTCGTATAATATTGTTGAAAGATTTTCATGTTGTATTATCTTCGTATAATATTGTTAAAAGATTTTTACTAGAATACAAGCCACACGTTCCAAGAATGTGTTGAATCATTGATCTTAGTCATATATATTCTCTACTAGCCTCGTGAATTGCAAGAATTTCAGTATGATTTGAGGAAGTGGCTGTTATAGTCTGTTTCATTGATCGCCATGATATAGTGATTCCGCCACGTGTGAGCAGATTACCCGTTTGAGATCGAGCTTTGTGTTGATCAGATAAATATCCAGAATCTGTATAATCAATTAGGTCAAAAAATTTATTTGAATAAAACAAACTCATATCAACTATTTCTTGGAGATAACAAAGTATATGCTTAAATCTATTCTAATGTTTTTTGTTGGAGAAGAACTGTATCTAGCTAATAAATTTACTAAAAATGCAATATATGGTCTTGTATTATTAGCAAGATACATAAATGTACCAATTGCATTAAGTAGGAGTGTTCAAAAAACCCAATGACCCGAAAAACCGATTAATCCAACCCAAACCGTGCGGTTTGGGTTGGGTTATCAACTCATTTGGGTTGGGTTGGGTTCAAATAAATGAAAATTTTATGGATTGTGTTGGCTCATGGGTACATCTAATATAATCCAAACCAACCTGAATTTATTATTAACTTTAAAATATATATTTTTATTACATATAACACAATTATTTATACATATATTGATTTTAATTTTATTTAATTTCAATTTTTTTAATAATTTATTTTTCAACAACTCTTAAAAGTAGTTTCTTTGCACTTTAGAAAGAAAATTTTCACTATATAAATTGAAATTGAGTTGTTAATCTTAATTCAATATATGCAAATTATTAAATAAGATTTTTACATATTTATGTTGTGCTTCTTTTTAAGAACAAAATATTAAATAAATGACCCGATTAACCCGAACCAACCCAACCCAAATACTTCATAGTTGGGTTGGATTGGGTTCATTTTTTAATAAGGATTATTTGAGTTGAAGAAATTTACAACCCGAACAATTGGGTTGGGTCTAAAAAGTCTTTCGACCTAATCCAACCCAACTCATGAACACCCCTAGCATTAAGATATGGTACTTCAGGACCAAGAAGTTTTTTATTATCATTTTGAGGTCCAAATATATCTTCCTTCACATCCAGTGAACGAACTTCCATGGGAATGTTCGATGGATGTACTTTGTCCATATAAAACGTTTTCAAAATTTTTCCTATATAAGTTGACCGATGAACAAATATCTCATCTACTAAATGATCAATTTGTAAATCAAAGCAAAATTTTATTTTGCCGAGATCTTTCATCTTAAGTTCTTTCTTAAGATGTTTTATTGCCTTTAAAAGCTTTTCAGGAGTTTCAATTATACTTAAATCCTCAACATATAAACTTATAATAGCAAATTTAGATTGTGATTCTTAATAAAAACTGGATTGTTTTGATATCCTTCCTTTAACAAATATCCACCTAGACAATTGTACCATATTTGTCATGATTGCTTCAATCCATATAGTGATCTTTGTAACTTTATTCAATATAATTCATGAAAATTTGATTTATATGTTTTAGATACTTTAAATCCTTTTGGGATTTTCATATAAATATCATTATCAAGAGATCCATATAAATATGTAGTGACCACATTCATAAGATGCTATCCAGAGTTTCAAACACAGCCAAACCAATTAAAATTCTTAGTGTAATTGCATTCATCACTGAAGAATACGTCTCTTCATAATTAATACCAGGTCTTTGTGAAAAACTTTGTGCAACTAGTTTTGCTTTATATCTTACGACTATTGGATTTTATGCCCTAAAACTCATATATAGTAAATGTAAATAATTAGTTTTCATCAATAAAGATTTATTAATGTTATTTCAATATGTGTTATTGATTATGTTGTTTGTGTTTTGTCTTAATAAACCTAAATCTAATAAACTAATATCCTAGGTTGTCTTATGAGTCTTGAACTATATGTGGAGACATATGGGGATCAATGTTCAACTAAAAGGTCTATAGTATAGGGATAAAGTTGGGTACCTTATCTTGGTGACATTATAGATACAACCCACTTTGTATTTGATACAAACGTAATGATCCAATGCATTCATGTAGGTGACATGCGGGTGGGGGTATCCTATGCAATGAGTTTGCATAAGATCGAACTGCGAAGTAGTAACCACTAAATGTAACTCTGTTGACTAGTTAGGTTTCTATTTCAATAGAATGTCCTAGGCAACTTAGTTTTAATCCTGAGTCTATTATGAACTCTTGTTCACAAGAGATTGTCCTTTGATTTGTATGGGTGAAAGTGGCCAATTTGCGAACTCGATAAACCTACCATTTTGGGGACAAGACCAAGTAGGGAGTTGGGAACATAATAATACTATATGGATTTCACTCCTTCTCGACTTTAGGGTAAGTAGATGAGTGTTTCCTTAAGTGGTTTCTCCGGGATTTGAACAAAAGGTCTTACCCTCTCACTGGCCTGAAAGGGTTTCTATTTAATCATTGGACCATAAATAGGATGTTCATCAGAGGAGCACTAGTACTTAAGGATACAAAAGTAACTCAAGGGTAAAACAATAATTTGACCCAGCTGGTGTTATGGATACTCGTGAAAGACCAACTTGGTTTTATTGGTCTATATCTGTGGATACAGAAATATATCTGCAATTGGAAGACTGTAGTTGTGGGACTTTAGTAGAGTGTATCCATAGTTAACAAATATTGATTAATGTGGTTAATGAGTTTAACTAATTAATCTCATATCGTTAGAGCTTCTGATATGTAGGTCCATGAGGTCCCTTCCTAGCTCGAAAGAGAATTGAGGTAACTATGTCTTAAATAGAGTTTGAAATGTTCAAATTCACCTAGGAAAATAATAAAATGTACAATAATACATTATAATATAAAGTTTATATTTAATTAAACTTTATAATATAAATTTAATTTTGGATATGATCCAAAATTAATTTATGGGAGAATTAAATATTTAAAGGAGTTCAAGTATTAATTTAATATGAATTGGATTCATATTAAAACTGTAAATTAAAATTAATGCATTTTAGATACACATTAAAACTATAGGTTATGAGAGAAATACAATTGAATGTAATTCAAATGTAGGCTAAATTAAATATTTAATATTTAAATTGGTAATTATTTAATTGGAGAATTAAATACTTATTTAATTTAATTCAATTTGATTTATTTAAATTAATTGAATTAAAACTATAGGTTATATGAGATATTTTTCATTGATTTAAATGAATCATTAATTAAATAGGATTTAGTTAATTAATTAAATTAATTTATTTGATTTTTAATTAAACCAAATAATGAAAAAGTACACCTACCATATGGTAGGTGTACTTTTTGTTATCTGGAATGTGGGATAACTATTAAAACTATAGGTTAATATGAATTGGATTCATATTAAAACTGTAGGTTAAAATTAATGCGTTTTAGATACACATTAAAACTATAGGTTATGAGAGAAATACAATTGAATGTAATTCAAATGTAGGCTAAATTAAATATTTAATATTTAAATTGATAATTATTTAATTGGAGAATTAAATACTTATTTAATTTATTTAAATTAATTGAATTAAAACTATAGATGGTTCGTCTGCGTGTCGTCCTAGAGCGACCATCCCTTCAAAGGGTCTGATTATAAGATTCAAAACAATGCAAACTCCAATAATAGATAGGGTCTCTTAGGTTAATCTTCAACAGTTGTCTTTCCTTATGGTAGCCTATTGAAATGTACCTTGGGGATCCGAAAATAGTAGGGTCACACTTAGAGATAAGTTAGTTAATGGATCATTGGCCAAAAACGGTAGCTAATAGCTATAGGAATAACAGTTATTCTAGTATTAATAATTAGTTGAGGTTGTCTCAATTAATTTAAGGGAGAGGTAGCTAGTCACCCTTTGGTGGTTGTTGCTCTAAACCTCTAAAGTATCGTTACAAAAACTAAATCAATAGTTTAATTAGGGTTTTTTGATTACTTGATTTTGTTGAATTGATTGGATACTTGTATTTTGTGCAATGGTTCAAGGCAAAAATAACTGGTATAGTCAATTATTTGTTATTTGTTTCAACATGTCTTCCATAATTATTTCCTTGCTTAAGAACGAAAAACTAACCTGTGAAAACTATGCGACGTGGAAATCTAACTTGAACATGATTCTGGTTATAAATGATTTGTGATTCTTCTTAACAAAGGAGTATCCTCCAATCCCTATTCGAAATACATCCCTATTAGGATTGGTGTCCTAATTCTCCCGGAGTCTCGTTGTTTTGTAAAGAGACACATTGTTCAATGAATAAAATAAGTGTTATTTAATTCTGGCATTTACTCATATCCAATAAACAAAGCTCCTTGGTTATCTTATGTGAACTTAAGTATGTATATGTGATATACAAGTGGATCATGCCTTAAGTGATAACCTAAATCGGTCTGTAGTATAAGGATTAAGGTGGAATACCTGATCCTAGTGACACCACGGATACGGCCCGCTTTGTAGAGGTTTGCAAGTGTTGTAAACTCCTACAGATGGTAGATTCTGACTATTCATGTGGAGACGTGGAGCGGGGATATCATATACAAAGAGTTTGTATAAGACCTAGACAATGAGATGACTAGACTCTGCATATAACGCCATTGATACTAGAGACTTGCATCTCACCTAAACAACCATAGGTGACATGACCTCAATCTTGAGTGTTTTGTGAACTCCTGCCTTTGAGAGCGGTCCTTTGATTAGTGTGGGTAAGAGTGGACAGATTGCCAACTCAACATGCCCACCTTTTTGGGGACTTGTCTGATCTGGGAGTTGGGAACTTAATCCACAAGATAGAATTCACTCCTTTCCCGAAGTAGGGATAAGTAGAGAGATTGCTCCCTTAAGGGCTGATTCTGGGGCTTGAACATAGTGGCCACAGCTTTTCTTTGGAAGAGAAGACTCAGTCATAGTAGGACTATCACTTATGTTCATTAGAGGGATCAGTGGTACTTAAGGAGACAGATGTAACTACAGTGGTATAACGGTTATAGGCCTAGTTGTACTTACGAGCGATCTATGAAGGGTTGTCCCACTACTGATTGGTTAAGATGGACACATAATATATCTGTAGTGAGAAGAGTTCAGCTGTCGGTATTTAGTAGAGTGCCTGGCAGTTAACGGACGGTGGATCCCGTAACTAAAGAGTTTAGTCAGTTATTCACCTACCGTTGGAGCTTCGGAGCTACACGTCCATGAAGTTCCTTTGGTAGCTTGGATTCTGTTGAGGATCAGTTCTTGGTGATGATTTGAAATGTTCAAATTGACAAAAGGTATTTTGATTATATATGATATAATCGGTATGATGTATAAGATACATTTAGTGGAGGATTGATGTAAATGAGATTTACATTAAGTACCATGGAATAGAAAAAGAACTATGGTTTATATGTTTCATGAGATGAAATATTAAAACTATAGGTTATAAATATAGTATGGTAAGTTGGTTATCATTTATGTTTATAATAATATTAATTATTAGATAATTAATACTTTTTCTTTTAAATAACCAAAGTAGTGGGTGGTTATTGGATCATGGTAACCGTGAGTTTAAAAGGAAAGTAGTTTCCTATTTTGAAAAGAAGTTTTTTTTCAAAAGTTTGAAAAGGAATTTTGAGTTTTCTCTCCGTGAAAAGAAACTCACGTTAGTCGTCAAGTAAATACAGATTTACTAAACGACGGCTGGACGAGCTAAACGATCGTGTAGTGTTTACTAAACGATCGCATAGCTTTGCTAGATGATCGATGGCCCAAGGTAAACAATCATGTAGAGTCTATACGCGACAGACCGAGCTAAAAGATCACACAGCTTTTGCTAGACGATCGCATAGTTTTATCTAAACGATTGGGCATCGACCTATGCGATAGGTCTCAGCCATCTCTCACTTTCCCAGTCGTGTACGCGATCATTGTTTCCTCCGTTCATCTGCCTCATACCAAGTCCAAACAGAGCCCACCCTCTGGATTCTCACACCGAGAATACCAAGGTCGCCTTGTTGGTGGTGTCAGACTCAACTCGACACCGTCGAGGTTTTCTGAAGGTCGTTCGTGGTGCTGTAGAGTTCGTTCTTGTTGCGGAGGAGTTCGTGACCGAGGAGATCGTTGAGGACGAATGCGAAGTGTTCATGCTGTGTTGCTGCGGTGTTGCGGTCATGTAGATCGGGTGTTCGTGGTCACTGTTGTTCGATAAGAGTTGCTCAACGGCGCGTGGAGACGCATCTGCAAATGTGTGTAGAGTTTTCCCTTACTAGATTTGTAGATATTTTCTTTTTCCGATTATGTTACATTTTTTCCAAAGCTATTAAAAGCGTTGAAAAAAGTTTCGTGGGGACATCCAAAATTTCTTGTAATGAATAAAATCTTGACCATAAACTACTTGTATTATTATCTATACAAAATCCCAAGGAATTGATTTTTGAGCTTCTCCAATTAAACTAGGGGTGTTCATAAGTTGGGTTGAGTTGGGTTGAAAGACTTTTTAGACCTAACCTAATTATTCGGGTTGTAAATTTTTTCAATCCAAATAACCCTTATTAAAAAATGAACCCAACCCAACCCAACCATGAAATATTTGGGTTGGGTTGGTTCGGGTTAATCAAGTCATTTATTTAAAATTTTGTTTTAAAAAGAAGCAAAACGTAAATATGTAAAAATCTAATTTAATTATTTTCATATATTGAATTAAGATTAACAACTCAATTTCAATTTATATAATGAAATTTTTTTTTCTAAAGTAACAAACTACTTTTAAGAGTTGTTGAATAATAAATTATTCAAAAAATATTTGAATTAAATAAAATTAAAATTAATATATATATATATATATATAAATAATTGTGATATAAGTAATAAAAAAATATTTTAAAATTAATAATAAATTTATGTTGGTTTTGGTAATATTAAGTGAGCTCAAATCATCGGGTTTTTTTTAATATCCCTAAATTAGACCCTCAAGTTCTAGTCCCTATCGGATTTCTCTTTCTTTACTCTTGAAATACACATGCAGTTTTTCTAACATAACAAAAAGTTACCACACTTGTCCAATTACAAAGGACAAAATATTTCATTTTGGGTGAATTAATATTTCATTTTTTTTCTAAAATTCCTTTTCTATTTATCAATTTTATATTTGAAAAAACATTTTACATGTGATAAGAAAAAAAGGGAGTCTAGGCATGGTTTTTCCTATAGGACATGTACTAATGAATTGGAACTAATATCTAGGTCTTAGGGTTTGGTGAACTATAATATTTGATCTAATGGACAAAACAATCACTATCTTATCTTAATTTAAATGTGAACCTGATATTATATTTTTTTTATTAAAAATGATAATTGGTTCAAATTAATTTCCATATGAGGTATGATATTAAACTAAAAACATTTTCTTAACTTTTCATTTGAAGCATAGTTTAACAATCAAATTGTCAGGTTTGGATAATCAAAATCTCGGTCTATATTGGTAAAATTAACAAGGTTGCATTTTATATGGTGGCTTGTGCATTTGACATAAAGGAATTAAAGGTGACCTAATTTTGTCAAAGATCTTTTATTTGCTGATAAAAAAGATGTGGTGCCATAACTCTCTCAACAGTTTCTCTCAAAAAAAAAAAAAAAAAAACTTCAACATTTCAATGAAGTGTTTCTTTTTCTAGAAAAGAAAGTGGAAAACTTTATGCAATCATGTAGTTTGATATTAAAAATTCTCATCCGTTTTGATTCTACATTAGTTTAGATGTGATTTCAGCTTAATACTTATTGTATCAATTCAAATTTTAAACATTTATAAGTGAATCAATAAATTTCATTTTTTAATACACAGTCATGCATTCTTTTTTAATTGCGTTAAGCAATTTAAATTTGAGAGGACTATAATAATCAAATAGATAAGTGATAATTTTTCAACTACTTGTTTTCCTTTATATTTCTTTACTCATATAGAAAGAATTTGTGATTTCTTTTTACTACTTTAGTTGAATTTTTGGAGAGAGATAATTTTTACTTAGTTGATTCAAGTGAAAATAATTGTAAATCACTAGTAAATATTCTAAATTGATTCACTTATAAAAATTTAGAATTTAAATCAATATAATTATTAGTTTTTTTTATTTTAATGGAAGATATAAATTGCTAGTTTGTTATTTTTTTTCTTACATAGCTGGTAAATTGTTGGTTGGATTGAACCTATTAATGAAAAAAAATAAATATATATAAAAAAAACCTTCGTTGAATTACATATTTGAAATGAAATTTAGGGTGGACTTTTAACGAAATACATAGATACGTCCAGCCCCCACAATTCATTTCCGGAGGCGGCCCAAAACTTTAGGCCCATTTTGTTGCTAATTTATGCTTTAAAGTTATTTATTTATTTTATTATTATTTTTATTATTATTATTATTATTTTGGGGGGTGGGGGGACGCAAAGTTTTTATGTAAAACTAAAAATTTAATATAATATTAAACCAAAAAAAAAAAAAAAAAAAATCTCAAATGTGTGGTAATTTTCAAATTATTGAAAAAGCAGGTTGTTCTTGGCAAGTCAATTATCGTGAGCCGTAGCCAAAAGAAAAAAAAAAAATTGAGTCGTAAATGTGAGTTACGAATTTACGAATATATTTATAGATACTTGGAAAATTTGATTCTCCACTCTAAATTTGCGGGGAAAAAAACTTTACTAATCTGGAAAAAAAAATTGTATTGAAATAGGAAAATTACACTTTTGGTCTTGAGGTTTGAACTTAGTGTGGTTGACTTGTTTATTAAAATTTTAAAACAAGGGGTTTCTACATACAAGACCTAAATAAAGGCCTATATTTTATACATGTCTTGGTTCAAGATGTATATATCAAAAGTGTAGTTATATAGAAAATATAGAAGGGTATAAATAACATAAGAACAGACTAAAAATATGTTCAATAAAAACTATCCTAAAGACCCTTAACCGTCCTAAAGACACTAATTGAGGAGACTAAATACATTTGAAAAACATATATTCACACCCTCCCTCAAACTCGAGGTGGTAAGGTAGGAATCAACTCGAGTTTGTTAAGCATATGGAGAAAACGTACGGGGGCAATGCTTTGGTGAAAATGTCAGCAGGCTACTCAGTAGTGGAAACAAAATGTAAAAGAAGAGTTTTACTCATGAGATGAAGACAAAGAAAGTGACGGTCATTCTCAATATGCTTGGTGCGCTCATGAAAAACATCATTGTGAGCAATCTGGATGACATTACGATTGTAACAGTGAAGAATAGTGGTAGATAACTGAGGGACTCTCATATTGACAAGAAGCCAATGGAGCCACAAGAGCTCTGGCGTGGCATCAGCTAGGACGCGATACTCAGACTCCGTACTAGAACGTGAGACAAAGCTCTGCTTCTTATTTCGCCAAGAGATAAGAGAGTCACCGAGGTAGAAACAGTAACCGAAGGTAGAACATCGATCGATAGGATCACCAACCCAATCTGAATGAACCCTAAAAATACGATCCTTTGAGCGGAAGCGAGATCATCCCAATTCCCAAAATTTTACATAACAAATTTTACAGAGAATAAAAGCAATTATGTATTTAATACAAAAATACAACATGCAATAAAAAGGAAAGAATAGGGTTTCAGAAACCCTTATCTTTGAAGACCTTATTCACATAAAAATCCTTCACTATGAAAATCACGAACAATAACCAGAATGACCAATTTGGACACCACTAATTGGATACCTCGGTATTCTCGAGTAGAAAACCTAGGAGGTGTAGACTCTAGTGATTTTGGTGAGGGAGGGAGAATAAATCAAGTAAAGAGAGGATAAGATGGGGAACATCTCTTTTCGAAGATTTTTCTATGTTGCAGGAGGAGGAAGAAGAAGAAAGCCATCCTTTGTTAACCACCCACATCAAACGTGGGTAGAGAAAAAATTGGAGAAGGAAGTTAATTCCCTAAAAAAAATATATATATATTAAATAATTAATTTATAAAGAAATTTTAAATTCATTTATTAATAAATAATATATATATGTATATAATAACTAATTTATTATACATATATACATAACTATATGTTACATCACATATAACATATAACATATAGTTTTGATATTGTATAAAATGCAATAAATCACATTTACATTATATTTAATTATATGAATCCAATTCATATAATTAATATTCAAATATTTATTTCCTCTCATAAATACTTAATATTATAATTATCAAATACATTATAGCAATTATATCATATATAATTAAAAAAATTAATTAACTATATCATATATAATTAATTCTTTCAATTAATTTGAACAATTCAAATTAATTCAAAAATTGATTCTCATTGAATCCCGTTGAACTATCGAGGGGACCTTATAGACCTGTAGCTTGAAGCTTCAACAGTACGTGAATAATTAATTAAACTCTTTAATTAAATTATTTACCATCTGTTAACTATCGAACACTCCAAAGAGCGACAGCTACAATTTTCGCACTACAGATATATTTCTATGTCCATTGGATATAACCAATCAACAGTACGATGACCTTTCACAAATTTCTCGTAAGTACAGTTGGGCCAAAATTATAGTTTTTGCCCCTGTAGTTACATCTAACTCCTTAAGTACCATTGATCCCTTTAATAAACAATAAATCATAGTTCAGCTATGATCAAACCCTTCTCGAGCCAGAAGAGGGTGTGGCGTCATATTGTTCAAGTCCTGAAATCAACCCTTAAAGGAGCAATTTATCTACTTGTCCTGACATTGGGGAAGAAGTGAATTCCATCTTGTATAGATGTGTTCCCAGCTCCTCAATCAGAGAATCCTCAAAATGATAGGCATGTTGAGTCGGTGATCTAGCCACTCTTACCCATATAAATCAAAGGATCGCTCTCATAGACAGGAGCACACAACTCACTAAGGATTCAGATCATGTTGCCTATGGTCATCCTTGTGAAATATAATTCTCTATTATGAATGACGTTATATAATGAGACTAAACATTTCATGGTCCGGTCTTATACAAACTCCTTTGATAAAATACCTCCCTTCACATGTCTCCATATGAATGATCAAGGTCAAATCATTTGTAGCACTTTACAATAATTGTAATACCTACAAAGCGGGTCATACTCGTAGTGTCACTAGGATAAGGTATCCAGCCTTATCCATCTACTACATACCATTTAGGTTATCACTTAAACATGATCTACTCATATGTCTCTACATACATGTTTAAGTTACAAGATAACCTTAGATGTTAGTTTATTGGTTTATAGTTAATGCAACTAATTTCGAAATAAAACATCAAATATTTTATTACATAAATAAAAAGTTTGTACATCAAACTATAGAATCCTACAAAATTTAGGGCATCAACCCCAACACAATCAGCATCAGAGTAGCTGGATAATACCAGGGAAGATTGTGAAGAGAATTGAAGTCCATGTCTCAAAGTACCCTTGACATAACGAAGGATATGGAGAACAATAATAAAATGAATGGTCTGTGGGACAGCCTAAACTGACTAACTATGTGAACAATATATCTAATCTCAAGACAACGATTGGATAAATAAGGTTGCCAACAAGTTGACGGTGGAGACTGCCATCCTCAAGGGAAATGCCATCAAACGGAGTCAAACGATCATTGGGATCAAGTGGTGTTGGAGCCATAGCAGAGTTAGTGATACCTGAGCGCACCAAAAGTTTTGAGGCATACTTCGCCAGACATAACGAGTAACCAGCAAAGCTCAATGAGACTTCAAGGTCAAGAAAATAACTAAAGGAACCCAAATCCTTCATCTCAAAGTGTTCACTAAAATAGCATTGTAGATTAGAAATGGCCTGAGGATCATCCCCAGTAATAATCATATCATCAACATACAGGGGAAAAAGAGCAATACTATGAATCGTTTATCGCGTAAAAAGTGTCGCGTCATGAGGACTGAATTTATATCCAAGTTGAATGATGATGGAACTGAAAGTTGCAAACCAAGCCCACAAGGCTTGCTTCAGGCCATACAACGCTCGACAAAGGAGAAAAAACTTTTGGGATAGAGAATAGATACTTGGAGGTGGTTGCTAGTACATTTCCTCATATATAACCCCATTAAGAAAGACATTCTTCACATCCATCTGAAAAAGAGGTCACTGTTTGGCTTTAGCAACTGCTGAGAGGCTCCGAACGGATGTCATCTATGCCACAGGAGCAAAGGTCTCTTCGCAATTGATCCATACTTCTGAGAATATCCTTTGGTTACCAACTGAACTTTATAACGCTCAATAGAACCTTCAGAGTGAGTCTTGATTGTTGGATTGTATGTCCTAAAACTCGTAGTTTGTAAACAGTAAACATATATGAAGTTTATTCAGACAAATGTTGTTGAATAAGAATGAATTGATAACTCTAAATCCAATAAATTACGAACCCTTGGCTATTGTAATGAATACTTGGACTTTATGTGGAGATATAAACTGAATCAAGTTCGAGTAAAATAACCTAAACAGTCTACAGTAGTTGGATTAGGTTGGGTACCTATTTCTGGAGAAACTATTGAATACAACCCGCTTTATAATTGTTACAAATGTTGTAAAGTGTCGTTTGATCAATTCATTCATATAGAGACATGTGAGCGGAGGTGTTCTACACGATGAGATTGTGTAAGACTGACCATGAAATAATCATGTTACGTATTAACATCATTTACTATTAACACTGATTAATTTCACATCTTGATGACCTAGATAACTTGATCTGAATCCTGAGCTATCTATAAACTCCTGTTTATTTGTAATTATCCCTTGATCTGCATAGGTGAGCATAAGCTCAACAGCGTTGCTCAATATGTCTCCCATTTCAGGGATAAGATCAGGCAGATAGCTGGAGACATAGAATTTGCAAGAGAGAATTCACTCTTACCCTTTTTAGGGATAGTAGAAAGGTTGTTCCTTTAAGAGCTGACCCTAGATCTTAAACAAGGGGCCCCATCCTCTCGTTGACCTGAGAAGGAATGGATTTAGTGATTAAGATCCTAAATCACTTGTTCATTAGAGGGACAGTGGTACTTAAAGAGAAAAGATGCAACTCAGGGGTAAAATGATAGTTGACCTAGCTAAGGTTACGAACAATCTATGAAGGATCAACTTATCGATGACAGTTATATCAAATGGACACATAATATATCTACAGTGAGAGGAGTGCAACTACAGGCTATAGTAGACAATCTTGTTAGTTAACAAATGTTGATTAACTAGGTTAAAGAGTTTGACCGGTTAGTCTCAGATCGTTGGAGCCTATAAGCTGTAGGTTCATCGAGTCTCCTTGTTAGCTCACTATGGACAAAATTAAAGAACTAGGTGCAGTGAGAATTTGAAATGTTCAAATTCAGTCCTTTAAGGATAATTGTATTCTATATCAGATATAATTTACTATTAATTATTGTTTTTGGAGAGTATGATTTAAACAAAATATTACATGAAAGTGTTTGAAATTTGATTAATATGATTAATCAAAATTAGGTGTCAAAGTCAATTTAATATGTGATATTAAATTTATTTATTTTATTTTATTAAAATTGTTTTAATTAAATAATTTCTAAAATTTGAAAAATGTATTTCATTTTTTTTAATAAAAAATTGGTTAGTGGAAAAATCCATTTGTTAGATTTTTCTACTAACTAACTAGGTTTTGAAGTTGCTCTTGCTAAGCTTGACACCTACGTTATTCATATTAATAGAGTTTAAGGTGAAAACCATGCAAGAAGGGTTTTTGCATGTGTTTTGTTTAAAATAGGTTTTGATTTTCAAAAATTAAAAACTAATGCTTCCTTAATTTTTGAAATTAATCTTTCTCAAATTCTTTTTGACGCTCAAAAAATAATTAGTTAAATTTCCTATTTTTTACTAAAGTTTTGGTCCCACAACTGTATTCTTCAACCAAAGAATAGCAAGGATTACCATTGGTGGTGCCAATCGCTCATGGAGACGAAGTTTATCATAGAAACTACAAAGGTTGTATCTGTAACTCTCTATGCATGCTTAATCCTTAGTTAATTATTTGTAATTAAAGCGCTATGTGAAGGAACTCTAATTCAAGAGAACCATTGAGCGGAAGCAAGATTGTACCATACCCATTGTGAAAGAATAAACACATTCACAAACATACAATAACAATTATGTATCTTAGAGTAAATTACAACATTCTTTTCATTTAAACAACAAAGGGAATCGAAAGACATACCTATGAAGAACTCTTCTTGAAGTGTTCCCTTGATCTACACCAATCAGGCATCCACACAAACTCGATCCAATGCATGAACACAACGAACAACTGGTGAATTCACGAACTGTCTGATCCTCGAACCAAATCGAGAAATACTCAATCCTCAACCCTTGAACAGTAGCACTCGATACTACCAGTCGATTACCTTGGTATTCTCGGTGTGAGAATCCAAGAGGTGTGAGCTCTATGTGCATTTGGTAGAAGGGAAGAAGGAAGTATACGATCGAGTAAGTGGGAGAAAGGCTTAGTCTACCGTATAGAATCTGGGTACTCGATCGTCTAGTAACGAGGAGCAATCGTCTAGTAAACTCGCTCGGTCGTTTACTCTCTCGAAAGGGCTATCGTATAGCTCTCTCTTTTCACTCGATCGATTGGTATGCGATAATGTGATTAATCTTGCGATATTGAAAAATGAAAACCATTTTCACTTTTATTCTTCAGTTATTAAAACTGAAAATAGCCTCCCATTTCACTGTTAATTGAGAGAATAACCAACCAAAAATTATCATATAATTGTTTTTATTATAAATAAATATAATAACTAATTTATCATATTATATTTATAACCTATAGTTTTAATATTACATCATATGTAATATTTAAACCATAGTTCTATTCTTCTTTATTTAATATAAATCATATTTATATTAATTCCTCCAATCAATGTATCTAATACATCAAATCAATTATATCACATATAATTGAATCACTTTAATTATATTATATATAATCAAATGCCTTCTTATTAATTTGGACACTTCAAACTAACCAAAGAACTGATTCTCAACTTGAATCCATTGAGCTATCAAGGGGACCTTATGGACTTGTAGCTTAAAGCTCCAACGGTACGTGAATAACTGACTAAACTCTTTAAACACAATATTCACCATCCGTTAACTGTCGGGTACTCCACTAAAGACCGAAAGCTACATTCTTCGCACTACATATATATTTCTATGTCTATTAGATATAACCAATCAATAATACGATAATCCTTCACAGATCGCTTATAAATACAGTTGGGTCAATTTACCGTTGTGCCCCTATAATTACATCTAACTCCTTAAGTACCATTGAATCCTCTAATGAACAAAACATCATAGTCCTACTATGAGTGAACACTTCTCGAGCCATGAGAAAGTGTGTGGCGCCACATTGTTCAAGCTCTAGAATCAACACTTAAGGGAGCAATCTATCTACTACCCTTGCTCCGGGGAAGGAGTGAATTCCGTCTTGTATAGCTGAGCTCTCAGCTCCCCAATTAGACGAATCCTCAAAGTGGTAGGTTTGAATCGGCGATCTGGCCACTCGTATCCATGCAAATCAAAGGACCGCCCTCATAGGCAGGAGTTCCAAACTCACTCATAATTAAGGTCCTGTTACCTATGGTCATCTTAGTTAAATGAAAGTATTTGTCATGAACGGCATTATATAACGAGACTAAACATTTTGTGGTCCGATCTTACACAAACTTCTTAATATAGGATACATCCGCTCGCATGTCTTCACATGAATAATCAGAATCAGACCATCTGTAGCACTTTACAACACTTGTAAC
The DNA here is from genome assembly GCF_027475165.1 of Benincasa hispida. NCBI lineage: Eukaryota > Viridiplantae > Streptophyta > Magnoliopsida > Cucurbitales > Cucurbitaceae > Benincasa > Benincasa hispida. The sequence goes on from NC_143481.1 coordinate 12,075,176, forward strand.
ATCTACAAAGCGGGTCATATCTGTAGTGTCATCAAGATAAAGTTTCCCTTCTTTATCCGTATACTACAGACCATTTAGGTTATCACTTAATACATGATCCATTTGTATGTCTCCACATACATGCATAAGTTACAACGATAATCAGGGATCTTAGTTTATTGGTTTGTGGTTAATGCAACTAAAATATCTCATATTTTATAGATAATAGTGAAGAAAATATCTCATATTATTACATCATAAATATTTGTTCAGACATGTGTTTACAAACTACAGGACCCTACAAGATTTAAGGCATCAACCCAACACTATGATCTACTGCTTCCGCTATGCATGCTACTTATTTTCCAACATTGATCTTGTAGACCCACTTGTAACCAATGTGTTTTTACCAAGAGGCAAATCAACATAGTCCCATGTGTGCATCTTGTCCAAAGCCTGAAGCTTTTTAGGCATAGCTTGCTGCCACAGAGGGTTAGTATTGGCCTCATGAAAGGAGGTAGGTTCAACCAAGGAACTGAAAAGTAGAAAAACAATGAAAATCGGCAAGACGAGTAAAAGGTGCTCTTACCCTAATAGAGTGTCAAACAGGAAAAGTAGGGTCATGAACAAGTTCAAATTCCACAAGTGAGACAAAAGGTTGATCAGGATCAACAGAGACTGGCATAGATTGCTCAAGCTCAGCATCATGGGAAAATGAAGACGAAAGGAAAAGATAAAAAGAATCAATAGGAAGACAAGGAGGGGGACTCGAGAGAGACTCATGAAAGGTCAAGAGACTAGAGCACATATTATGCTCCCAAAAAGTGACATGGCAAGAGATGCGCAATTTGTTAGAGATAGGATCCCAACAACAAAACCTTTGTGTTCGATTCCGTAGTCAAGAAAGCCACAGAGACGTGCACGCGGTTCTAATTTGGTATGTTCATGTGGGTAGAGAAGAACAAAACATGCACAACTAAACCTTAAGGATAGAGTAATCAGAAGGAGTGTTATATAATTATTCAAATGAAGAAAAATTTTGAAGGACAGAGGAAGGAAGAAGATTGATTGTGTAGACAAAGGTAAAAGCAGCTTCACCTCAAAATTTTACAGAATAGGAGGCAGACAGATATTGGGCCTGAACAGAGTCCATAACGTGGCGATGTTTCCGTTCCACTCACCCATTCTGTCGAGAGGTATGAAGACAAGAGCGCCGAACAAGAGTGCCTTGCTAGGCGAGAAAAGAAAGAAAATTGGAGTCCTTATAATCCAAGGCATTATCTGTACGTAGAACCTTGATTGTACGAGAGAATTGAGTGTGATTTGGCAAAATCAATATATATTTGAGATAAGGCAGAATGATGTTTAAGAAAATATACCCAAGTAAACTGAGAGTAATCATCAATGAAAAAACAAAATAGCAATACCCATTGGTAGTAGAGATAGGAGTAGGACCCCAAATATAAGAGTGAACTAAGTCAAAAGGTTGATCACTTATTGAACTGGACTGAGAAAAAGATAATGTAGGTTGTTTTGCAATTTTGCAATTCAAAAGGTACAAACTTGGAGACATTATTCAAATTTTCAGCTGAAATTAAGTGACGAAGTTTGTCAGAAAAAGCATGACCAAGATGGTGATGTCACTGATATATAGCAGAGTCGGTGACAAAAGCAGAAAAAGAACAAGCAGGGAGCTAAAGTGATGTGAGCTCAAATAATTTTCCCACTTTGTAACCCCCACCAATTGTCTGTCCCGTCTACATATCCTGAACCGGACACCCAATAGAAGAAAAAAACAGTTAGACCAAGATTACACAATTGTCCAATTGAGACAAGATTAAAGGTTAGGTTTGGAACACAGTAAGTATTGAAAAACTACAAAGTAGATGTGTCAATGGAGCCAACATGAGATATGGTCATACAATTACCGTCAATAGCATAAATGGGAGGAAGAGATTTAGTAGGAGTGGGTATAGGCAGAAGAGAAAAATGAGAAGTCATATGGTTGTAACAAGTGGAATCAATAAGCCACCGATTACCTGAAAAAATTGGATGAAATCAGTTGTTTAAACAAGTCATATAAGTCATTCATTTAAAAGGTAGACAGGAAAGGTTCAAAATCAATAGAAGAGGCAGCAACAGTAGAGGCAGAACAAAGTTTATCATGTCTAGACTTTGAAGTATGTCTCGATGGTCGTGTAGGACAGTTGTCCAGAATATGGCTACGTTTGTGACAATATCTGCATTCGATTTTGTGTAGCTGGAAAATTTGTGTACAATGAGCTTACAGTTTTTACAGAAGATAGCTCCAGAAGTACCAGATATATGAGTTTTGTGAGTACCACCTCAGATTGCATGGAAGAAGCGATGCCCAGGAGTTTTTCCTCAATAAGATTTTTTGGATTGTTGCATCTAGTGATGGAAGGAGACTACGGTGTAGCAAAGCAGCATGGTTAGATTCGTATTTTGGATGAAGCCCCATAAGAATCTTAATGAGACGAAGATGATCCAGACTGATTTTAGTTTGACTCAATTGTGTCCAAATTGTCTAAAGTGTGACCAAATAGTTGTTAACAGATCAATCAAGTCTCTTGATTAAGATTTACAAGAGTTTCATAGTTGATAATAATGAGCTAATCCAATAGACTGAAAATGTGTAGACAGGAAATCCCACAAACTCTTGGCATCATCAAACGCATTACACTGTACCTAAATGATAGGTATAAACGTACTTCCAAGCCAAGTGATGATCTGATGGTTTTTACTATCCCAATCCTCCAACCGTTCAATGAATTTGTTTCGTCCTCGGTGGATATCTTAACTAGCTTAGGAATATCGTCGATGACGATGCATCGTAAGTTACGCCCAATTAGAAAACTTTTCATTTGATGGGCTCAAGTAAGGTAATTTGTCCCATCAAGAATAGTACTAATGGGGCGAACCACATGATCTTTTTCCTTGTGATTTGGTGGCTTGGGAAGGGAAGAACCGACTTAATGACTTGGCTTGGCGGAACCAGCATGGCTCAAAACGGCTCAAAATAGCTCAGGGCCTCGGCTTGACTGAATCAGCTTAGCTTAGTAAACACAGATCGGCGCGACTTGTCTCGGCTTGGAGGGATCGACTCAACTTGACTCAGCTTGGATGGATCGACTCGACTCGGCTTGGCTTGGCAAAAACGGCTCAACTGGTCAGCATGAATCAATGCATCTGGATCAAGATGTGAGGAATAGAAGGTTGACAATACTCAACCCGAATCTAGTTATAGGAGCTTCGTTGGGAATTTTTTGCTCGATGGAAGTGCGCAACAGATAGATCCAAAAAATAGGAAGTGTAGTAATACATTAAATATACAGGGGTATAATTACCATATGGACAGACTAAAAATATGATCATAAAAACTATCCTAAAGATCCCCAACCCTCTTAAAGACTCTCTAATTAAGGAGACTAAATATATGTGGAAAATATACATTCACAGTCTTAAAATTTAAATTTTTTCAAAGATGGCTTTTAGTGTTAATTTTGTACCATAATACCCTTTTTTTCATTTATTTATATCCGATTTTCATATATATTTTCCTATTTACGAAACTACCTTAATGATGGGGAGAAAAAATGCATTTAATATAATTTTTTTCATTTTTCAATTGGAGAGAAAAATGCATTTATCGTAATTTTTTTCATTTTTCAATTTGGAAAAAAATGCATTTAATAAAATTTTATTTTTTATTTATATTGGTTTTCACGTATCAACTTATTGATTTTTTTATAGATTCATGGCTATTTTAAATATACCTTAGAATATTTTGTTAGGTATTTGAAAATATTCTAACCTATATGTGAAATATACTACACAGTTGAACAGTTTGTTAGGTATTTGAAAATATTCTAACTAATATATAAAATATACTACTATTTATAAATTAGAGATTGACTCAATATTTGACATAAATCACAGTAAACCAATATATGAAATATACCACAAAATATAAATCTTCATAAATTTCTTTGACGTCACAGTATATATATCATATATACCATTTAGGTAGTCAGAAATCACAACAATCAAAATTTGTATATATCATAATACATGAATTTGAAATTTAAATAAATAAATAAATGAAACTCTAATTTATATCAAATAAACGAATACATATATCACAATATGTATCAAATTTCCTACAAAAGCTAAAAAAAAGTACATATATATCGCAATATATATAAAAAATAGGAAAAAATAAAACTAAAAGTTGAATTAAGTTTGTTGTTTGTCTGCTTCGAATCTGTCATTTTGTCATCCGCTCAGAGTCCGTCGTCATTCATTTACTCCGAATCTATCATCGCCCTTCGTGCCGTCCCATGCTCCCTTCATTGCTAGATCACCTCACGTCGTCCGTCTTCTGCTTGCAACTCACACCACCGGAAAGAGAAAAGAGAGGGAGGAAAAAGAAATGGTCTTGATGCATAGGGAGAGAAATATATATATATATATATATATATATATATATATAACACTTAGATGAAGGCTAAATTATAAATAATCATTGATATTAGTGAAAATAGAGAGATCAATAGATCTTTGTGTAAAAAAATGAAAAGTTCACAATATTAACGAAATTTTGCGAGTTTTAAATTTAAGGTCTATTTGATTTTTTGGTTTATAACTCCACATTTCAACTTAGCTTTCATTATTTAATCAATCTGTGATTTGGCTGGAAGATCATGTATCTATCAGTATCATGTGTGGCTTATTATCTTCTTTCTTGTTATATGATGATCCTTAATTTTTGTTTGTTCTCTCTTATCATGGTTTACTTAAAATAAATAAATAAATTGACAATAAAAAGTAGTGCAGGTTGATAAATTTGGGTTGAAATCATCGAGAGATTTTCAATTCTATATATATTTTATTTTCATCTCCAAATTTTTAAACCTTAATACTATAAGGTCCTTAATCTACTAAAAAGTTTATTTCAACTTTTGTTACTATTTTTAAAAAAATACATTTAACTATTAAATGATATAATATTAAATTTACATTTAATCAAAATTTAAGTTTTTGGATCAATCGGTTATTTAAGATGGTATCAGAGCAGGTTGATTCAAGGATGTCTCATGTTCAAACCCAACATTGTTTCCTTTCCAATTAATATTATTTCTACTTGTTTAGTTCTTCTTCATATTTCAAGCCTACAAGTGAGGGGAGTGTTAGATAATCACAATAATAAAAATAATAAATGATGGAAAATATTTATATCATTTTCATTCAAAATAATAATACAATTCTTGAATAGTTTGAATTTTTTTTGTTTTTTTTTTGTTTTTTTTTTTGTTTTTTTTTGTTTTTTTTTTAAGAAAAAAGATGGCTCAACTAGTTAAAGAACTATATATCCCTTGTTACTCACAAAAATCATGATCTAACTCTAACAAAAAGAACCAACTATCAGTTATATTGCTATTGCATATCTAATCCAACAAATACAACTAGCAAATGATGAATGTTTAATTAAGATAATCTTTAGATCGAATAGTTCAAATAATAAATTCGAATTTTAATTAAAATCATTCAATGTAAAGTTACCAAAACAACTAAAACATACGTTAAAATGAGTTTAGCTCAATTATATTGACATGATCTTCCTTCTTACAATTGTTGTACTAAAAAAAATAACTAAAACTTATCCAATAATCAAAAACCAAAATATAGAATCTCAAGACATTAAAGAGGGAAAAAGGTAGTAAGAAAAACATTCAAAAGTATAGAAATCATAACGGAAACCAAATCCTATCACATATCAAGATGATGAACTTCCCAAAAAAGAAAGGTGAGGAAAGACAAAGTGTGGAATTGGATACTATTATTTGACTTGCATTTAGGAATATTCACCAAATGAGAGGGCAGGAAATTATGACTTTAAGCACAATAAAATTACAAATACTCTACCATGAACTATTACTCCTCCACCCCGCCCCCCTCCATTTTTAAGCAATAGGGAATTAATTAGGGACTAAACAAAAAGTATATCCATACAAATATAGGCTAACAACTAAAACAAGAGGTGTGTTTTAGAAGCGCATTATATATATATATATATATATATATATATTACTGTAGCTTCCCACTCATGGACCCAAACGATAATTATGGGAATCAGTCATGAAATGGCCATCAAAGTAAAAAGCAGCAGCGGCATTGGGATGGTAAAACCCCTCCATACCCATAAACTGCACATCCTCAGAAGGCTTCCAGTGCCTTTTCCTTTGGTTTATGAACCAATTATTTATCTGTTTCTGGTCAAGCCCAGTTGATTCCGCCAGCGCCAACTTTTCTGCCTCCTACATGCCCCCCACACGCAAACACAAACACAGACAGCCGTTACACTAAATTAATTATTTTTGTTTTGGTTGAGGCATTTTAACAAACACCTTGTGTGCCTGCAATATGAAATGAATAATGAATAGTTTTTTTGGATTTTTTACCGATGGGTAAGGCCATTTGTTGTGCAATTCCCACCAACGAAGCAGCTCTTGTCTTGCGTCTTTTGGGAGTTTGCCTTTCTTCTTTTTCTTGGAAAGTTCTTGCTTTAAACTGCTAAGATAACCACTGTATTTTTTGAGTAAGTGATTCTTAAGCTCTCGTTCTTCCGCTCGTGGGTCGATTTGATCTTCTATCTCTCTTTCCCCTTCCCCGCCTTTCTCTTCCTCCTCCGACGACGATCCCATTCCTTCACATTTCCCTTCTGTTCCTCCAATTTTTTTTTTTTTTTTTTCACTTTGTCAATTTCCAGCCAGATAAACTCAAATAATTAATGGTTAAAATTATGAGTTCTTCTTACAATGTGGCCACCTCATAATTTTTAACTTAAAAATCAAGGCTTGGTCTAAAAATAAATATTTCTAAATTTTTATTTTTGTTTCTTTTTAATTTTTTATAATAATTTATACGTTTTTTTTTATAAGTAAAAGAAGTTAAATTTTTAGTCAAATTTTTAAAGTCGTATTTGTTAAGTCTCGTTTAGTAACTATTTAGTTTTTTTTTTTTTTGAAAATTAAACCTAATTCATTCACATTTCTTATAATGGTTAGTATCATTCTTAAATACAAATGATTGAATTCTAAACTAACTTAAAAAATAAATAAATAAATAAAAAAAAAAAAAAACTTTTTGAAATCTGTTTTTTTAGTTCTCAAAATTTGGTTTGATTTTTTTAACCATTGGTGAAAAATAAATAACAAATGAAGAAAGAAGTAATGTCCATAAACTTAATTTTAAAAAACAAAATGGTAATCAAACGGAGCCTAACTATGTCATTTTAGGTTTTTGGTTTTTGAAAGTTATGTCTATTTACTACGTTTTCTTACAACAGTTTCCATATTTCTTAAGTAGAAGAGTTGAATTCTTAACCAAATTTCAAAAACCATTTTTTTTATTATTCAAAATTTGGCTTTGGTTTTTAAATACATAGTTAAAAAATAGATAAGAAAACAAGGCAAAAAAGGGGTTTGTTAGTTTAATTTTTAAAAACCAAAAACCAAAAATGAAATTGTTGCCTAATGGAATCTAAAAAAATTTGTTTCAAAATTTGACTTGATATTAAAAAAATATTTATAGAAAGTAAAATCGAGATATTTAAAGTATACTTAATTTTCAAAAATAAAAAATCAAATACTTATCTAATAACTAAAATTTTTAATTTTGTATTTAATAAATTTTTTACATATCTAAAACTTTTTAAGTTTTAGTTGATTTACTAGGGGGAAAATAATTTATGTATAATGCAACTATCTAAATTTTTAATGTTTTTTTAGCATGTGAATGAATTTACCATGGAAGTTTAAGGACTTTAATAACACTAAAATTTACTGACCTATTAGATATAAAGCTAGAAGTTTTAAGAATTTAGATATTTTTTAAAATATTCTTGGACTAAATAGACATGAATTAATTTCGATATTAATTTTTTTCCCTAAAAGATAGATAATAAACTTGTAATTTAACTCAGTGGATGTGTGAGATAGGAATTATAAAAGTGTGCTTTGAATCTTTGGCGAATAATTATTAAGACATATAGTTATTATATACACTCCTAATGTGATAGTTATTTTTTTTAATCATTTTTTTAATTAGATATAAAATTGAAATCTTGCAGGTTTATTAAAATTTGTATGAAGACTAATAGAGTTTAAAAGTTTGGAGGACACCGACACAACTAACAATTAGGGTTGTTTACTAACTATTTGGTTTTTGAGTTTTTACTTTCACCTCAATATTTCTTCCTTTATTATCTACTTTTCACCAATTGTTTAAAAAATCAAGCTAAATTTTGAGAACTAAAAAAAGTAACTTTCAAAAAATTGTTTTTGAAATTTGGAATTTGGCTAAGAATTCAACCATTATATTAAAGAAAACAAATCATTATAAAAAGTGTGGATGAAATAAGTTTAATTTCCAAAAACAAAAAGGAAAAACCAAATGGCTACCGGGAACTAAAAAATAAAATGGTTATCAAAGTAGATCTAATTTACTAGTTTTAGATTAAAAGAAGTAATAAAATATCGAACTTTGTGGGGGTGAACGAGATTTGATGCTCAAATCTTTCATAGTGATTATTGTACATGAAATTAAGATCTCGTTTGGTAACTATTTCGTGTTTTATTTTTTAAAATTAAGTTTATAGATATTACTTCTATCTCTAAATTTCTTCATTTGTTATCTACTTTTCATCAATGATTCAAAAAAAACAAGTCAATTTTTGAAAATTGAAACAAGTCATTTTTAAAAAACTTATTTTTATTTTTGGAATTTGACTAAAAATTTAACCATTGTAGTTTAGAAAGATACAAATCATTATAAGAAATGGAGAGAAAATAAGCTTAATAATTTTCAAAAACCAAAAAACTAAAAACGAAATAGTTACCAAATTAGATCAACTTCGAAAATTTTATATTTTATTAGAGAAGTTAAAACAGTCTTGATTTATTATGTGTTAGTGTTATATTTACACAAAATTCAGTATAATATAATGCAATTAGTTACTAATGAGTCATAGACTAAGTATTTTTATTTTATCTTTTTTATAGTTTAACAAGTATAGGTGAATTTTTAAACCTCATTCTTTTTTTCTTTTCTTTTTTTTTTTTTCCATCAAGAATATGCTACCTCTAGTTGGTATTAAAGAAAATCATATTTTGTAAAGGCAAATAATTGATCAGGTGATCAATATTAAGATTTTATAAGCAATGCATTATTATTACATTCAAAGAACTCTATAATCAACTTTGAATTGGAGAGATTAACAAATGGAAAAATATAAGCGGAATGAAATTAAATTCAATTAACAGCTTCTTAATTTTGATATATGTATTAAGGAAAAACAAAATTTCAATAACAGTTTATTGAACAAAGAATTCTACTTTAGAGTATGTTTGGAACACATTTTCAAATATATGATTTAAAAAATAAGTCATTTAAAAAAATAAAATATTTGACAACAATTCAAAATAATTTTTTAATTAAATTTTATGAAAGATGTTTAAATACAAATGAATTTTTTAAAAGCATTTTTTTCTCGAATGAATGCAAATCGACTAAGTTAGACTATCTTAATTTCAAACTTGACTTAATTATCTTTATTTACCATAGTTTTTTACTCTTGGAGATTTCTAAAATAGATTGGTTATATATAAAGTGTAATCATTTTTAAGAGAAATTTTATAATATTTTAATATTACTATACTATTAGTAATGTTTAGCCATCTGGCCACTAGATTTTTTGTTTACTTGGAAGATCTTGTGTTTAAAAGAGTGATAAATCTCTCCATTAGCACTGCCTACTCACTCTTTTTTTAATTTTTGTTTAGCTCAGTGGATGTAATGACTCAAATCTTTAATCCGTTCATACGTAAGTCAATTGAATTATACTTATATTAGTATCAATTACTTATCTTTTATCCCAATGTTTTTTCTATTTCTTTAGTTTATTTTGATTTACTTAAAAAAAAAATCTCTTCTCTACTTGAAACATTTTCAAAATTAGAATTAACTCTCATTTAACAACCGTTTGATTTTGATCTTTTTTGAAAAAATAGTAGTTTGATTTTTTATTTTTAAAATTTAAAAATTAAGTTTATAATATTATATTTTACCAATGAGTTTCTATGATTTACTATATCTACTCTTTTTATTTATGAGTTTTCGTGTTGTATTATTTATACTCTTTTTGTTTTTTTGTTTTTTTTTTTTAAAAAAACTTGTCTTTGTACTTTATCCAACAAACTAGACTTAAAATTTTCTTTCAAAAGCTAAACTAAAAAAAATTATAAAGTTGTAAAAAATATATAATTTGTTATAGGTCTGATCTTTTTGTTAAAAAATAACTAAAAAGAAAACACTAAGGATAATCATTAGGATTCGTATCCAAAATTTGGAAAGAAAATTGTTGTAGGACGAAATAAAACATATCAAGTTCCATAATACCAACTGCCAAGCCCCTAATTCATTGTGATGTGAAGTCACTAATTATTTTGTCATTTTGTTTTATAAATCTTTTTAGAGATACATTTTATCCCCGATTAAGAGTATGATTAGACATTACTAATTACATCTAAAGAAAATTAAACCATCTCCCCTAAATCATCAAGACAATTACATTTCAACCCTAATTAAGAGTATAATCATACACTAAATTTTCATCTTAACAAAACCAGTTTCCAGACCATCAGAACAATTCATTCTGATATTAAAAATAATAATAAAGTGGAAAAATAAACAAACAGAAAAAAGCAGCAAAACCCAAAGAAAAAGTACAAAAGGTTGAAATCATAATGAAATTAGGGTTTTCTTTTCTTTTTTTTTTAAAAAAAAAATCCTTTGGGAATGGCTCTTTCTTCCCTTCAATCATAAGGGGAAGAAATCCTTGCCCACATCAAAATTAAACCCCCGAAAAAGCTATTCCAATGATCAAGATTAAAAATGAGTTGCAAAGTAAAAATCCCAAAAAAAAATTAAATAAATAAATAACTTGTAATTGAAAAAAAAAAAAAAAAAGAAGAAGAAGAAAGAAGGTACCAGATGCTAAGATTTGAAAGGAGCCATTGCAGAGAGTATTAAGCTGAGATTCAATTCTGTGCATGAAATCTACAGCTTCTTGAATTGGCCTTGTTAGCTCCTCTCTATACTTCACTAACATCCCATAATAAGCTTCCTGAAAATATTTAAAATCAGTAATTATAATCTTAATTTTTTAAATGGTTAAACAAGACTTCAATTAAATTTACCATAAATTGATCAAGATCAGGATCAATTGATGAACTCTCAGTGGACGCCATTGAAGATCGTCGCCGCTCGAATTCCTCCCGTACCGAACTAAGTTTCGCTGCCACCTCTGGCGGAGCTCCAACCTGTAAAAGAAAATTTTACCAAAAAAAGATTAGGGCAAATAATTTTTTAAAAAAAAAATCTGTAAAGAATTTTTTTTAAAAAAAAATGGAAATTACGTTTTGGCAATCCAAGAAAGCTTGGAGGAGGTTAGAGAAAAGAGAGTGAGAAAGAATTTTGGCTTTAATTGAATCAACATTACTATTATTAATATTAATATGATTATGATTATTTTGGAACTCTCTCATTAAATGGTAATGAAAATCATGAACTTGAATTTGAGATTGTGAAGCAGCAGTAGTGGGAGGCTCCAATTTGACAAGTTGATCGGAGGAAGGGAAATAATTGGAGTCACCGGAGGGGAGATTTGAATTTACGGCCATGATCATCTGATTCCCATTTGAAGAAGAGGATGATCTAATTACGAAATTGCCCGCAGGAGATGAAGAATTGGTTGCCAAAACAGGTACTGAATTGTACAAGAAATTTCCCCTACACCTATCACCATGAACCTTGTACTGATCTTCCATTATAAAATAAAATATAAAACATAAAATATATTTCTTTTTTTAAAAAAAATTAAAATTAAAAATTAAAAAAAGGGAACCCAGTACTATCAAAAGAGAGAGGGGAAGAAAAAAAAGGAAAAGGAATGATTAGAAAACCCTAAAGTGGAGAATAATTAAACAGTGAAGTTATGGAGAAAAGCTAGCAGTCAACTTCCATAGGACAGGGCCAAAAAGGTTGTGTTTATGAGCTGGGTTTTTTTTTTTTTTTTTAATAAATTTTTAAATTTAAAAAATAAAAAATTTGAAATGGTACAGAAATGAACTGATTTCGGAAATTTTTAGGAATGTGTGTTTTGGGTAAGGGGTGGGTTATAGATTTGAGAGTGCGGCATTAAAGAGGAACAAAAAGGGAATCTATATAGCTTCTAGTAGAACACAACGACGGCCACCGTGATATCTCCGGCCACTTGGGTGCTGCTATTTTCTCTCCTCTTTTTATCACACAAATAAAAAATATATTTTTTCAATAAATCAAATTATCACGTGGTAATATTTAATGGGAGCAACTTATGATGCATAGACGTTGTTATTCTATATGTGTGTCATGTATGGATGGATCATGTATGTGGATGCATGTTTTTTTATTATTTTTTTAAGAAAAAAAAATATACATTTTCTGTTTTTTTATCCAATTTACTTCTTGTTTTTTTTCTTTTAAGTTTCGAATTTCATTTCAATTTAGTTTTTAGATTTTCGAAAGATTACCATTTTACTTTTTGAGGTTTAAGTTTTTTTCAATTTAGTTTCTATATTCAAAATTTATATTTATAATTTCGATGTTTTCACTAAATATTTATCTTAGACTTTGGTGTCAATGTGTATTATTAATTTAAAATAATTCTGAAATATGAAATTAATTTTAATAGTGAATAAAAAAGAATGAAACGTAATTAATTGTAAGTCTTTTAGATTAATTAATAGCACGATATTAAAAATTAGAAGCAAATATTTAATGAAAAATCGAGATTAATCTTATTAGTCTTGAAACTTTAGTATCTAAATTGAAACAAATTTTATAGATAGAATTGTAATTTTTTAAAATTTACATATCAAATAAAAATTAGATCAAAATTTAAGGACCAACCATATATTTTTTCATGTATATATGTGTGTTTTTAGTAAAGAATAAAGCCCCTTGTTTTCTTTTTTCTTTTTAATTCTAATTTTACTTGAGTCGCTTTTTATCCTTTTTCATTTCACGTTTTTTATCTTTTAAAATTTCTAATTGGGTCGATAAATTTTTAAAAAGAAATCATTGGTGTTTTTCAAATGTAATATATGTTTTAATTATGAAATGCAAGAGTATACCTCTCTCTCTCTCTATATATAACATAGTTAATAATTAGGTCTCATTTAATAACTACATAGTTAATAATTAGATCTCATTTGGTAACTGTTTATGTTCCATTTGGTAATTATTTTAGTTTTTTTTTATATATTTTAAAGTTAAGCATATAGACATTACTTTTATCTCTAAATTTTTTAGTTTGTTATCTACATTTTATCAATGATTTAAAAAATTAAGCCAAAATTTGAAAAGTAAAAAAAAAAATGGTAGCTTTTGAAAATTTGTTTTTGTTTTTTAAATTTGAAAAATAATTCAATAATTTAGGAAAGATGCAAATCATTGTAAGAAATGAGAAGAAAAATAAACTTAATTTTCTAAAACAAAAGACAAAAAACTAAATGGTTACTAAACGAGAGCTTAGTTTTTTATTTTTGAAATTTTAGCTTATTTTCTCTTGATTTTTTAGGATGGTTTGCTTCTATCTTTAGTAAAATAGTTTGAACTCTTAATGAAATTCCAAAAACAAAAATAAATTATTAAAAACTAGGGCAGATTGCAAAAACCATACACCTTAAAACTTGAGGCTTAACTTATGCAAGTGTTAAAATTGGACCCATATGGTATAAATTGAACCATCTAACTTATAAATTTGTTACAATTTCTACAAATTATGAAAATTTGAGAATCTAATTTTGACATTTGTACAAGTATGAGAGCTCAATTTTTACAATCAAAGGTTTGATGGTATAATTGCAACTATTATATACTTTGGGTGGATCTTGTAATTTCCCTAAAAACTATATATACATATTTTGTTTAGTTTATAAAATTTTGCTTACTTTTTAAAAACGTCGTAAAAGATAAATAAGAAAACAAAAAATTTAGAGGTAAAATGGGTGTTTGCGGACTTAATTTTCAAAAACTAAAAATAAAAAAATAAAATATTTAAAAAACAAGACCGAGAGTAGTTCCTGCGAAAGTAAATATAGCGGAATTAGCATATAGACATGTTAGTTACCAAAAAGTATGCATTTGGGAGTGAAATACATTAATGTATATATGTAGGGGTTGGGAATACAATAATAATAATGGAGAAAGGAAACACAATAAAAGCAAAGACAGGTCTCTAGGTCCCTACGTACATAGATGTTGGGGTATGGTGCAAAACCACCACGAGGACCAAATTAAAATTACAAATCTTATAAGTGTATGCAACAATTATTAGGGGCCCAAACCAATGCGTGAAAACACTCTACCTGAAGGGTACGGTTTCAAAGACCAAAGACTCCATACAATCGATGGGGGCCTGCACCTATTGGTACAAATTAAACTTTGTACTATAAATTAGTTATATTTCAAAAATATCATAATAACTTTGTTTAAAATAATATGTTTTATTAAAAAAGAAATGCACATACCTAAAATGGTTCTTTGGGCAAATTGAATGGATAAGATTTGGGTGTTATATAATATATCGACTTTATATATTCATTTTATCTTTTTTATCTTTAGTTTTATTCCTTCCAACTCTCTTTTAGTATTGCTGAAAAGAAAGGGTACAAAAATTTGAAGGGGAAACAGTGAAAAGAAAAGGGCAAAGGAAGGGGCAGACTAGTCCAAACTCAGGAAAAGGAGAAGGAAAAGGCTGAATTTGTACAAAGAAGGCTGCACCCAATAATGCTAGAAAGGAACATAAGAAAGACAAACCACTGTCTTTCTCTCCAATACCATAATACACTCATTAATTCATTTTTATTTACAAAAATCAATCTTTTTTATAGCTTGTTTTTGCTATATTGCTCTTCTAATATTGCAACATCTTATCACTTTTCATCATTCTTACCTAAATTTTACAAGGAAAATACTTCCGTATTGTCTCCACTAAACGTGTTCAAAAAATCTAAATGATCCAAAATAAATCCATCAACTCATTCCAATCAAACCCGTACGGTTTGAGTTCGGTTCGTTTATAGGTTCACCTAATATATTTCAAACTAATTTGAACCAATCCGAACTAATTATTGACTTTAGAAAAAACATATATAATACAATTATTTATACATATTTAATAACTTCATTGTTTTTTTTTTTAAATAATTTATTCTCCAACAACTCTTAAAAATAGTTTCTTACTACTTTCTAAATGAAAATTTTATTATATAAACTGAAATTGAGTTATTAATCTTAATTCAATATATGAAAATAATTAAATTAGATTTTTACGTGTTTACATTTTACTTCTTTTTATAATAAAATTTTAAATAAATGGTCTAAGTAAACCGAGTCAACCCAACTCAAATATATGATGGTTAGGTTGGGTTTGATTCATTTTTTAATAAGGTTTATTTGGGTTGAAGAAATTTAAAATCCGAATAATTGAATTGGATTTGAAAATACCTTCAACCCAACCCAACCCAACCCTCGAACACCCATGGTCTCAACTACACCTATCTTTTGTGTAGTCAAGATAACTATCCAATAAAAAATTTTAAAATTTAAATTATTTTTTAAAAAAATATGAAGGGCATGGAGTTAGCTTAGACTGCACTCATCAAAACCTAAAAACCCCTCTTATATTTTGTTGAACTAGAAGAATTAATGAAAATATACAAAACTCGCACAAAAGTTTATAATTAATTTTTAATAAGCTAAAGTGGCTAGGTTCCATTATGAAATTAAATAACCTTAAGATTAATAGAGGAAACTTCATAGAATCTGTAAAAAAGAAAATAATAATAATAATAATTGTCTCAATTAATTTTCTCACATGTATACAAAAATATTATATAAGAATAGGAAACGTTAATTAAAATAAAATTGTTAAACATGCCAGGGTAATACTAAGTTGGATGACTAGTAAATTGAGCGACTTCGTGTTGTACTATTTAAAAAAATAAATTTTTTCAATAAATTAACACTGTATCAATTGTTCAATAATCTTTAATTAAAAAATAAATTTTAAATTGAATATATATATTTAAAAAAAAAAACATAAACAAAAAAACAAATATCTGAACTTGATTTTTTAATTAGGAAATTGGATTTATTATATACTTTAATTAATAGAGTTGCTGCAAAGCCATCAAGAATAAAATATGGAGAGACCAATTATATTCACTCTATTGTTTTGTCTAATCAGGTAACTTTTTTTAAGTATTCCATATCCTTCTCCCCAAAGTCCTCCATCTTCCTCCCATCAAATTCTACAACAACTTTAGAATCCTTTCCACTTTAATTTATTGAAATATTTTAATTTATCCTTTATATATCAAGCTTATGTGTGTATATATATATATATATATAATTTTGAAAAATAAATAATAACAATAATAATCCTAAAATTTTCTAGACTTTAGTCTTAGCATTTAAACTTTCCTTGAATTTCAAATTTAGCTCTAGAAGCAAAAGTGATGATATAGGTGTAACTTATGAATAAAGAGTAATTTTTTATAGAAAAAATGTCGCGTTAACAAATAATTAATTAGGTTATATTAATTTTTCTTGAACATGGCACAAGTATTATGAAATTTGGTTACTTGAAATTTCATGGATTCTAAAGTTGGTAAAATTAAACTAATTAATTAAAAACATCTTCCAATAATTTAATTACAATGGCTTATATGTCTATATTTTCTAAGAGAAATTAATTTCTATCATTTTATTCAAGTTGAAGGATTGTAGGGAGAGAAGTTCACATTTTTAATTTTCTTTCAATTTTGATATGGCTAAATTAGAAGAAAGTTGAGAGGCAACTCTCAAACAATAAATAGTTATTATCAAATTTTGATTTTTGATTTTTGGTTTTTAAAAATTAAGTCTATAAACATTAACTTCATCCCTAGATTTTTTTCTCTATTGTTTACTTCCTACAAATATTTTTTAAAAACTAAACCATGTTTTAAAAAATAGTTTTTAATAATTAACTTGTTTTTTTTTATGGATATATTTAATTTTCAAAAATAAAAAAAAAATGAAAAACAAAATGCTTGCTAAACCAATTTATTAATTTAAAATCAACAACTAAACCTATATTAATTAAATTATATAAATAATCTAGCCATTCTCCACATAAATATATATAAGACCCACATTAAAAAAATTAGTAATAGTTTGCACCTATTGGAGAGTTATTTCTTTTTTTTAGTAAAGTGTCCTATAATTTGTGATAGAGGAGAATCGAACTAAATATCCCTTAACTAAATCGAGTTACATTCAAATTAGCATATTTATCGAAATATTACGATCGAACCACAAGCTGTAAAACATCCTGCTATAAATCTGCAATAAATCTGCTATAAATCTCCAAATATATATGTATGAATGTATTTTTCATTTTTATGAGAAAAAAAATATATACATGGGTGTGTATGTGGGTGTAGAAGTAATGTTAGTATATATTGAAACTGTGTATATAAAAATTTTGAAACAGAGGCACCCACTTCATTACATGGGGTAAAATTAATTAAAATTTGAAGTTTATAAACAAAAAGAAAAAATATGTATATGTCCCAAATTAGAGAACAGTGTTTGTTTAAATTATTGGTGGTGTGTGTGTCTGAGATGCAATCAAATCATGATGCAGCTTTTTATGGGCATTGATATACATAGATGAACATGAAGTTGTTGGTGTCATGTCAACCCAAAGACCAAACCCAACCAAGTTGCTAAATAAAGATTAAAAAAAAAAAAAAGAAAGGAAAATAAGAGGGTGAAATTGGAAAAGGAAAAATTATGCATTACACTGTTTTTGATATTTTTGGCAAACCCTAAAACCATATAATATATACCACATTCCTTAACTTTATAGTTTATATTTGTTAGTATAATGTTGACAATTTTATTATTATTATTATGTAACACAGCTCCACCTTCTCCCTCCATTTTGTATTTAATTCATCAATTTTTTTTATTTTTATTTTTTTTTGCTTTATTTGGTGAGATTTAGAATCCACTGTCCTTTTCTATATTTATGTTCCATTCCTTTTCAATCAGGTTGGTGCATCCTTTTCAACCCCTTCACCCATTTTACTTTTCATTTTCTTCATCTTTTTTATTTTTTTAATCAAAATGCTATGAGAGACACTCACAAAGTAGCAAAATTTTGATCTTTTCTTACTGAAGTTGATAGATGTGTCAATCAATGTCTATCAGTGATAAAAATTAATAGAAGTCTATCATTATAGATACTGATAAAGTCTATTAGTGTTTTTTTTTTTTTTTTTGTTATTTATGTAAATATTTGATATTGTTTTATTTGTGAAATTTTTAAACAAGATGTGAATTTTATTTTTTTTTAAGAAAAAAGTTTCTCTTTTCTTATTCTCATTAGAGTTTAGTTGTTCTTAGCAAAATTTTAATATGTTCTTAATTTCTATTAGCTACTGGTTTAATTTGATAATGGGCTTTCTTCGTCGAATTTAAATAAGTAAAGAAATGCAACGAAAGATATGGTTTGTGTGAATTGACTTTCTATAGCTTCATTTGATAATCATTGTTTTTTAAAATTAAGTATATGGACACAATTTTCACCTCTAAATTTCTTTCCTTGTTATCTACTTTTTATCAATAATTTAAAAAACCAAGTTAAATTTTGAGAACTAAAAACAATAGTTTTTGTTTTTAAAATTTGGTTGAGAATTCAACCATTGTACTTAAGAACTATGCAAAATATTGCAAGAAATGTAGATCAAATAGACTTAATTTTTTTAAAAAAAAAACAAATAATTTTCAAATGGGAACTAAATTTTTAAAGCAAAATCACTATTATTTAAGTTATATTATTCTCCAAATATAAATACAAGAGTACTTTGAACAAGTAACTAAATACGGTAACAAACTAACTATACAACTGTGTATAGTTAATGTAAACTTGATTAGAAAAAAAAAATCCAACTATTTAGTGATAATTACATGTTTAGCCTAACAACGAGCATTTCACCTGTGGTAAAGTTGCGTCATATGAGGTGGATAGTTTTCTGTATGTATGTATATTTCATTAATTAGGAAAATTTTCAATTAGATTTAAAATATAATTTGTTGAGAGTTGAATCACTTTTGACAATATTTACTCAAAGTTTAATTTAATAATGAAATTTGTATTTAAAAAATGTAAAATTAACATAAGGGCAATTCTAAACATAACCTAACAGAACGCCATAATTTCGACCTTTTCCAACAATAAAATTTGTCATAATTATAAATAGAACAAAAATAAAATAAAAAAAGGTAAACTTTAATCTTCTAAATGAAATTACCATATATTATATGATGCTCAATGGAACTTTTCAATTTTTTTTGTCCATTAACAAAGTTTTTTTTTAAAAATGATTTAATCAAATTTTGAGGTTTGCATTTATCAAACTTTTTAACTTTAAAAAATATTTAATGAGTAAAAATTCAAAAATTTTACGATACAATTTTATAAGTAGTGGATTGATGAATTATAAAAATTTTAAAAGTTGATAGTTTAAATTTTTAAATAGAAAAAAAATTAAAGATTAAATAAATACAAATCTTAAATTCATGAACTAAATTTATAATTTAATCAAATAAATGTCTTTAATTTATTTGGTTGAATTAGATGTAGACCCATAACTCTCCCAAACACAACTTTGAGTGATATTTGATCATGTTAGATTCGATATCTATTTTAAGAAACATTGTTTAGAAAAATGTGAGAAGATGTGACAGTATAGAATCACATCATATGATAAATTATACATAAATATAAATAATTTTCTCTCCATCACTACTCCACATTAGCTAGCTTTTTTTTTTTTTTTTTTTTTTTTGTGTGTGTGTATTTATTTATATTTAACAAAGTGGAAGATGGAAGGTTTAATCACTTGAATTGGAACCAAACACTTCGTACATCGCCACTTGGCATAAAACGTTTGGTTTGCTTTTGTTTCCATGTTACTTTGTCTTTTTATAAAATCTTGGTTTTCCTTCTTATGGAAATAGGTAAGTTGGGTTAAATAACCCAAGGGTTTGTTTGTTTGGCTAGAATAGGATGAATTTTGGAATGTGAATGTAATGATTTTTTTATTTAACGTTTTGAGTTTGATTTGTAATATCAAATTTATTTCATATTTATACTTTTTAAATCAACTCTCTTTTTTACCGTGTTCATGTTTCACGATTTCATTTTCGTTTCACCTTCAATATATCACTCATATCAATACTTATCTTATTTTTAGTAATCTTGATTACATTCCAACTTTCCAAACAGTCCCTAAATATTTTCATATTTCACAATTAACATTTTTTTAAGGGGTCTTTTGGATTGCAGATATTGTTTCACAGGTAAACATCTCGGATTTGAATGTCTAGATATGTATGGGATAACTAATTGATGTGCAAGATAATTAATGTTTAGAAGATAAATATTTGTGTTCAATAAAAGAAAATAACTACTTGATTAAATGTAAGAGGTGAATTAATTATTTAATTAATAAATTATTTATTGTTACGTCAATAAATTATTTAATTAATAAAATAAAAAATAAATAAATACTTTTTAATTAAATATTATTAAATTAATTACTAAAAATAATTAAATTAATTAGAATATTGATCATTAACAATAATGATTTTATATTAAATAGTTAAGAGACAACAAAATATTAATAGTAAAGATATTAGTTGAAATTTTTAAGTCTAAAAAATATATTTTTATTTAATAATTAATTAAAATTAATAGTAATAAATACTTGATATTAAATTATTAATTAATTAAATTATATTTTTCTGTTCATCATCCAAACATAAAAATTCCACACCATGTGAGATGAATTTTAAAGTTCTTTGGATAATAATATCCAGGGTTTTAAAAAGTGGACTTCTGGAAACAAATAAAACCAATGAAACTAATAGGACCTAAAGTATTGGCTAAAATAGTGTTTCTTATTATTCTAGGCCAAAACTCAGAGACTCAAATCAAAATTCAACTTCATTCCACGGCTAATTTACATGTAAAGGGTTAAAACAACTAAAAATGTATTTTGGAGCGATTCTAAAATAGTTAAAATTATATTTATTATTATTATTTTTAAGTGCATATGTTAGTAATAATTATGAAATTATTAAAATCACTTTTGTCACGTTCAATCAATTTCAAACACGCTTTAATCACTTAACATTAATTTAACATTTAACTTATACTCTTAAATGTATTTTTTCATATCATCAAAATTAGTTTTAAATGATTTATTTCAAAGTGATTTTAATCATTTCAAAATCACTTACAAACATGTCATAAAACTACTCTTAAATATTCTTTCAATAATTCAAAACCAATTTTGATATGTGAAAATTGGATTCAAAATTTTGTAACGTTAAATATTAAATTAATTTTGAGTAATTAAAATTATCTTTCAAAGGGATTTTGAACTTTACACAAGTAATTTTATCAATTTTAAAATAACTCTAGATGTGAACTAATTAAACTTTAGAGATCCAATTTAATAAAATGTAAAATTATATAAACAAAGTTGAAACCACGTTCAAGTCCAATGAAAGATCGAATTAAAACTACATTAAAATCCAATAATAATCTAGTATTAAAAAAAAAAAGTTAAAATTAAGGGAACCATTAAACAAAAAATTGAGACGCCATGACTATTAAATACAGAAGTTGAATAGGTCAAGCTTAAAAAAATAATATTAATAATAAATAGAATAGAATATCTTTTTGATCCCTAGATTTTTAGTATAATTTCTATTTCGTCCTTATATTTTGAATTTTGTTTCAACTTGATGTTTGAATTTCAAAATGTTATAATTTTATTATTGATATTTGAATTTTGTTTCAATTTAATCCATAAATTTCAAGATTTTATATTGATTAACTAAAATTTTTCATTAAGTAATTACTTTCAATCATTGTTGTCAATTTCTATTAATTAATTAAAAATTATTATGAATGAAATTTTAAATTTAATTTTAATAGTGATAGAAAATAATAAAATTTTATTGATTATAATTCTTTTAATTTTTTTTAGTTTGTTAACCTAAACTAAAATTAAAGACGAAAAATAAGTATTTAGTGAAAAATCGAAGTTAAAATAATAAATCTTAAAACATAGACCAAATTGGAGTAAAATTCAAATGTGAATGGATGAAATTGTAATATTTTGAAACTTAAAGACTAAATTGAAACCAAACTCAAAATTCAAATACTAAATGTGTAACATTTTGAAATCTAAAAACTAAATAGAAACTATACCCAAAATCTAGGGATTGACCAAATGTTTTTTCTAATAAATATAATTAAAGTATAATTTTATGAAAAACTAAATTAAGGAAAAAAGACACAAATTTAGGTTAAAATTGAAGACCCCACCAGAAAATGAGAGAGAATTACAGCGAGAGATTGAGAGAGGTATTCCTATTTCCCGGTGCAACCCCACCGGAGCAGCACCCAGTTTCCGAATTTCCACCGCCGCGGACGGCGAAGTTTCTCTCTCTTAAAAATAACACACAGAAGAGAGAGATATTGGTATAGAGTGCAGAATCTCGAAGCATATCAATTCCCAATAAAAACCCATCAATCACCAAAAAAAAAAAAAAAAAGAGAAAAGAAGAAAAAAAAGTAGGAAAATAAGTCCTCGATTATTGGGGAACTCCATTTCTCTTGTAGAGAGAGAGAGAGAGTCCGGTAAGCGGCAGCAATAACTGTGGAGGCATGTGGCGGCGGGGCCGTTGGGAGATGTAAATTTCTTTTCCTACACATAAACCTTAATTTTTAACTTTCCCTCCTAATCTTATATATGCTAATTATTAATCTAAATTCTATAGTTAGTGTTAGATAGTATATAATTAAATTCGCATTCATCTGTTAATTTAAAATTTTTAAATTGATTGGTAATTTAATATGATATTAAAATAGATTGGTTCAAGGTATTCTAATTCTTGCATTTTTATTTGGGATTTAACCATGAGTTTATAATGCCGTGCCATGTTATTTCTTGCTTTGTTTACTTCTTTGGTCTCAAACTCGAAGATTATATTAAAAGGGGGATTTTTACATAAGAAACCTATCTTTGATTATATATTTTCATAAATGTCTTTAAATTTGATTTTTTTCAAAAAAGTCTTTATTTTTAGATAGTTTTACCCTTTTTATATATATATTCTATTTTCGAACCTACTTTAATGATGAAGAAAGAAAATATATTTATTAAGAGAAAGAAGTATTTAATATAGTTTTTATCGTTTATCAATTGGAGAAAGAAAATACATTTATTTTAATTTTTTTATTTTCCAATTTGAAAATAATGCATTTAATTAAATATTATTTTCTATTTACATTGGTTTTCACATATCAATTTATTGATTTTTTTTAATGGATTAATGGTTATTTTAAATATAACTTAGAACATTTTGACGGATTCACGATTATTTTAAATATATTTTAGAACATTTTGTTAGGTATTTGAAAATATTCTAACCAATATATGAAATATACCACGGTATATAAATCTTCATAAATTTCATTTACATCACAGTATATATATCATAATACAATAGTTTAAATAAAAAACACTCGTTTATATCAAATAAACGAATACATATACCACAATATATATAAAAAATAAAGTTCACCTTCATATGGGGGGTTTATAATACATAACTCTCCATCTTCATCTCTTATTCTTCAATCAGATCTCTCACCCCATCGTAGTTGACCGAATTTGCTCACCCCCCATGTCATCGATTGAATCTGCTCAATCCGTCATTGTCGATTCGTCCCACGTCGTCCGCACGTCCCAAGTCGTTCGTGTCATCTCGTGTCAAGCCATCAATTCACCCGACGTCGTCGTCTACCGTCTACAACTCACACCGCCGGTAAGAGAAAAGAGAGAGAATAGGAAGAACTTGATGTGAATTATGGGGGAGATAATATATGAAATATATTATTGGGGAAAGAGAATATATGCATGAGGGAGAAAGAATATGCATGAGAGAGAGTATACATTAGGAAGAGAGAATATGCATGGAGAAAAGAAAAATAAATAAATATATATATAAAACATAGGTTAGGGCTAAATTGTAAATAGCCACTAATAATTGTGAAAATAGAGAGGCCAATAAGTCTTTTTTGTAAAAAATAAAATGTTTAGTAGAAATCCCTTTTTTAAAAAATTGAAAATTTTATATCTAGTTTCTATTTGGTTTATAAATTTTAAGAATGTTGCATTTTTAGTTATTAAACTTTTGAGTATGATTTCAATTTAAGAGTAATGATTAGGTCACATGCATTTTTTTTTACACACGAAGAAAAATGAAAACAATTTATTAAAAGAAAAAATTGGCATGTATTTGGGCTACACAAAGATAATTGCAATATGGACACCAAGTGTTTCTCTTCCAAATTAGTCTCTAAGTTTCACAATGTTACAATTTAACCTTAAGATTTGAGTATTGTTTCAATTTAGTTCTTAAATAATTTAAAAATTCACTTCATAATTATGTTGTAGTAAGAATAATATATTGAAACCTAAGGACCAACCTGAAAATAAAAACTCGAATCTCATAGGAAAAATTGTAACACTTTGAAACATCGAGACCGAAATTGAAATTAAACTCAAAACTTGAAGAATAAAAGTGTAATATTTGAAACTTAGAAACTTCAAAAAAAACTAGTTCTAGAACATAGGGATTTAGAATATGTATTTTTCTAAAAAAAAGAAACTGAAAATTAACCTGATAATATTTTTAAGAAAAAATCAATATTTTTATGTTGTATAGATTAAAATCTCACATTAATACCTGTATTAATTTAAATCTTATATTATTATAATTAATCTAATTTAGACCTTCCATTAAATGATTTATAATTCTTTTCACTTGTTTAATTAGTTTGCTTTCAAAGTTGAAATTTAAAGATTTTTTTTTTTAAATTTTAATCAGGAAGGAAAACAATTTATACCAGAAATTTATTGATTAAAAATTCAAATTAAACTAGTGATGGTATCCATTTATATCCCAAACTTTGGTAAATTTTAATTACGCTCGCACATGATTATTGCTAAATAAGCCGGAAAAAATAAAGTAATATGAAAATGTAAAAAACCGCCCATATGAATGAAAACGTGTTACTTCCGATGCAATTCCAACATTTCTCTTCAATATTATTTTAATTCTCGTATGTAGAGAAGTCTTATATATAAATTTTATGTAAATTATTGCATCATCAATTCTAAAATGAAATCCTAAAATCAGTTCCTTTTAAAGATTAATTAGGTTCTAACACAAATTTTAAAGTTAAAATTTAACCATTATAGTTTAAAAAGTTAGTTCCCTTTGATAAAGTTTTCATATTTAATTCTTACTATAAAAACTATTTAAGAATGTTTTATTAAATTATGTGGATTAAATTCTAATGGTATATCGTAGGAATTGATCTAACTTTCTTAAAATTATATAGAATCATTTAGTATAACTATTAATTTAGCAAAAAGAAAAATTAGAGGATTTAATGAGGAGAATTAAAAAAAAAAAACTATTTACGTGAGATAGCAAAATTTATTTTTTATAAAGGCCTATAGAAGTTTATCAGTATCTATCAATGATAGAAACTGATAGAAATTTATCGTTAATAATATGTGATATACGTTGAAGGAAATCTATTAGTATCTATTACTATTTATTATTATTATTTTTTTATAAATAGTTTAACATTTATTTTATCAACAAAATTTGTTGGTCTAATAATTTAAATTTTAAGCATATTGATTGTGTTTAATTTAGGACACATCTAGCCAGCACTGGTGCTCTTTAACTCTACCACTCCTCCCGTTGGATGTCTTTCACTTTGATGTGATGTTCCTCACTGGCCCCATCCCATACTAATTACTCATTTCCATTATTTTACAAAAATAAATAAATTTAAAAAAAAAACATTTTTTCTCTCTCTCTCCAACAAAAAAGTCCATGAGTAGTAATTGGGAATGTTGATTTTTGTGTGATTGCTTAGAAAGAATAAAGATTACAAACGGAAATAGATCACTTCATCAACATTTAAATACTTTTTTTAAGGGAAAGAAAAAATATACTACATATGAGAGACTAAATCAATATAAACTATGTGTGATCATAGTCATATCAAATTATTTAGTTGAAATTTAATATTCTAAATTGCTTAAAGCAAGAAACGTGAAATACATGATATGGTAATGGTAGGATTGTCTTGAATCTGTTATATGACGTTTTAAATGACTAAATATGAGGATCTCGTAAGACGAGGTCCAGGAACGGTGCATCCTAGTGGGGGTGTGAGTAGAGATGTCTAATTTCTCACGGGGACGGGACTTCACAGGGCTCCGTCCCAAACAGAGGGGGTATTCCCCGATTCGACGAGAAATGGAGGAGGGAGTGGGGAAAAAATTCCTCGTGAGCTAAACGGGGATGGGGACAGGGAGTGCATTCCCCGTCCCTGCCTCTGTCCCCGTCCCCGCTCCGTTCCCCGTCCCTGCCCCGATTAGCTTCTACGTACTTATTTAGTATAGTTATCTAATGTTATGTTATTATTATTGTTATATACATATTACATTTAAATTTCAAATTTGATTATTTATTCTGAAAGATAATGAAAATGTTTAAATTGAATATTTAGATTTAGATTATATATGTGAATAACTTGATTTATATTTATTTCTTTCTACTAAAAAAATCTAATTAGCTTTTTTAGGCCAGAATTTGAGTAATTTATCTTTAAATTCAAATTGTCGTGTAAAAGTAAAACTAACCACACTAACCAATTTAGTGATAAAGTTAATTATTTAATTACAATCTACTCATATTAGTGATTTAAATTAATTGACTTTTTACACAAAAAAAAAGTGACGAGGAAAATTTTCCGCGGGGAACCCGATCCCCGTGAATTCTCTGCGGGGATGGGGATGGAGAATGGCATCCCTGGCTGCACCTCGCTCCATGGACATCTCTAGGTGCGAGGACAATGCCTTCAAAACTTGATTAGAATTGGTATCTGACATATATTTAATTTTTTAATTTTTTTTTATCTTTTCTACTTATGATTTAGAGAAATGCACTGTATAAACTCTCTAACCCTAAAATTTCATTATGTATTTATAACATTATCTCTAATAAAATCATTCTCCCTCTACCCCATGGATGACTGTTAGTGTACCATGAAAATCTGTATGACAATCTTCTCTATTTTTTTTACGTTTTCTGTTATTAAGAGAGCTCATTAAGCTAGTTGTGTTTATTTAAATTATGTTATCAGTTGATTGATTTTATGTTAGATTGTTTGATAATCAGTTGAATAGTTTGTTTATGTGCTTTTACATAGTGTATCTTCTGTAAAAGGTCCTTGTGCACAATCACTTGAAATCAATGAAATTCTGCTTCATTTGTGATCCTATGCTAATTTTGAATCATTTTATGGTATCAGAGCTTAAAAGTCTAACGACTTAAATCTTAGATTTTTTTTTTTTTTTTTTTGCCGAGCGTGAACTCTCCATCTAGGGTTCAATCATCAACAACAACTATTTCCACTTCTATTCCTCTAAAGGTAATCAATCTTGGAAGCAAAATCAACACCATAAAGTTGGATGAAAGGAATTTTCTCTCATGGAAATTACAAAATACCACTACTTTGGGTGGTTTTGGTCTCAAGAAATTCATTGTTCCAGACAGCCTCGTGCCTTCAAGTTCATCAGCGACGAATCTTTCGTCATCATCAAGAATTATCAATCCATAATATGACTATTGGATTAAGCAAGATAGCTTAATCACTTATTGGCTTCTTGGAGCAATGTCGAAGGATATTCTTCCCGAAATGCTTGATTGTGATTCATCAAAAAAGGTACGGACGATACTTAACGCAAGATTTTCTTCCTGTAATATGGTTCGAGTTCTTGATCTAAAAGGAAAACTGGAAGCGATGAAAAAGGGAAATATGACACTCGAAGAATATTTCCATAAATTTAAGAATTTGGTTGATTGCTTGAAAGCTATTGGAAGAAAGATATCTCGTGATGGTTATATAATGTATATTTTGGTTGGATTAGAATAAGAATATGATTCAACGGTATCTGCAATTACTAATAAAGATGAATACCCATCTTTACAAAAAGACTATTCTCAACTTATTGCCCAAGAAAACCAGATTGAAAGACATGGTTCTGTGAAACCTTAATGGTTCTGTACCTTCTGTGAATCTAACAACTCAGAGTCAATCAAAGCAATCTCCTAATTCTTCTTCTTTGATGGGAAATGATGCAAAATAGAAGAGGTAAGAATTAAGAAAGTAAGCAAAACAAGAAGTTTTTAAATAACAACAGAAAGCCTCAATGCCAAGTCTGTGGCAAATTTGGGCATACAGTCTTAAAATGCTATCTTCTACTTAAGAAATGATTTCAAGGATCAAATACTACTCCACATGGACAAGGATTCTCTTCTCAATCTCAAGGATAGAGTATGAATCCATCTTCAATAAATATAGTGTCCATTAAAAATGGGTTTAACAGAGAAAATCAGTGGTTTCTAGACTCAGGGGCCATAAATTATGTCACAAATGATGTATCCAACTTAATCTGTGGATCGAAATATCTGGGAGATAACAAAGTATTGGTTGGCAATGGTGCAAGTTTGAATGTTTCTCATATAGGATCTTCTTTTCTTCAGTCCTCTACTTATCCAAAATCTATCTTTCAACTTAAAAACTTGCTACATGTCCCTAAATTTTTTTTAAAAAAAAAAATCTTGTAAATTTGCTAAAGATGATTATGTCTTTTTTGAATTTCATTCAAATGTTTGTTTTGTAAAAGATCTCAATGGTCAAACTCTACTCCAAGGCAATCTTGTTGATGAACTTTATTGTTTTGCAATGGAAGAAGTAATGTCCTAGGAGTCTTCATTCAGATGATGTTCATTCTCCAAAGCTCGGTCTTAAGTTCTTCATACATCAACTATTCAATGTAATCCAAACCTATTGTCTATACTTTCTATAGTCGATATTGGACATAATAGGTTAGGTTATCTAAATTTTATTATCGTTCAGCAAGTCTTGTTTTCTTGTAATATTTCATATTCAAATAAAAGGAAGTTCTCCATTTTTCATGCTTATACTATTGCAAAAAGTCACAATCTTCCTTTTTTATATTCTCAAACCACATATACAACTCCTTCACAACTTGTTGTAACTGATATTTGGGGTCCATCTTATCAAGTATCTAGAAATGGTTTCAAATATTGCATAAGCTTTTGTTGATGCTTTCTAAAGATATACTTCGATTTATTTTCTTAGAACTAAAAATGAAGCATTTAGTGTTTTTCTATCATTTAAGCATACAGTAGAAAAATTTTAGATCATTCTATACTTCATCTTCAAACAGAAGGTGAGGGTGAATTTCGTTCATTTACTCCTTATCTAAAATTCAATGGTATTGAACATAGGATGTCTTGTCCACATACTTCTCAATAAAACGATCTTGTCGAAAGAAAACATAGACACATAGCTGAAACGAGTTTAGCCTTGTTGTCCCATTCTTCTTTACATCTTGAATTTTGGGATGAAGCTTTTTCTCTTGTTGTTTATTTGATAAATAGACTCCTTACTTTAGTTCATCAAAAGATATCTCCCTTAGAAAGGCTTTTTGGCAACAAACCAAACTATTCCTTTTTAAAAACGTTTGGTTATTTGTGTTACCCTTTTTTGAGAGCCTATAACAAGCACAAACTTGATCCAAGATCCACCCATTGTATTTTTTTGGGGTATAGTTCCATTCATAAAGGATATAAATTTCTTTCCATGTCTTTTCTTCAGTCTACACAGTCATATTTAAATATCTCATCAACTTCAAGTTATCTACCGATTTTGCAAGTCTTTTAGCCAATTTCTAGTGAACCTACTACCTCACCTTTATGTACTGTCATAAATAAACCAGTCACCTCCAATTTCAATAGATACTATACACTATAATAATTAGTGTACAGATCAATTACCCATCAGTTTTTTAACTTCTTCTCCACCCAAAATTTCTCCTTTGAACATTTCAGACTCTATCAATGTTGCACCAGTCCATGACTCACCAATACTTTCATCTCCTCTTTCACCTTTATCTCAAAACCATTATGATCACACAAATAATGAGGATTCATTCACTGCTGCACTATTGCCTCATACATCTCTTGCTGTCAATAACCATCCAATGGTTACAAGATAAAAAAATGGTATTTTTAAGTCCAAAATTCTGGCAGTGGAGTATCTTGAGATGGAGCCTCAAACGTTAAAGAAGCTCTTAGATGTCCTCATTGGGTGAAAGCAATGACAGAAGAATATAATGCTCTTTTAGCAAATAAAACATGGGATTTAGAACCACAATCAATAGACAAAAATGTGATCGGATGCAAATGGGTGTTCAAGATCAAAAGAAATTCATATGGATCTATAGCAAGATATAAAGCAAAGTTGGTAGCCCAAGGTGATACTCAAGTTGTAGATGTTTATCGCATTGAAACTTTTAGCCTTGTTATAAAACCTATGACCATTAGAATTTTGTTTACACTTGCTTTATATCATGGTTGGAAATTGAGACAGATGGATATCAATAATGCATTCCTTCATGGATTGTTAGAAGATGACGTGTAAATGACTCAACCACTAGGGGTGATTAATTCGTCTGCTCCTATAATGGTTTGTAAAGTGAAGAAAGCATTGTACGGTTTGAAGCAAGCTCCACAAGCATGGTTTGATAGATTGACCTCGTTTTTACATTCACTAGGGTTTGTCAACTCAAAAGTTGATCCATCTCTTCTGATTTATCATAAAAATGACATAGGTTGTTATATTCTAGTCTAGGTAGATGATATTATCATCACTGATAGCTCTTTACAAATGATTGATAAGCTAATTGTTGATTTAGATAATCAATTTTCTCTTAAAGATCTTGGGTTGTTAAACTACTTCTTGGGTATTGAAGTTTCATACTTAGCCAATGGTGGTTTGTTTCTTTTGAAGGAACTCTAATGGAGAGAACTTGAGCTGAAGCAGATTGACAAAATTCTATTTTCATTGAATATAAAGTTTATAGTTTACAATAAGCAAGATATGCATTTAATTCTAAATTACAACATGTTTTAGAAAGGGTTTCAAGAAACCTCACCTTTGAAAACTTTTTTTCATATTTTCCCTCGAATGGTTCACGAACAACTTGAAGACTTTCTTCAAGATTAACCTCGAACAAAATTGAACACTACCACGAAGGTTACCTTGGTATTCTCAATGTGAGAACCCAGGAGCGGTGGGCTCTGGCTATTTTGGTTTTGAGAGAAAACTTAATGTAATGGAGGAAAGATTGAGAACTTTCTCAAAAAATAAAAAACACAGAACTCTTTTGTAGTTTTTCTCACTTTTGTCAATCCCGATTAACCAAACAAGAAGAAGAAGAAACATTTTCTTTTATTCTCCTTGCCAAAAATAATCACCACTCACTTACGTGAGTGAAGATAAAAGAATGGGAAAGGAGTTATAATTCTTTTCCTTATTATTAAAATAGTAATAATATAAATATAAATATGATAACTAACTTATCATATTATATATATATTAAATTATATGTTATATCAAATATAACATATAACCTATAGTTTTAATATTGTATCACATACAATGTAAGCTACAGTTTCTTTTCTCTTTTATATGACATTTAATATAAACCATATTTATATAAATTTAAGAACTATGAATCCAATTCATAGAAACTATATTTGAATCTCATTCAAATATTTATTTCCTCCCATTAAGCTGTAATGTATCAAATACATTATGATAATTATATCACATATAATTGAAACAACTTAATAATATCATATATAATTAAATCCCTTTATTAATTTGAATAATTCAAATTAATCCAAAAACTGATTCTCAATTAATCCTACTGAGCTACCAAGGGGACCTCATGGACGTGTAACTTGAAACTCCAATGGTACATGGATAATTAATTAAACTCTTTAATTACATTATTCACCATCTGTTAACTGTTGGGCACTCCACTAAAGACCGACAGCTGCACTCTTTGCACTACAAATATATTTATGTGTCCATTGGATATAATCAATCAACAGTACGATGATCCTTTCACAAATTGCTCATAAGTATAGCTAGGCCAAATTACTGTTTTGCCCATGTAGTTACATCTAACTCCTTAAGTACCATTGATCCCTCTAATAAACAATAGAGCATAGTCCAACTATGACTAAACTTCTCTCGTGCTAGGAGATGGTGTAGCGCCACATTGTTCAAGACCTGGAATAAACCCTTAAGGGAGCAATTTATCTACTTACACTTGCCTCGAGGAAGGAGTAAATTTCATCTTGTGTAGTTGTATTCCCAGCTCCTCAATCTGACGAATCTCCAAAATGGTAGGTTTGTTGAGTCGGCGATCTGGCCACTCTCACCCATATAAATCAAAGGACCGCCCTCATAGGCAGGAGCACACAACTCCCTCAAGATTCAAGTCATGTTACCTATGGTCATCCTGGTGAAATGTAAGTCTCTATTATGAAGGACGTTATATAATAAGACAAACATTTCGTGGTCCGGTCTTATACAAACTTCTTTGTATAAAATATCTCCGATCACATGTCTATACATGAATGATCAGAATCGAATCACTTGTAGCACCTTACAACAATTGTAACACCTACAAAGCGGGACATACTTGTAGTGTCACCAGGATAAGGTACCCGACCTTATCCATCTACTATAGACCATTTAAGTTATCACTTAAACATGATCCACCCGTATGTCTCTACATACATGTTTAAGTTACAAAGATAACCTCAGATGTTAGTTTATTGGTTTATGGTTAATGCAACTAAAATATCATATATTTTATAGACAATGAATAAAATATCATATATTTTATTGAATACATGATGAGTTTGTTTAACAACATTTACAAACTATACGACCTACGAGATTTAGGGCATCAACCCCAACATCTTTCACATAAAAAGCATGTATCTGATTTGTTATATAAGACAAAAATACAAGATGCTAGATCTATCTCTACTCCTATGGTTAGCGGTTCTATTTTATCTGCATATCATGGGGAAAATTTGATGGCGTTCGATTATATAGGAATATAGTGAGAGCTTTACAGTATGTTACTCCAACAAGACCAGAAATTGCATATAATATCAACAAAGTGTGTCGGTTTATGCATTCTCCAAATAATTTTCATTGCAAGCTGTAAAAAGAATTCTTAGATATTTGGCAGGGACTCTTGATCATGGTTTGTTGTTTAAGAAGCCAAAGGATCTAAATATTCATGGTTTTGCTTATGCGGATTGGGCTTCAGACCCAGATGACAGAAAATCAACCTTAGGAGTTTGTGTCTTTTTTTGAGGTAATATTATTCAATAGGCATCAAAGAAGCAATCTGTAATATCAAGATCTAGCATAAAAGCTGGGTACAGAAGTTTAGCCCTTGTGTCGTCAGAACTGATATGGTTGCATTTCTTGTTCACTGAGTTACATATTCAATTATGTCAATCTCCCATACTATGGTGTGACAACTTAAACATTGTGCATTTAAGTGCTAGTCCAGTTCTTCACTCTCGTACAAAACATGTTGAAATTGATATTTGGTTTGTGAGGGATCTTATACATCAAAAGCAAGTTCGAGTGCAACATCTTCCAACTCATGCTCAAATTGTAGATGTTCTTACACAACCCTTTTCTACTGCAAAGTTTCTTCCTTTGAAAGGCAAGGTCAATGTTTGTTCTTCTCACCACATTGGTTGGGGGTATTAAGAGAGCTCATTAAGCTAGTTATGTTTGTTTAAATTCTGTCTTCTATTAGATTGTTTGATAATCAGAAGAATAGTTTGTTTATTTGTTTTTACACAGTTTATCTTCTATAAAAAGTCATTGTGCTTGATTACTTGAAATCAATGACATTCCACTTCATTTGTGATCATCCTCTGTTAATTTTGAATCATTTTATATGTATTTTATATTTGTCGATTTCGTAATAGTAATTAACTGTCATTGATCAATAAATCCTATTTAAAGTTGAAAGATATGCATTTGGAAATTTCAATCAACATATATTAGCTTGACATCTAGTACTGGAAACAATTTAACTCAATCTTATTTAAGATAAACTTAGTTAAGCCAAGCAAAGTTCACTCTTAATTAAAGGATTAAACATTTGAATTCTCATTCTAACATGTTGAATTAAAAAGGTTATAATCATATAAGTTATTTTTTAGTTGACTCAACCACAGGTGAGAATGTCTGGCTGAGTTAGATTGTTAGAATTATGCAAAGACTAATTTAGAATTTTTTAAATTATGAGTTTAAATTATATATTTTTTTAAAAAAAATCTGAATTGTCAAAACCTTTCCTATTCATAGACCACAAAAGTAGATGAGTTTTTTCAATGGGGAACCAATTCACACCAAGGAATTTCTTGAACTTGTATTAGGGAAAAGAAGATAACTTAAAATCCACAGAAGAACAAAAATAAATAACACTTTTATTCCCAATTCTAACTTATCTTAATACCATATCTTTTTAAAGATTTTGATCTTCTAGTACTACTAATATAATATGCTTTTCTGTTCATTGAATTAAATATTTAATTTATATACTTATAGGAATATTGACTATCATTTTGCAACTTTACATTCCATCACAATTATTGTTAAGTTTCTACAATTCATGATTTTCATGATGAAATATTTCAAAATTGTATGTATCCAATAAATTATGTTCATAATTAAGATAACTATAGAATTCACTCTCATACCATATATGTTTCAATTACACATATGTAGCTATAATTCATACTAAAAATCATTAAAAATAGATTTAAATCCTTGTCTTGCTTCATAAACTATCATGTCTATTCATTTTTGTATTTACAATAAACAAATGTTTCAATTTACTTCTAGTAAGTGTGAGGTTTTGAAATAGATTTGAATTTTATTATATAATCAATAAAACATTAGTAAAAAAGAGCATAATTCAATAAGCAGTAAACAGAAATCAGTTATAAACCTTTGAAATATTTAGATACAATTATATCGATAATGGGCCTACAAAATTATGGCGTGAATTATTGGTTTGGGCTGTTGGGCTATTGGACTTCGTTTTAGTTCATATTTGAGGAAACTGGGCTGGAAAAATGTATACAGCCCTATATATATATACACACACATTATAATATTTTTTTCTGAAAAATAATTCTTCATTAAGCCTCAAGGGCAGATGGATACATTTACATCATTTTTGACGAGCAAAATAACCCATTTTGGGAAACTATTACATCAAACACCCGAAAGCTTATAACACCTAGCTCTCGTTGGAGCTTCATGAGCCACTAGATTCAAATTTCTCTGAACAAATGAAGTTATGTCAAACCTAGTTGCAATCATCAAACATTCAACTTCACGATGAAATACTGACTTCCTTATAATCAAGTTCATAGTTACTAAATAATCAGACTCAACAATTATATTAGTTAAGTACATTAATTATGCGAGTCGGTCACCTTCAAGTATAGCTCTAATTTCTAATGAAGGCGGAGTAGGGACAAAATTTAAACATTCCAATGCAAATCCTTTAAGAACACCATATAAATCTCTATAAACAATCTGTAACCTAAACAAAGATGGATTTTGCTTACAAATTCATCCATTGATTTTGCTTCCATGGATTTATTGTTTTTATTTTCAAAGAAGATTCAACTGTCTCTTTGATGAATATGTGGATAATTAGTTTTGTTGAAATTATATTTTAGTCCTAAGGGCGTTTTTGTCGTTTATCAGTCTAGGGTTTCTCATTGTTTGGTTATTTATACATGTTCTTGTATTGTGTACTGGTGATCTGAATTAAAAAATAAATAAATAACTCTTATCGTGGTTTTTTCTCCCTGGTCTAGGGTTTTCCACGTAACTCTGGTCTTTTTTCTTTTCCCCTAACTTTTCGAGATGGTATTAGAGCATGTTGATGAGAACATCGCTGGAATAGAAGAGATTCAGTCATCGACTCTAGTAGGGGATGGAACTCCAAGAGAAAACTCTAACAGTGCTGAAATTAGGGCTACCGTCGATCAATACCTACGGTCATTACTTGGACCAATTCATATTCAACCAGCCTTAATCGATCCAGCCGTTACTGCCGTCATTGTCGTCGAAGGACCCCCGCTACTGTCGACGACGACTTCAACCACACTGTCGCCGCTGCCGTCGAGACTCGACCATCCGCTGTCAGCCCAGCCCAGATACAAGCATCCGCCGTCGACTTCCTATGTCTTCCAGCCGCCGGGTTTTACAGCCGCTGATTCTGCTTCAGATTCCGCTGACGGAAGGGTTTCAGGTCAATCGTTCTCCCTTCCGACATTACCTAGTTCTGTCTACCCATCGAATCTTCCATCTTCGAGTCTTTCTTCATCATCGAGTTTTCCATATTCAAATCTTCCAAGCCCTCTGAATGTGCCCGATATATCGGTCTACCAGAACCTACAATGTCATTTGAACCACCCGGTCCAGCCGAACCTGACTCAACCAAACCCGGTCCAGTCGAACCCTTAACAGCAACTTTTTGTCTCCCACTATTTTTCCTCTGGTCAGCCAGCTCCTCCTGTTGGTTTTCCCACACCGACAGAAACGATATCTTCAGGGGTTTATAGGTAGAAACAACCTACAACGATTCATGGTGGGACTATTAGTGTTCAACAGCAACTGGCAAACCTTCAACACCAAATTTCTATACTTGGAGCAGCTGTTAGATCTTCGGCCAATCCTTCAACAGATTTTCTATCAGATACATACCCAGGGGTTTTGTTATGTTCAGAAACTCCGGTAACTACTTACCCTACTTTGCCTTTCACAAACATCATGTCTGGGTCTGTAGGCAATTCTGCAGGAATTTCCATTGGCGAAAAACTTAATGGACAGAATTATTTTTCTTGGTCACAATCTGTGAGGATGGTTCTCAAGGGGCGGCACAAGTTCGGGTATCTAACAGGGGAAATACCCAGACCAAACCCCAGGGATCCTCAGGAACGGATATGGAAGGGGGAGGATTCTCTCCTTCACTCAATTTTAATAAATAGTATGGAGCCTCAGATCGGTAAGCCTCTTCTTTACTCAGCTTCTGCTTGGGATATCTGGGAAGCTGTCCAGAAACTTTACTCGAAGAGGCAGAATGCTTCACGCCTTTATACCTTGAGAAAACAGGTGCATGAGTGCAAGCAAGGGACACTCGACGTAACATCCTTTTTCAATAAATTATCACTGTTGTGGCAGGAGATGGATCTATGTTGAAAAATAGTTTGGAATTGCCCAGTTGACGAGGTTCAGTATTCAAAGATTAAGGAGGCTGACCGTGTCTATGATTTTCTAGCTGGCTTAAACTCGAAGTTTATGGTGTTCGGAGCCGAATTTTGGGACAAAGACCAATACCGTCCTTGATGGCAGTTTGCTCCGAGGTCAGATTGGAAGAAGATCGAACCGGCGCTATGAATGGTACAACGCCTAATACCCTGGACTCTGCTGCGTTTGGAGTCAAGTCAACGGGTTCAGAAAATGACAAACAGGATGGAAAGAACCCTCCAATTTGTGAGCATTGCAAGAAACCATGGCATACGAAAGATCAATGCTGGAAATTACATGGCCGACCTCCAAATAGCAAGCGGCGTTCTCCAAACGACAAATCTAAGTCTGGTCGCACCTTCGTTAGTGAAGCTGTTGATGGTGCCCCTCTAGGGACGAGCCAGATGGATCCAGGTACGGTCGGAAGCGGCAGTATTGCACAGTCAGGTACTCCCCATTCCTTTAGTTTCTTTGTTGAGGGAGATGAATCCTGGATTCTTGATTCTGGAGCAACGGACCATCTAACTGGTTCGTCTGACCAATTTCTCTCCTATTATCCAAGTGCTGGAAATGAGAGAATAAGAATTGCAGATGGGTCATTTGCCTCTATTGCAGGAAAAGGCCACTTATCCCCAGTTCAAGGACTGATTTTGCAGAATGTCTTATATGTGCCCAAAATATCTTATAATTTGCTATCAATCAGTTAGTTAACCAGAGATTTGAACTGCAAAGTTGTGTTCTCACCAGATACTGTTTTGTTTCAGGACCTGAGCTCGGGGAAGATGATTGGCACTGCCCGACACAATAGAGGGCTCTATTTTCTTTCTGACGATGCTTCGTTTAGGAGTTATCTAGCACTTATTTACTGTCTTCTCTTATTATTTTTGAAACTGATTTCTTATTATGGCATTTTCGTCTTGGACATCCAAATTTTCATTATATGAAATATCTATTTCCCCATTTATTTCGTAATGTGAATGTGTCATCATTGTCATGTGATGTTTATATCCGTGCTAAGCAGCCTAGGGCGTCTTTTACCTCACAACCCTATAAACCTTCCCGACCCTTCCACCTGATACACAGTGACGTTTGGGGCCCTTCGAATGTCACAATGGTATCAGGTAAACGGTGGTTCGTTACATTCATCGATGATCACACTCGTCTTACATGAGTGTTTCTTCTTACAGACAAGTCTGAAGTGACGACGGTCTTTCAACAGTTTTACATTATCGTCGAAACCCAGTTCAATACCAAAATTGCCATTCTTCGAAGTGACAATGGGCGTGAATTTTTAATCAGACCCTTCGTGAGTTCTTAAACTCGAAAGAAATTGTCCACCAAAATTCCTATGCCTATACACCTCAGCAGAATGGGGTGGCCGAACGAAAAAATCGCCACCTCATTGAAGTAGCCTGATCCCTCATGATACCTGCATCCTTACCCTCGTATCTATGGGGGGATGTTGTTCTTACTGCAACTCAACTCATAAATCGGATGACCTCCCGTGTGCTCAAATTCCAAACCCCCTTAGAAAATTTTAAAGAATCCATCTCGTCCACTCGCCTTTTCCCTGATGTTCCTCTTAGAGTTTTTGGGTGCACCTTGTTCGTTCATAATCATGGTCCTCACCAAAGTAAATTTGCTCCTAGGGCCTACAAATGCATCTTTGTTTGTTATTTTCTCCATCAACGAGACTACAAGTGCTTTCAGCCTTCCTCTCGAAAGTATTTTGTCACCATGGATGTCACATTTCTGGAGAACAAGCCATTCTTTCCCGTTAGTCCTCTTCGGGGGGAGACTTCGATGAAGAGGCTAACACTTCCACCTACTCTGTTCCCTTAGACTTGTTTCTCGAACCTATCCCTGAAACAGAAACAAATGAACCTATCCTTCCTACAAAACAAGTACCTTGGATAACCTACTATCGAAAGCATCTCCGAAAGGAAATGGTTCCCGAAATTGTTTTCCTTGTTGCTCCGCTAGAAGGTGTTCAAGAGTCAGAACTGGAACCGGCTCAGGGTCAAGGTACCCCTAATCATAATGACAACGAGTATGTTGAAGGTGATATAGGGGACTCAGGTGAAGTCAGAGATGATGACAGTACAGTCAGGGATGATGGCAATAATGAAGCGCCCAGTGGTGCTCAAGGGACTGAAAATGAACAACAGTTGG
Source organism: Benincasa hispida (assembly GCF_027475165.1). NCBI lineage: Eukaryota > Viridiplantae > Streptophyta > Magnoliopsida > Cucurbitales > Cucurbitaceae > Benincasa > Benincasa hispida. The sequence continues at coordinate 12,114,927 of NC_143481.1, forward strand.
GTACAGATCAACAGGTTGACAAGACCAATAAGATTGAGGTTGATATTACCTTGGATTTGCCGATAGCTCTTCAAAAAGGTACTAGGTCGTACACTAAACACTCTATGACAAGCTTTTTGTCTTATAGTAACCTGTCTACGAGATTTAGAGCTTTCACCACCAGCTTGGATAATGTGATAATTCCGGACAATGTGCACAAGGCTTTGAAAATTCCTGAATGGCGAGGTGCAATTATGGAGGAAATGCGGGCCCTTGAGACTAATAAAACATGGAATCTGGTTAGTCTTCCGAGAGGGCACAAAACCGTAGGGTGCAAGTGGGTGTTCACTGTCAAATACAAGTCAGATGGAAATCTCGACAGATATAAGGCCAGATTGGTTGCAAAAGGACTCACTCAGACGTATGGAGTGGATTACTCAGAAACCTTCTCACCTGTGGCAAAACTTAACACTATTCGTGTCCCCCTTTCTGTGGCTGTTAATCAAGACTGGCCTCTCCATCAGTTGGATGTGAAAAATGCGTTCCTGAATGGTGAACTGGGAGAAGAGGTTTATATGAACCCACCTCCAGGTTTTGAAGTCCAGTTTTGGCAATCAGGTGTGCAAATTGAAAAAATCCTTGTATGGACTGAAGCAGTCCCCTAGAGCTTGGTTCGATCGATTCACCACCTTTGTTAAATCTCAGGGGTTTGTTCAAGGGCATTCAGATCACACCTTGTTCACTAAAAAGTCAGCACCAGGAAAAATAGCAGTATTGATTATCTATGTTGATGATATTATACTATTAGGAGATGATTCAGCAGAAATTGACAGTTTGAAACGATGAATGGCAGATGAGTTTGAGATAAAAGATCTCGGTACCTTACGATATTTTCTAAGAATGGAGGTAGCAAGATCAGTAGAAGGGATCTCAGTGTCTCAGAGGAAATACACACTCAATTTGTTGAAAGAAACTGGAATGACAGGGTGTAAACCTGCAGATACACCTGTAGAAGCCAACCTCAATCTGATAGAGTCAGCAGATGATGTTCTTGTAAACAAAGAAAGATATCAACGGCTTATGGGGAAACTGATATATCTGTCACATACCAGACCTGATATATCATATGCAGTTAGCTTGGTCAGTCCGTTCATGCAGGCTCCATGTGAAAGACACATGGAGGCAGTCACACGGATCCTGAGGTATCTGAAGTCTTCTCTTGGAAAGGGCTTGGTTTTCAGAAAGCATGATAAAAGGTGTATCAAGGCCTACACAGATTCTGACTGGGCCGGTTCTGTTACAGATAGAAAATCTATCTCAGGATACTGTACCTTTGTGTGGGGAAACTTAGTTACTTGGAGAAGTAAGAAGCAAGGCGTCGTGGCTAGAAGCAGTGCCGAAGCCGAATATAGGGCAATGAACTTGGGTATATGTGAAGAGATTTGGTTGAAGAAGGTTTTGGTAGATCTACATCAAGAAAGTCATGACTCGATGGGACTTTACTGCGATAACAAGGCTGCCATTAATATTGCACACAATCCGGTTCAGCATGATAGAACCAAACACGTTGAGATTGACTGACACTTCATCAAAGAAAAACTGGATAACAGTAGCATTTGCATTCGTTATGTTCCGTCCAACCAACAAGTTGCGGATGTTCTCACCAAAGTGTTACCCAGACAAACTTTTGACACCTGTGTTAGCAAGTTGGGTCTCATTGACATCTACACCCCAACTTGAGGGGGAGTGTTGAAATTATATTTTAGCCTTAAAGGTGTTTTTGTCTTTTATCAGTTTAGGGTTTCTCATTGTTTGGTTATTTATACATGTTATTGTATTGTGTATTGGTGATCTGAAATTAAAAATAAAAAATAAAAAACTCTTATCGTGGGTTTTTCTCCCTGGTCTAGGGTTTTCCACGTAACTCTGGTGTTTTTTCTTTTCCCCTAACTTTTTGAGAAGTTTTAATACATGTTTGTGAGTGATTTTGAAATTGTTAAAATTACTTGGTCGCTCTTGATATCACTTCAAACAACGTCTTTAATCATTTAAAATTAATTAAATATTAAATTTTGCTTTTAAGTCCAATTTTTATTTCATTAAAAATTGTTTTAAATTATTAAAAGCATGTTTCATAATGATTTTAAAAATAACAAAAGTGATTTTAATCATTTCAAAATTACTCCAAAACCTCTCTTACATTAATATAGATAAAATTATTGAACTTTTTTAAATTAAAAAAAAATGGTTTATTATTGATGAAATGCAATATGTGCATCAACTCAGTGGTTAGGAGCCACCACCTTCTTTTTTAGAAGTGAAATACATGAACTTCTACTACTATGTCCATCAAACTTTTTTAAAAAAACAAAAACAAAAAATAAAAAAATAAGTTTTAACTACTGAAAACCCATTGATTTCATCATCCCTAAATGGACTACCTTATTCCCTCGCAGAAGGGGAAAAAACGTGTTCCATCCACATTAAATGCATATTTGGCAATGATTCGGATATTGTTAAAATCAATTTTGTCAAACACATATTTAATCATTCGAAATTAATTTAATATTTAATTCAATACTTTTAAATGTAATTGTTATAATTAAAATTAGCTTTAAATGATTGAAAGTAGAGGTACTCATATGATACGATAATCCGAACAACCCAACTCGTCTGATACGATAAAAAAAATGATTTATTATTGATGAAATGCAATATGATACGATAATGGGTTGAGTTGGATTTTTTTAATTGGGTTGGGTTTTGAGTTAGGATTATTAAGAATTCAGGTTGACCTAACCCAACTCGAATTACTAATATTAATATTAAAATAATAATAATAATATATATATAATTATTTACATTTTAGTAGCCTTTTAGGATTTTAACTTCAAGCCCGACGACGATCTCTCTGTCTCTCAGCCTTCTCTTCTCAACTTTTGCTGTCGTCATTCATCATCTCGTCTGGTCGTTCTCTCTATTGTCGTTAGTCGTTCATCGTCGTTCTCTCTAGCCGATTTCGAGGTTAGTAACACATTACCCCCTTCTCTCTGGCCGATTTCGATGTTCTTCATTCAAGCATTCTCTTCTCAATTATCGTTGTTGTCATTCGTCATCTCGCCTGGTCATTCTCTCTATCGCCGTTTGTCCGTCCATTTGTCGTTCATCGTCATTCTCTCTAGCCAAGTTTGAGGTTAGTAACACATTACCCCCTTCTTTCTGGCCGATTTCAAGGTTCTTCATTCATGCCTTCTCTTCTCAGTTTAAATTACTTAAGTTTAATTTCATATCTAAAATATATGGTTTCTGCATTTCTCTTTGACATTTTATGTTTAATTTCAGATCTCCACAAGATTTTGTTTCAGACTTCCAATTCTAATGTCCGATTTCGAGGTTAATAAAAATGTAAATTATCTATTGAGTTTCAAACAAAACAAAATGAGTGTTATATTGTTTTTAAAATTAACAAAAAAAATTGTACAAGCCAACAACCCAACTCGAATTTTAAGGGTTGTGTTGGGTACCCTACTCAGATCATTCGGATAGCCAATCCGACCCATCTGAATTTTTAGATTGGTCTAAAATTTATCTCAAACCCAACCCAATCTATACATACCCCTAACTAAAAGTATGTTTCAAAATGATTTTAAAAATGAAAAATTTGATTTTAAGTATTTCAGATACAATCCCAAACATGTTATAATTGTCTTTGGGGTTTCAAGCAATCAATAATCATTTAGGGACCTTTTTTTTGGAAAGAATAATCATTAAAGGAGCTTATATTTATCTAAATAATGATTTTTCAGTCCACCTAACTCCAAGGTTGGTGGTATTATTATTTATTTTGTTTTTATTTTTACTTTGAAGCATTAATTTTTTTTCCTTAAAGTTTTGTTTTTTTAAAAAAATATATTTTGGAATAGTGACATGGTCAATGTATAAAGGATAGAAATGAAAATAATTGACTGTTCATATAAAAAATCCAGCCACTAGTATGCTTTTGCTTTCATCTTTTTTTCATTTTTAACCATCGTGGCATCCAAAACAAATACAAATAAGCACCTAAGTTGTTATTTTTCTCTTTGTACATATGCGAAAAATATTTTTTTAATATTTAAAAACAAATAAATCATCATGTGACCGTTTTTAATTGATTATAGCAGGAACTACCTAATAGATCGGTTGCACCTAAATTTTAAAAATCAAATTGTTATCAAACAGAACTATCATTTTGAAATTAAAGTTATGATTTACAATCATAATATTATCTCATGTTCGTATTATTTTTTCTTTTTTTCACTTACTAATATTTTATTTTATAACAATTATAAGTTGATCGTATTGTAAAATGACCTGCGGCCTCAAATTAGCAATTTCAATTTGTTTAATAAATGAATATCACCATGTGGCTTGAAAGAATATCAAGCTAAAGATTAAGTAAAATAAATTTGACTGGTAAAATAATTCTTCTAAATAAAGCATTCGTACACTTTAAAGTTTAAACACAAAGAATAAGACATAATTTTGCAAGTCGAAAGTAACTTTGAACTTATCAACTAAGCAAAAATAGGAAAAAAAAAAAAAAAAAATATATATATATATATATATATATATATATAAAAAAAAAAAAAAAGGCAGGGCGTGACATTGCTTCATTATAATTATTTATTTTATATATCGCTCGTGGCTAAATATCCAATTAAAATCAGCCACGTGGAATCTCAATGTGGATAATCCTCTAAGCATACACGCAAGTCTGTCGTTCCGGATAAAGATCGACCTCCAAATTTTTATTTCCTTTTTTAAAAAATCTTTCCAATATCAAATTTTTATATATATAAAAAAAAGGTATGGTCAATGGTCATGATCATGAGAATCTCGAGGAGTAATAAAGCTGGAGAAAGATCAAGTGTGCCACGTGGATAGTTTTTTATTTGAGGCGCCAAGAATCATGTGGGACCAAAACCATCACCGCCAAGTTACCAGCCTCCACGTGGACAAATATCTACATTCAACTCACCTAGTCCGGCCACGTGGATGCGAGAAGCAACCTCTTTTATTTTTATTTTTTTAATTTTTCTTTACTTTTTATCGAAATTCTAAAATAATTTAAAACAAAATTATTCTCTATCGGACTCTCCAAGTGTCCCCTAAGCATGTGACCTTCCTTGTATTTGTCCACGTCCCAGACAAACTTTTGTCCTATAAAATCCACTCTCTTAAAGTATACCAACTTGCCCAGATTTGTTAGCGATCACGTGTGAATGTCAACTTCAGTTTAGCTCAACAGACATAAATATGTATTAACGATCGATGGATTTGTTGTTTAAATCATTCACTTACATTATTATATTAAAAACAAAAAGGAAAATCAAATTGATGACATTTAAGATTATGGTAGATATCTTGATCTATATCTGAATCGACAAATTGTTAGTGTGTATATACTTACATTGACCATAATTTTAGTCTAAATATGACTCGTTAAGATAAATCACATATTACTTTAAAAAATCGATAGTTGGACAATACAAATTTATGTATTGATACATGATGGTAACTATTTTAGTGATGTGTAATTTGAGGTATTATTTGTTTATTCTAATAAATGTAAGGGAAGAATACGAACCTTTTAATTTATTAGTGGAGAGTACATATTTTATACCTATATTTTAGATTAAATAATTTATATATATATATATATATATATATATGAAGTGAGAAAATTGAACCAACTTCGAAATCAATAGTATAAATTATTATTATTATTATTATTTCTTAAAGAAGGATTGAGGTTTATAGTTGGTTTTTAAATGTAACGTGTGTGTATATTTTATCAGTAAATTAAGAAACTTTTACTACCGGTAACCCCAAAATAGCATAATTTAGTGGTTTATGTTTTATTGAATCGAAATTTAGTTCATTAAGAACATAGTCAGTTGAATCGTATCCTCGATAGGTCTATATATAAATAATTTTGATTTCCCGAACTATTTTAGTTCAATTTGGATTTTAGTTTGTACAATCAAATTAAACACTACCTCTACCCATGTTTTTTTTTTAAAAAAAAAATAATAATCAATTTCTGACAATGATTTCAAAATCCAACCCAATTTTCTAAAATAAAAAAATTAATTTTCATTTTTAAATTTTATCCAAGAATCCAAATGTTATAAAGAAATTGTAAGAAACCAAATTTAATATTAAAAAAATTAGAAACTCAATAGCCATCAATAGAGTTCAAATAAGAGTTGAATTACAAATTTAATCTCTCAAATTTATATTGGATTAAAATTGGAATATTTCAAAAAATTATCAGTTATAAATAAATTTATTACATAAAAGTTTATAGATGAAATAAAAAGGACAAAATTTGCAATTTAACGGCAATTTCAAAGGTTTGAAAAAGCAAACTCATAATTTAATAACTTAAAAAAAAAAGTACAAATAATGTTATATTATATCTTAAACTTGAAGCCAAGAGAGTGGGAAGGAAAAAGAAAAAAGAAAAAGAAACAAAAGGTGCAGCACGTTAGCATGGACATGAGAACAGAGCAGTATACCCCAGGGATTGGCTAGATATTTAACGGGAGAAAACAGAGGGAAGTTGAGTAACCGACCGCGGTTGAAAACCAAAATCCCACCACCGTCTCTTCGGGCCTCCGCCTGAAAAACTGGCAGTTCCCATTTCATTTCCATCTTCAAAAACCCTCCCACTCCATTTCTCTCTCACAACAATTCACCATGATCACCGAATCAAAGCTCCTCAATCCGATGGCCCACATTTCATCCTGGGACTCCCTCGACGATCCCGCCGCCGCAATCCCGTCCTATTTCACCGCCGGCCACGTTTCGCCTCTCGATTCGCCCACGGCGGCGCTCATGGACTCCGATTCGTCCTTCTGGGAAGATCCAGATTTGCCGGCGGCTGTCGACGCCTTTTCGTGCGACCATTTCCGGATGTATGAGTTCAAAGTCCGCACGTGCGCACGTGGGAGGTCACACGATTGGACCAAATGTCCGTACGCTCACACCGGCGAGAAGGCTCGTCGCCGTGATCCGAGGAAGTTCAACTATTCCGGCGCCGAGTGCCCCGATTTACGCCATGGGTGCTGTAAGAAAGGAGACGCCTGTGAGTACGCTCATGGAGTTTTCGAAATTTGGCTCCACCCAGACCGGTACCGGACTCAACCCTGCCGTGACGGAACCGGCTGTCGACGGCGGGTCTGTTTCTTTGCCCACTCGTCCGAGCAACTCCGGATTCCGGGGAAACAGAGCCTCAGGTCTCCACGCGCGAGAGAAATCGCCGTGCCTGCTGTGTCATCGCCGACGTCGATCCTATTATCGCCGTCGTCGGACTCGCCGCCTATGTCTCCTATCAGCCCTGTAATCAGCGGCGGCGAATCTTTCAGCAGATTAGTCGCATTGATGCACAGTCTCCACCTGGATGAATTAAAAACGAATCCCGCCGTGTCCGGCTTCAGTCCAAGTTTCCGGCGGAACTCCGGCGCATTTGATCTATGGGACAGAGGAAATGAAGAAGAACCAGCAATGGAGAGAGTAGAATCAGGGAGAAACCTACGAACCCAAATGTATGCGAAATTAATGAGAGAGAATTCAGTGGACCGTGTCCGGCCACTGATATCGGCCGGATCTCGGAACTAGTTCCAGAAGGAGAGGAGGAAGAAGACGAAGAAGCCATTTTTACTTTAATCGAGTTTCAGTGAATCAAATCCCTTCCTCCCATTTCTTTTTTATTTTTGTTATTTTGTACTTGTATTTGTATTTTCTACTAATTTCTGTAAATGGGTCAATGTTAATTTGTGGAGGTGAGCGAGTGAGTTACAATTTCCCCCTATTTGTACAGAAACTTAATGGGAATTAAATAAAATTTGTTTATCGACTGTAAGAAATGAGGAATTTGAAGTTGAAGCAGTGAAGATGAAGGCAGATTCATCTAAATATTATACAAAATCCAAAGCTTGCTTTTCAATACTGCTGCTGGTGGCTGCTCACTCAATCCATAAACCTTGTTTCTGTAAGCTTTAAATCTAGTAAATCATGGCCTCTTTTGAGATATCTAATTGAGTGGTTTGTGGTTTCCTTTATAAATCGCAAGCCTTATTATGATCATTATAATTATGTCGTTCACTCTACAGTGTGAGCTGTTTTAAACTCTTTTGATGTTTAATCTGTGTTGTTTTAAATAGAATTGTTTGCTGAATTTTGGAAAAGTTAAAATTTAAATAAATGAAAATGACAGCAACGAATAATGACATAAGATATTTGTTGTCGACTCCGACTTTGATGGATCTTCCGTACAATTGGAATGGATAAGAAAGGAAGGTTGTAGAAGGGGCATCACAAACTCATGGTCAGAGATGTACATTTTCTTTCTAGGAAGAGAGCCCCGTAGCCCGAAAATGAAAAAGGAGAAGTTAAAAAAATGTAGGTGGGACATCTAAATTGCAACTAATAATTTTATTCTCATATTTTTATTTTTATAGTAAAGTCGAGAGTATTAGGCATATTTAAATAATAATACATTTAATTATAGGATGAATTATATATGTAGGTTATTTTATTAGACTGGATCATATTGTGTGATCTAATTAATTAAGGCTTAGATTCCTAATTGATTAATAGATAGAAGCTCCTTCTTAGTTAATTAGGTTTTAATGAGAACTCTAATTGATTTAGTATATAAAGAGGCTTCAGTTTTTTTTTAATCTAAGAAATCCACTAAGGATATTCGATGTTATAATCATCTTGAAACTATTATTAATTTTTTAATAGAATTTGGTAATTTGACATGAATGATTCTAAGGTTTATTTATTCATTATGAATATAAAGTAATTATACTAACAAGTGGTATTAGACCCATTTATGTTAAGTCGTTGGATCTTATTCAATTGATAAAGGATTGATGAAATTTCATTAAAGAAAAAGGTTAAGTTCTCGGTGGCGTAAATATATATATATATATATATATATATATATATATATATATATCGGACGTGATGATGGTAGTGAGCTTGGCGGTGAGGAAAGCTTCTGTTGAAGTCTATTTTCATCTTGTATTTCTTCATTAAAATTTAAAATAAAAATTGGTAATTAGATTACCATTGAAGTTGAATTTTAGTTTGGCTATACACTTAAAATATGAGTACAACTCAATTTCATAATTGTATTGTGCTTACAAAATTTGTTTGTTGGGGTTAATTATCGAAAATAATTTTGGTAATATTCTTCCATTATGTATGTACAATAAATTTGTGCATTTAGGTTTAAATTCGATTGATCATGGGTAGATTTAAGTTTAAATTTGATTAATCATGTTGTGGACTTTTCAAATTTGATTGACCATCTTGTGACATTAAATTTAAATTTGATTAATAATGTGGTAAATTTAAATTTAAATTTGATTGATATTTTGGTGAACTTAAATTTAAATTTTTCACATGTTTAATAATGTTGTGCTAGGTATCTTGTTAAAGGGGTCCACCAAATATATGAAATTATTTTGTTATATTTTAATTGTGAGTATATATTTTGTTGTTTATTATTTCAGTTGGTTTTACTCAAATATGTGGAAATCTGAATTCAATTCTTAAATTGAATGAATCGAACTTCAAGATTTGGAAGGAAAGCCTAAAGATACTTCTCGGGTGTATGAATTTGGACCTTGCATTAAGAACTGATAAATCTACTTTGTTAAATCACCAATAATTTACAATTACAAAAGGAGGGGCAAAAGAGGGAATATACAAGAGGTATTTGTTACAAATGGAGTTGGAGGAGAGAAACCATTTTCAGAGAATTTAGTGGTAGGTGAATTCGGTTAAGAAAATGAACCACTCTCAACTGATAAATAGGACAATCTGAGGTCAAGGAATGGTGTGAAAATTCCGTGAAGATAAATAAGAGCTGAGGAGCTTTTATGGAGAGTATTCCTAACTCTCTCAAATTTCTGCTGGGCTTCACTTCTATTTGTTTTTGTTATGATGTTTGTTAATGATTAATAACGTTGTTTTTTTGTTTAGAAATCCTTCTGAGTAATGAAATATCATTGAGCCAGTGTTCTTCTGTGTTCTCTCTGCTTTCTTTCTTTTCTATTTATTGTTTCTTTGGTGTTGATTCGTGGACAAGGAAGGGATCAATCTAAGATCTTAACAAAGTGGTATCAGAGCCGTAATCCTAGGGAAGACTCAAGTAATGACTCAAAAATAACTTGAAGAAAGGGTGGAGTCGAGTGAGAAGGAGATTTATGGGTTAAAAGAAATATTGCTCGGTTTGTGTAAGAACATTGAGAAGCTAACTGAAGAGGTCAAGGAAAATAATTCCTCTCGGAAGGAGGAGATGGTGGTCATGGAAGGAAGTACCCTTAAAGTGAAAGGGAAACTGGAGGAGGTTGAATCATCCCAAGCGCACAGAGCTGGGAACACGGACAAAGGTAAGTATAAATATTTAGAAATACCTTTTTTCACAGGAGAAAACCCAGAGTCATGGGTGTACTGCGCCGAGCACTACTTCGAAATACATGAGCTATCAGATGCGGAGAAGGTCAAAGTGGCCGTAGTGAACTTCGCTCCAGATGAGGTCGATTGGTTCCGGTGGAGCAATAATCGAAAGGCCATAACCACATGGGAAGAACTTAAGAAAAGACACTTCGAGTATTACAGAACCATTGGTGAAGGAAGTTTGGGCACTCATTTGTTGAAAATCAGGCAAGACGGTTCATATTCAGATTATGTGAAGAAGTTTTTCACGACTCAACGTCATTGCCGGAGCTCTTAGAGAGTGTGCTGAAAGATGCCTTCATTAATGGACTGGAACCAACCTTGCAAGGGGAAGTGATTAGTCATAACCCCAAAATGTTGGATGAATGTATGCGCGAAGCTAAACTAGTGAATGATCGGAACTTGGCCCTGAAATTAGCACTAACAGACCTGGGAGTTGATGGGCTCAACAAAAAGGAGGCCCAACAAGGTAAGAAAGAAACATCAAACAAAGGGCACATGAAGGGCCACGAGGTCCTACCCATGAAACAAGTGTTGATTACGGTTAAGAACTTTCCCTTGAAGAAGGAGACTCCCCTAAAGAGATTGTCAGATTAGGAGTTTAGAGAACGCTTAGACAAGGGCCTTTGCTTTCGTTGCAATGAGAAATATGCGCCAGGGCACCTTTGTAAGGTCAGAGAAAATCGACAGCTAATGCTCTTCTTAGCTAACGAGGAAAAAGACACGGTTGTGGAAGAAGTCGAAGAAGGGGAAGAGAAGCTCGAGCTAAAGAATGTAGAAGTCATGGAGAGAGCTGAACTTGCGTTGAAATCGATAATCGGGTTTTCTGCAAAAGAAACCATGAAGTTGAAGGGTGAGATAAGGGGAAAGGAGGTGCTGGTGCTAATTGACTTGGGAGCAACACACAGTTTCATTCATCAGGATATTGTGAGGGAACTTGAGCTTCCTTTAAAACACTAGACAAAGTTTGGTGTGGTGATAGGCAATGGAACAAAAATTGAAGGGAAGAGTGTCTAAACTACAAGAGCTAGTGGTGAGGGCGGATTTTTTGGCTATGAAGCTGAGGCAGATGAATGGTGTATTGGGGATGCCTTGGTTATGTATTGTACCATGGGTTACATGTGTATCAATTGGCCTTCTTTAACCATGACATTCTGGTCAGGGGACTCACACATAATCTTACGAGGGGATCCCTCTCTCACGAAGGAAGAAGTATCATTCAAGGCTCTCAGCAAATAGTAGGAGGAAGATGATTTGGACCTCTTAGTGGAATTTCAACATCTGAAAATAGAGAAAGACGGGATGGAAAAGTAAGGGGGAGAGGTTGGGGCACCACCTAAATTACCAGTAATGATCTCAACACTCTTAGAACAGAACGAAGACATGTTTGAAATGCCAGCTACGTTACCTCCCAAAAGGGTAGTAGACCACCGAATTACCATCAAGGAAGGTTAGAATCCCATAAACGTTCAACCATACAAGTATGGCCACACGCAAAAAGAAGAGATCGAAAATCTTTTGAGTGAAATGATGCAGGCCTGATTCATACGCCCTAGTAGAAGCCCTTATTCCAACCCGATGTTATTAGACAAGAAGAAGGGCGAGGGATGGCACTTTTGTGTCGATTACAGAAAATTAAATCAGGTAATCATTGTAGATAAGTTCCCGAACCTGTTATTGAAGAACTTCTTGATGAACTACATGGGGCTGCGGTATTATCCAAACTCGACCTCAAGTGAGGATATCACCAAATCAGAATGAGGGAGAGTGACATTGAAAAGATGACTTTTGGCACGCACGAGGGGCATTATGAATTCCTGGTAATACCATTTGATCTCACCAACGCACCTGCTACCTTCCAATCACTTATGAATAAGGTTTTTCGTCCTTTCCTTTGTCGATTCATTCTTGTATTTTTTGACGACATACTTGTGTACAACCATGATATTTCCACCCATGAAATGCACTTGGGAGTAGTATTCAACATCCTGAGAGACAACAAGCTGTATGGGAACCAAAAGAAATGTGTTTTCTGTCAAGAAAAGATACAATACTTGGGGCATTAGATTTCCCAACAAGGAGTAAAGGTGGATGGAGAGAAGATCCAAGCCATGTTAAACTGGCCACAACCAACAAATGTGACTGAATTGCGTGTTTTCTTGAACTCACTGGATACTATAGGAGGTTTATGAAGGGGTATAGTGGAATGATAGATTCACTCATGAAATTACTACAGAAGAATGGGTTCAATTGGGATGAAGAGGCAACCAGAGCTTTTGAAGAATTAAAACGAAAAATGATGTCCTACCTGTGTTAGCTTTGTCGGACTTCTCTAAACCTTTCGTTAATGAAATCAACGCATCAAGAATCGACTTAGGGGCCATGTTATCACAAAATGATAAACCCATTGCATATTTAAGACAAAAATTATCCCTCCGAGCACAGGCCAAGCCGATTTATGAAAGGGAACTGATGGCAGTGGTGTTTGGTCATTCAAAAGTGGAGGCATTACCTCTTGGGAGGAAAATTTATAGTCATATTTGACCAAAAAAGCCCTGAAGTTATTGATCGAGTAGCATGAAGTGCAACCTTAGTTTCGAAGATGGCTGACCAAGCTCCTTAGGTATGACTTTGAAATTCTCTACCAACCCGAGCTGCAGACGCCCTATCTCATGTACCTTCAACAGTAGAAATTCACGTTTTGTCAGCCCCGGCAGTGGTAGACATGGACCTAATTATCAAGGAAGTTGAAAGCGATGAGGAACTTCAACAGATCATTGCCAAGTTAAGGGAGGATCCAGAAGCAAAACCCAATTACCAGTGGAAGAATAATAGATTGATGTACAAAGGGAGGTTGATCATTCCTCGCAAGTCAGCCTTGATACCAGCTTTATTACACACTTTTTAAGATTCTTTGTTGAGGGGCCATTCTGGATTTTTGAGAATGTATAAAAAAATGAATGGAGAGCTTTATTGGCCACGAATGAAGGCTGATATACAAAGGTATGTGGAAGGATGTGAAATTTTTCAATGGAACAAATCAGAGTCCTTGTCACTGGCTGGGCTGCTTCAACCACTCCCCATTCTAGATCTGATAATTGAAGAATGGACCATGGACTTCATAGAAGGGTTGCCAAGAGTAGGGGGTTATGACACCATATTGGTGATTGTTGATTGTCTAAGTAAATATGGGCATTTCGTTCCTCTTAAACACTCATTCTCAACTAAACAAGTGGCAGAGGCTTTTGTCCAAGAGGTGGTCAAACACCATGGCATACCCAAGTCCATTATGACTGATCGAGACATTATTTTCTTAAGTAATTTCGGAAGAGAGATGTTCACTACCATGGGAACTTAACTAAGAAGAAGTACCGCATTCCATCCTCAAACGATGGTCAAACTAAGAGAGTCAACCGATGCCTTGAGACCTATTTGAGATGCTTTTGCAACGAACAACCAACTCCTTAGAATAAATGGTAGCATGGGAAGAACTTTGGTACAATACAACATTTCATGTCTCAATTTGGACCACACCTTTCCAGGCAGTTTATGGTAGGCCTTCCCCACCCCTAATCTGTTATGGGGATAAAAAAACATTGAACGACACCATGGAACAACAGCTGAAAGAAAGGGATTTGGCATTGATCGCCCTTAAAGAGAACTTGCTAGTAGCTCAAAACCGGATGAAGAAAAACGTTGATTTACACCGAAGAGAGTTGCAATTTGAAGTCGGGGATGAAGTTTTCCTTAAACTTGGGCCCTATCGTCAAAGATTCCTAGCAGAAAAAGAAGTGAGAAGTTATCTCCTATGTTCTATGGACCTTACCAAATAACCGAGAAGATGAGGAGGTAGCCTATTGATTGGACTTGCCACCAGAAGCTTCTATCCACAATGTGTTTCATGTATCTCAATTCAATAAAAAGCTCGGACAAGCACAACGGGTGTAACATTTTCCTCCTATACTATCTAAAGACTTCGAACTACAAGTTAAGCCTGAATTGGTGTTAGGAATGCGTTGGAATGGTGAGTTAGCCATTCAAGAGTGGTTGGTTAAATGGAAGAACATACTAGAGAGTGAGGCTACTTGGGAATCAGCCCCTGCCATGAGACAACAATTCCCAATGTTTCACCTTGAGGACAAGGTGCACTTCGAAAGGGGCAGTATTGTTAAACCCCTAATAATTTACACTTACAAAAGGAGGGGCAAAAAAGGGAATATACAAAAGGAATTTGTTACAAATGGAGCTGGAGGAAAGAAACCGTTTTTAGAGTATTTATTGGGAGATGAATTCGGTTAAGAAAAGGGACCACTCTCAGCAGATAAATAGGGCAATCTGAGGCCAAGGGATGATATGAAAATTCTGTGAAGATAAGTAAGAGCTGAGGAGCTTTTATGAAGAGTATTCCCAGCTCCTCGAATTTCTGTTGGGCCTCACTTCTATTTGTTCTTGTTATGATGTTTGCTGATGATTAATAGTGTTGTTTTTTGTGTAGAAATCCTTCTAAGTAATGAAATATCATTGAGCCAGTGTTCTTCTATGTTCTCTCTGTTTTCTTTTCTTTCTATTTGTTCTTTCTTTGGTGTTAATTCATGAACAGGGAAGGGATCAATCTAAGATCTTAACACTACTAAGGAACAGCTGAATATGGCTAATATAGAGAAGTAGGAGTAGTCAAATCCCATATGTCTGATGATTATTAGGCACTCCATTCCGAAGTCTTTTCGAGGCTCTATCATGGAAAGTGAAAATTCCAATAAGTTCCTTGCTCAAGTTGAGAAATATCTTACTTGAAAAAAAGAGGAAATAAATAGTCTTTTGACTTCTTTAACTTCCATGAGGTATGAGGGCAATGGGAACATAAGAGAGTACATTATGGAAATGTCCAATCTCACAGGTAAATTAAAGACACTTGATATCGAGGTAAATGAAAATTTATCATAAATCTTGTACTTATCTCTCTTCCTGCACAATTCACCCAATTTAAGATAAGATATAATACTCAAAAGGATAAATGCAGTATTAATAAGTTTATCTCACAATGTGTGTAAGAAGAAGATAGAATTAAGAGAAAAAGGACAGAAAATGCTCATATAGCAACTGGCTTATTTGACAAAAAGAAAAGAAAATCTATAGATGTTGTACAAGGGACATCTTAGCATAATAAAAACAAGAAACAAGCTACTGAAGATCCTTGTTTTTCTGCAAAAAGGAAGGACATTGGCGTGTAAAAAAGGTTAAATTTCTTACTTTGGTTTCTTCTGAAGTTAATTTAGCTATTGTACCTACAAATACTTGGTGGGTAGATTTTGGTGCTATTACTCACATAAGTATATCTATGCAGGGTTGCCTGTGGAGCTGGCCACCAAGTGATACTGAAGAATTCAACTATGTGGGCGATGACAAAACAATTCCAAGTGAAGCTATTGGGAACTTTGGATTATGTTGGTTGTTATTTGGATTTGAATGGGGCTTTTGTTGTACCACCATTTAGATGAAATTTAGTTTCTATGTCCAGTTTGGACAAATTTGATTTTTCTTGTGCTTCAGTTTTTTTCAAGATTCCAAGCTTATTAATACCGGTTCTTTAATTGATAATCTATATATGCTCGACTCTTTTGCTTCATTTAATAAGATCATGATATCTAATTCATGTGGTAAAAAGCGTAAATTAAATGAGAATTCCGCTATGTTATGGCACAAGCATTTAGGTCACATTTCTAAATATTCTTGATTCTAACTTTGACGTTTATATGGAATATATTAAGGAAAAACATAAAAACATAAGAAAAATAGGTGCCAACAGATGTGTCTTAGAACATATAATAGACATTTGTGGTCCATTCCCTACGGCTTCTTGGAATGGACAACAATATTTATTATAGTTTATAAACGAATATTCAAGATATGGGTACTTATATTTAATTCATGAGAAGTCTCAATATTTGGACGTTTTCAAGTCTTTCAAAGCTGAAGTTGAACTTCAACTTGGAAAGAAAATTAAGGTTATTAAACTGATCGCGGTGGTGAATACTATGATGGATATGATGGATTAGGTAAGCAACGTCCAGGGTCCTTGGCCAAATACCTAGAGGAATGTGGAATCGTTATGCAAAATACTATGCCGAGCAAACCTAGCATGAATGGTTTAGCAGAAAGGCGAAATAAAATACTTAAGGATATGGTAAGAAGTATGATTAGTCATTCTTCTTTACCAGACTCCCTCTGGGGTGAGCAATAAATACTGCAGCATATATCCTTAATAGGGTACCTAGTAAAGCAATAGTTAAAACCCCATATGAGTTGTGGATAGGAAAGAAGCCTAGTATTAGGCATCTTCACAACCGGGGTTGTCCAGCCAAGGCTAGGTCTTATAGGCCCAACGAAAGAAAATTGGACAAAAAAATTATTAGTTGCTATTTTATTGGGTATTCTAAGCGCTCTCGAGGTTTCAAGCTTTATAATCCCACTTCTAGATCATTCATTGTTTGAGATGGGAAATGCTAAATTTCTTGAGGATGTTGAGTTTAGGGGAATATAACATAAGGAAAGTTGTCTTTGAAGAGGAATTAGTTTTTTCTCCTAATGTGGTTATAAATGATGTTCATACTCCAATTTTTGACTTCACTATTGAACCAATTATAGAACAAGACAATATTGAAGTCCCCGTTGTTGAATTTGAAGTTCAAACTCGACAACTTCAAGAAGTGTCACTAAGAAGATCCATTAGAGAAAGAAGAAGTGTAATTCTATATGATTATACTTTATTTATTTAGGAACACCAGGATGATGTGGGCATAATGGAAGGCGGCCCAATCAACTTTCAACAGGTTCTATAAAGTTCTAATGCTCAAAAGTGGATAAATGCTATGGAAGAGGAAATAAAATCCATGAAAGACAATGATGTTTAGAAACTTATCGAATTGCCATCAGGAGTGAAACCCATGGGTTGTAAATGGATATTTAAAACAAAAAAGGATTTGTATGCCAATATCAAAAGATATAAGGCTCGTCTTGTTGCAAACAGTTTTACTCAAAAAAAGGCATTGATTAGAAAGAGACTTTCTCTTTGGTTTCATTGAAAGACTCTTTTCGGGTAATCATGGTAATGGTAACTCACTTTGATTTAGAGCTACACTAGATGGATGTAAAAACTACTTTTTATCAATGGGAACTTGATGAGATGATTTATATGGTGCAACCAGAAAACTTTGTGTCTGGTAATTCAAAGTCTATGGTATGCAAATTGAAGAAATCCATCTATGGCCTCAAGCAAGTCTCTCGTCAATAGTATCACAAATTTTATGAAATGATTACCTCTTGATTTTAAGGTAAATATAGTGGAAGATTGTGTATATCACAATTTCAATGGGAGTAAATCTATCTTTCTAGTGTTATTTGTCGATGGCATATTTATAGCAAGTAATGATGTAGATTTATTGCATGACACTAAGAGGTTTCTCAAAGCGAATTTTGAGATGAAAGATCTTGGTGATGCTCCTTTATATTAGGAATTGAAATACTGCAAAATCGTTCTCAATGTATTTTGAGATTGTCACAAAAGAACTACATCGAAAAGATTTTGAGTAAATTTGGTATGAAAGATTGTGCACTAGGAGATATCCCGATCGCTAAAGGTGATAAATTTTATTTATGTCAATGCCCCAAGACTGTACTCAAGACTAAGGAGATGCAGAAGATTCCCTATGCATCGACTGTTGGAAGTCTAATGTACGCTCAAGTACGTACGTGTTTAGATATTGCGTTCATAGCAGAAGTGTTAGACATATATTTAAGCAACCTAGAGATGGATCATTGGAAAGCAACCAAACGAGTTATGAGGTATTTATAGAGAACAAAAGTTCATATACTCACTTATCGGAGATATAAAGTTTTGGAGATCATTGGGTATTTTAATTCTGATTATGTTGGATGCCAAGATACTTTATG
This sequence comes from Benincasa hispida, assembly GCF_027475165.1. Lineage (NCBI taxonomy): Eukaryota > Viridiplantae > Streptophyta > Magnoliopsida > Cucurbitales > Cucurbitaceae > Benincasa > Benincasa hispida. The sequence continues at coordinate 12,133,377 of NC_143481.1, forward strand.
ATCCACTTCAGGTGATATCTTCATGTTGGTTGGATGAGCTGTATCTTGAAGAAGTGTTAAACAAACATTTATGGCTTCTTCTACCATGGTTGTAGAGTTTATAGCATGTTATGAGGCATCAAATCATGGAATATGGTTACAAAATTTTGTCACTAGGCTGTGGATAGTGGTTGGCATAGAAAGACCACAAAAATTATTTCGTGACAATAAATCAGCAGTGATGCATTCCACGACAACAAAAGCAATACGAAGTCAAAACATGTAGACGTGAAGTTTTTGGTTGTTAAAGAAAGAGTTCAAAATGGTCAAATTTCAATAGAACACATAGGAACAAACTCTATGGTCGCAAATCTATTGATTAAAGACTTATCACCTAAAGTTTTTCATGAACATGTTACTCGCATGGGTGTTAGTCACTTTTCTGATTCCATGGTTTAATGGAACTTTGTTATTAAGGATGTTCTTTGACCTTATTTTGTTTATTTTCTATATAGAATAAAGTTGATGGTTTATGTTTTATTATTTGAACTTGTTTATCATACATGCAGTTTAGCAAATGTGATTTAGCCTAAAGTTTTTAAGAATTATCTCACTAAGGAATTTGGACCAATTAGAAACAGGCATAATCTAGATCCCTTTGCATGTACTTTCCATATTATCCATCCATATTTGATCTATGTCATTGAATGTATTGGAATTGGTGATCAAGGAAGGTTTAGTTACAAGGGTAGTGACGAAAGCTGCCTTGATTCCGTGCTAATACAGGAGATGGACTAGATTGAATTAAAGGAAAATTCTATTATTGAAATAATATGTTCATGCGCACTTAAGGTTCAAGTGATTTAATTATATTAGGTATACAGATATGGCCCAACTAGAGATTGTTAGACATATTTAAATAATAGTACGTTTAATTAAAGTATGAGCTATGTATGTGGATTAATAATTTATCTGATTATTTTATTAGATTGGGTTATATTATGTGATCTAATTAATTAAGGCCCTAGATTCCTAATTGAGTATGGACTTAATGGGTAGAAGCTCATTCCTAGTTAATTAGGGTTTAATGGGATCCCTAATTGAATTAGTATATAAAGAGATCTTAGGGCTATGGTCCCCAATATACCAAAACAACAAGCAATCAGTTTTTCTTAAATCCCATCTAGAGAGAGATCCACGGACATTCAAAGTTTTGGTTGAGGAATATCATAGTTATCTATCATCATCTTGAAGTTATCATTAGTTTCTCAATGGAATCCGGTATGTTATTGATTCTTGACAATTTCACATGAATGATCATAGGGTTTATCTATTAAATATAGATATAAAGTAATTATGCTAACAGAAAGAAGAATTGTGGGCTGCACCTAATCATTACTTAAAAGAAAATCTCGTTACGAGGGGAAGGATAGAGAACGTCTCCGTACTCGCCCTGGTTTGCCTTTCTTTTCTTTTTCTTTTTTTTCTTTTTTCTTTTTTTTTTTTTAGTTTTTTCTAGTTATTATTGTTATGTTGTCATTATATAAATATTGTATTTAAATTTCACGTTTTATCGTTTAATAATCAAAATTATGAATATGTTATTATTATTATATAAATATTATATTTAAATTGTGTATAAAAAGTATTATATTTAAAATTTAAATTATATATACTTGAATAATTTTGTTTGGAGGAAATATACAAGAATAATGGTAATTATTTTATTCTATTAGAAAATCTAAGTAATTTTTTTGTAAAAAAATAAATAAATAAAATTGTTCATCTTTAGAAAACATAGATATTTCTAATTGTGCAGAGAATTGGTATCAGATACGATAGGTGATTTGAAGTATCTGATTTTTTCTTTTTTTTTTTTAAATTTTAGATATGCGTATCTGCTTCCAGATACATAAAGGAAATATTGAAGGGGATACGCTTGGTCATTTTTTTTTTTTTCAAATTTCAGCCCAACTCATAACCCAATTTATTTAAAAGTCCACCTAAATCTAGCAATCTAAAACAAAATAGATTAAAATGATAAAACAATAAAGAACAAAAACATAAAAAGCTAAAAAGAAAAAATATTTCTTGAAATGTAACTTAATCATCATTCTTCTCTTCTCTTCTCTATCACTATCTAAATCATGATTCACACCCACTTCATTCTCAACTTCAATTCTTCAATATTCATCTTCTACTTCTTTCCTACCATCTGCTCTAGTTGCTCAACCACCGCTCGAACGTTGTTAGAATTTTTTTTCAAGTTTTCATTTTCTTCTTGAATATACTTTAATCTAACTTAAAATAAGTATTATAACAATTAATTGAGCGCTATCATATATAACGTATCTTCAACGTATCCATCTCTTAGTTTTTTAGAAATTGATATATCATCATATCATATCGTATTCGTATCCGTGTCTATGTTTCTTAGGTTGAATTAATTATATAAAAAAATAATGAAAATTTTTAACTATTTAATTATTATTTTCTTATTTTTAATAGTAGCTATTTATGTTAATTGTTCATATATATATATATATTAAAATTTTTAACTATTTAATACACTTTCACTCAACTAAATCTATTTTTTTAATTAAAAAATAAGTTATAGATCCATATTCTCATATTATTCTATTTTTTCATAGTTTTTGTTGTTTGGATAACTAATAACAAAAAAAGAGGGACCGTAGAACTTTGAGAGAGAAAAAAATAGGATTGTTTTTTAATTTGTGAGTTTATTTTTTTATTCCTAGTTTATTTTTTAATATTTTTTTTATATTTAATGCCAAACATACCATTTTAATGTTAATTATTTTTTAACGGTCGTTGAATTCAATAATATTTATATATTGATGTTAGGATTTTTTTTTTCTATAGTTTAATGTTTTTATTTATCTTATGCTAGATCTTCCATGTCAATGTTTTCTTTTGCATTTAGATGATATTAGATTTTATTAATATTAGAGTTTTTAACGTTTAGGTTTTTCTTAAAAAATAGTTTAGTATTAGAATTGTTTTTCATTACAATATTAGTTATTTGAGTGATTTTTTTTATTGTATTTTAGATAATATTAGAGTTTGTTAGTATTAGAATTTTTAAGGTTTAGGGTTCTTTTGGAAAAAAGTTTAGTATTAAGAGTTTTCTTTGCATTAGATTGTGTTAGTACAAAATTTTCGTAGCAGTTTTATTTACCGTTTTTTAATACAAAAACAAGAATCCTTGTTTTTGTTTTTTTTTTTTTTTTTAATTTCTTTTTAAACAATCGATTTTTTAGTATTATTTTTTAATTTAAAAAATTTAATGCTTTTGTTTGTTTTTAATGAAAAGGTACCAATACAATATTATTGTAATTTGAGTGTTCTTTGCATTTTTGTTTACAGTTTTTTTAATAAAAAAGAAGAATCCTTGTTTTTATTTTTTTTTTAATAATCGATTTTTAATATTATTTTTTAATTTAAAAAGTTTAGTGTTTTTGCTTGTTTTGAATGAAAAGGTACTAATTTGAGTGAATTCTTTATATTTTTTTTATATTATTCGATTTTTTGATAATTAAGTTTGATGTTTATAGTTTTTTAATATAGAAAGTTTAGTATTTTTGTTTGTGATTTAAAATAAAATTATTCATTTGAATGAATTTTTTATATATATCTTATAATATTTGATTTTTTTAATATTTAAGTTTGATGTTGAAAGATTTTTTATTACAAAAAGTTTAGTATTAGAGTTTGTTTAATAGTACAATATATTTATAATTTTAGTTTTCTTTGTATTTTATGTTTATAATTTTTTAATACAAAACCTTTAGTATTTTTTTTTTTTTAAAATAATATTAGATTTTTTAAATTATTTTTTGAATAAAAAAATTAATAAGTGATTTTTATATATATATATATATATATATATATATATTTTTATAATTTTAGTTTTCTTTGTATTTTATGTTTATAATTTTTTTATACAAAACCTTTAGTATTTTTGTTTTTTTAAAATAATATTAGATTTTTTAAATTATTTTTTGAATAAAAAAATTAATAAGTGATTCTTTGATATATATATATATATATATATTGTTTGTTTGTTTGTATTTGTATTTAAGTTTGATAATTGTTTAAATAATTAATAATGTATTGTTTGTATCTTTTTTAAAGAAAATGACAGAAAAATGTTTGGAATTTATGTTATTTACAAATGATCATATGATTAATGGTGTTGATGGAGTTGAATATGACCAACCACCATTTGGAGGTTTTAGCAGAAATATGACAAGTAGAATTGTTTTGAACAATTTATTGAAATGGTAGAGATGTTACTTGGGGTAGATATAAGAGCAAACCAGTTAAAAGTGGTATATGAACATCCTATTCTAACACCATCAGATCATAAACAAGCAATGAACTTGATGTTTTTAATCGCGATGTTACTCCCGAATTTAGTGCATTTATATGTTAATGTGAGTAGGTTAGGGTTTGATATAAACGAATGTACAACCTTTTAGTTAGTTTGAAGAATTTATTCAATATATTGACCCTGATCCTGAATCAGTTCTAAATTCTCTCAAATATCTCCTAAATCAATTATCTTAGTATCTCAATTCTAAATCTCCCAATTATCAAATAAATCCAATTAATTTCAAATTTCTTATGAACTCCAATTAAATCCAAGAAAAATTTAAATCCACAATTAACTTCAAATTAACAAATTATCTTCTCCCAAATATTCAAATTTGGCTCCAATGATCAAATTAACGCCCAAATAATTAAAGATAAATTTAATGATAAATATTTGAAAATTAGGGATGTTACAACAACAACTATATATATATATATATATATATATATAAAGTCAATACATTAAAGAATTATGTTTATCGTGACAGATGTCAATTCCAAATTTGTAAGTTTAATAAATCCATTAAGTGTTGAGATTGGTGTTCTCCCGGTAGTCTTGTAGTTTGTAAACATTTTGTACATATTGTTATTAATAAAATAAATGTTATTTTATTTGCATGTACTCAAATCCAATAAACTAAGATCTGTGGTTATTTCATGTAACTTAAGCATGTATGTGAGACATACAAGTGAATCATGCCTTTAATAACCTAAATGGTTTGTAGTATAAGGATAAAGGAGGGATACTTTATCCTTGTGACACTGCGGATACAACCTGCTTTGTAGATGTTACAAGTGTTGTAAAGTGCTACAAATGGTCTGATCCTGACCATTCATGTGGAGACATGCGAGCGAGGATGTCCTATATAAAGAGTTTGTATAAGACCGAACCATGAGATGATTAATCTGTTTATATAACGCCATTGATAATTGAGACTTACATTTCACTAAAATAACCAAAGGTGACATGACCTTAATCCTGAGTGAGTTTGGAACTCCTGCTTATGAAGGCGGTTCTTTGATTAGTCTGGGTAAGAGTGGCCAGATTGCCAACTCAACAAGCCTACCTTTTTGGGGATTAGTCTGATTGGGGAGCTGGGGACTCAGCTACACAAGACGAAATTTACTCCTTCCCCGAAACAGGGGTAAGTAGATAAATTGCTCCCTTGGGCTGATTCCGAGTCTTGAACATAGTGATCACACTCTCTCTTTGGAAAAGAGGACTCGGTCATAGTATGACTATGACTTATTGTTCATTAGAGAAATCAGTGGTACTTAAGGAGTTAGATGTAACTACAGGGGAAAGCAGTAAATTGGCCCAGCTATACTTACGAGCGATTTGTGAAGGGTTATTACATTGTTGATTGGTCATATGGACATAGAAATATATCTGTAGTGTGAAAAGTGCAGCTGTCGATCTTTAATGAAGTGACCAACAATTAACAAATGGTGGATCTTGTGACTAAAGAGTTTAGTCAGTTGTTCACGTACTATTGAAGCTTTAAGCTACAGGTCCATGAGGTCCCCTTGGTAAATCAATGGATTCAAGTTGAGAATAAGATTTTGGATTGATTTGAAGTATTCAAATTAACAAGAGGAAATTCAATTATATGTGATATAATTGATATGATGTATTAGATACATTAATGGAGAATTAATATAAATATGATTTATATTAAATACCATAAAATAGAAAAAGAACTATGGTTTATATGTTTCATAGGATAAAATATTAAAACTATAGGTTATAAATATACTATGATAAGTTGGTTATCATATTTATTTATAATATATTAATTATACGATAATTAATTCTTTTTCTCTAATAACCAATTTGAGTGGGAGGTTATTGGAAGTTTTATGGTAACCGTGAGATAAAAAGAAAAATTATTTTCTAAAATTGTTGGTTGATTCATTTGGGAAAATCTCACGAAAAAGGCTATAAAGTAAAAAGTTTTTTTACTTAGTGATAACGTTGATAGCATACACGATTGAGCTAGGTATGGATGGATGATGAAAAATCTATTAGAGTACATCAATGGAGTCCCCAAAGGAGCTCGAATGTTGCTGATAAATGCCCTCACTCAAATAACACATCTTATAAATACGCAAACTATTTTGAAAAAAAGAAGAAAAGAAATAAAAGTTTCTTTGAAGTGTCGAGATAAATATATTTTTAATACTAAGTTAGTAAATACTCGACTATGCACATGATAAAGACTTGAAATGTGCTGCAATATCTAATAAACACAAAGTACATTCATATGATTGATATAAAGGTATGTTTTATATGAAAATCTGACGTCTCAACCTCAATGCTAAAAGAGGAAATGTTCGAATACTCACGCTAAATAGGTCTGGGAGATACTATTCATGTAACAAGTGGCAAGCATTTGGCATCCCATGCTCGCATTTTATGGCGGTTTGCTCATGATTTCACATGAACTACGAAGATTTCATTGAGAACTATTATAAACTGTCAACATACGTTGCATGCTACTCTCCTCAATTTCAACCTGTACCGCATGAAGTTTACTAGATCACACATTCTAATATGCTTATCTTACATGTCGATCTTGAAGGATCTCATATCGAAGAATTCCATAAGCGCGTTCGGATCGCTCCGATCTCACCGTGACCGAAATACACATTATACATTCAAAACATACAGTTATGCAAATAAATCTTAATTATCGACATGCTTTGAACAAGAAAATGAAAAGGGAAAGAGTACCATACCAGTTGAAGACAATCTCAATCTTCGGGACTCACAGCAGCGGAAAACCTCCACGCGATCTACCAACGCCCAGCGGAAGGGTCGATTACAGTAACATGAACAACCACGAACACGAACGCCGAGGGGATGACACCACCAGTAAAGAGTCTCGGGTATTGTCGGAGTGAGAACCCAAAGTGTGGTCTTTGGTGAATTTGGTAGAGGAAGGAGGAAACACGAATCGTGTAGGCGATAAGCAAGTGGGAGGGAAAAAGACGCTATCGCATAGCAGAATGCTTATCATTTAGGAGAAGCTACACGATCGTGTAGGATTTACTAAACGATCGTTTAGGAAATGGTATACGATCGTTTAACAAAATCGGCACACTACACGATCATTCAGATAACGATTTTTTAGGCGCGAGGTAGATGATCGTTTAGGCGGAGAAGAGCTATCACATAGGCTCTCGATTCTCTTAAGTGATTGTTGCTACCTCTTTTTCTCTTCGGGCGTTCTATCAAAATGAAAATTATTTTCATTTTAATTCATCGGTTACAATAACCGACACTGCCCCACTAACCCATGTCCAAACGTGAATTTTGATTAATTATCATATAATTAACCAACTAATTAATTAATAAATATAATCATATTATATTTTTATCCTATAATTTGATATCACATATCTACTATAGTATTTTCTCCTTTACTTGATATAAATCATATTTATATCTAATTTTCTCCAAAATAATGTATCTCATACATTTAGCCAATTATATCATATATAATTAACCAGTCCAATTATATCATATATAATCAAACTTCCTCTTGTCAATTTGAACATTTCAAATCAACCCAAACACTGGTTCTCGACTTTATCCAAGCTACCTAGGGGACCTAATGGACCTGTGGCTCAAAGCTCCAATGGTCCGTGAATAGCTGACTAAACTCTTTAGCCACGAGATCCACCATCAGTTAACTACCAGGCATTCCCCTAAAGACCAACAGCTGAACTCTTCTTACCACAGACATATTTATGTGTCCATCGGATATAACCAATCATGAGTACGATGACCCTTCATAGATGCTCCTAAGTACAGTTGGGCCAAATTACTGTTTTGTCCCTATAGTTACATCTCATTCCTTAAGTACCACTGATTCCTCTAATGAACAATACAACATAATCCAACTATGTGTGAACATCTTTCGGGCCAAGAAAAGGTGTGTGGTGCTACATCGTTCAAGCCTCGGAATCAGCCCTTAAGAGAGCTATTTATCTACTTACTCTTGCCTTAGGGAAGGAGTGAATTCCATCTTGTGTAGCCGAGTTTCCAGCTCCCAAATCAGACGAATCCCCAAAATAGTAGGTTTGAATCGACGAGCTGATCACTCGCACCCATACAAATCAAAGGACTGCCCTCAATGGCAGAAGTTCCCAACTCACTCGGGATTGAAGTCATGTTACCTATGGTCATCCTAGTGAAGTGAAGTCTCTGTCATGAACGGTGTTATATAACGAGATGTTAGCACTTCGTGGTCAGGTCTTATACAAACTCTTTATATAGGATACCCCCACTCGCATGTCCCCAACATGAATGATCAGGATCAAACCATCTGTGACAAGTCACAACACTTGTGACCATTTCACAAAGCGGGCCACATCCGTAGCGTTACTAGGATAAGGTTTCTCTCATATATCCATATACTATAGACCATTTTGGTTATCACTGAAGACATGATCCACTTGTATGTCACCACATACATGCTTGAGTCACATACAGATAACCAGGGATTTTATGTTTATTGGTTTGTATTGTGGTAAAGTAAATAAAACAAGTATTTGAGCAAAAATACAAGATGTGAAGTAAATATCATATATTAACAACACAAGCGATGGTACAAACTGTTTACAAACTACAGGACACGAGACTTTAGGGCATTAACACCAACAGATCCATCATTGTTGACGAAACCTAGTAGACCAAAGAGTTCACAATACCACAATTAATTGGACAAAACCAGGTGCTCAAGTACGATGTGAATGTAATCAGTTAGGTCACAAGTAGGATGGTATTCTTGGGTGGAGTGTGTTTGGCATAGTTGTATAGAGAGTTATGCAAAGCAATAAAACTTGACATTCGTGAAATTATTGGGCCAGATACTTCTGCAATTATGGACTTGGAACAATTTCCAACAATGGCTCCATAGCTTCGACATGTCAATGATCATCAATTAGAGGGATGAGCCTACGATTCTCGGTATATTATTTTAATTTAATTTAAAAAATATTTTTATATGACTAATATAGTTAATTTAAAATCTAAAATATTAATTTAATAATATAGGTGAAGAGAGCAATTTTGTGTAACTAGATCAATTACACACGTAGTAAGTCAATATAAGTACATGTTTGATCCAGTTCAACCTGAACAGATACATGAATACTGAACCCAATTGAATTTTTTATACATATTTTTTATATACTTGTCTTTAATATTTTTAATATAATATGTTATGTTTCAGATTATTTAGGAGATGTCATGGACACTTTGCCCAATTTTTGTATAAACGTTCAAGACATATGACAGGCGATAAGTCCTCTTATATATTTTCATATTGATGAGTGGCATTTTCCTGATAGGGTGATCAGACAATTTGGTTTCCAACAGAATGTCCCATCAGAGTGCAATATTGAACCCCTACTGCATGACATCGACCTGAAAACTGCATACTGGTTTGAAAAAGTTGCACATTTGGTAATGTGATGTCACTATCGTAGAAAGTTTATTGCAATGGTGGTTTCAATTAGGCAATTCGATAGGGATGCAACTCAAGATTATATCAATTGGTATAATAATATTACAAGGGTCTATATTACTCGTCTGGGAGCAACTGTGAGTCATCTGGTATATAATTAACTATTGTCGTATTATTTTTAATTTAAATTTATTTTAAATATTGTCTAATTATTTTATAATTTATAGAGATCGAGTAATAGTAGCCTTCGTGATGTTGTAAATAATCCAAACTAGGTCCTTATTATATGCAGTAATAACAAAAGCTACATGGAGAAGATACATTATATATACGATATACCTATTGCACCTCCACTAGTTCCTAAGCATAGGGGACGTGCTCGAGTAGAAGAAGAGGAGTTCGATGAGATTGACCAAAATGTGGATGGATTGCCTTTTATGACACAAACGCAAAGTAAGATTGGCTATGCTAGTCTGATGATGATGATGTCAGCCTTTAGTTTAGGATGTTATGATTTAGAAATCGTTTAATCGTTTTCATACATGCATGGACATGGGCACGACTGTAGAGAGCATAACAAATATTTATATTATGAAGCGTCTGCAGAGGTACCAAAGCCACCAAAGGATCAAGAGGAACCAAAGAAACCTAAAGTTTAAAGTCGATGACAACAACCAGCTCGAAATCCACGACATTAGCCTTGCGGGACACATTGATTTTTTTTTGTTCCTTTTAAATGAATGAAAAAAATATTAAATTATTGCATTGTTATGGAAATTTTAATTTATATTTAATTATTTTTCAATTACTAACAATAGTCGTAATATGGAAAAAGAAAAAGATTGAAAATTTGTTATTTCTATGATGTTTTTTAAAGCTAGAATAATTAAGGATGAAACAACCGTAAATTTTTCTTATTATTAAGAATACAAGAATAAATTTTTCATAAAGTACATTTTTCTTACTAAAAAAAGGAAATGAAAAGGAAGAGTATAAAAATATACTAAAAAGATAAATACTTTTTTTCAATTAAAAAAAGTAAGGAAAAAATATATAAAAAAGATGGTCGAATATTGAACATTCGATCATGGTTGAAAATAGAAAAAAAAAACTTGAACGAATGTTCAGCACTCGATCAACTAAAAAAATTACACCACCTCAATCAAATCATCAAAACTACAATATTTTTCTTATTTATTTTCAAAACTACAACATTTCACTAAATTTATAATATTTTTTCAAAATTTTCGATCTCATCTTTTAATTTTATAATATTTTAAAATAAAAATATATTATTTCCAGAGTTAATATTAATTATAAAAAGATTTTATTTTTGAAATATCACTAATTATATTATCTCCAATCATTAAATTGTATTTCTTTCCTTATTAACTTCATTCTCGAATTTTAAATTTGTCTTTGTTCTTTATTAATTTTGATTGGTATTCGTTTAGTGCATAATATTTTAAATTAATATTTCTTTCATTTTAGTAGATTTTGTTTTTTTTTTTATATATCTTTAATTAAAAATTGATCAACCCCTTTATTAAATATACTGGTAATATATTGAAAAATATAATCATACATTAAATATATCATGGTTTCTTTTGGTGTGTTTACAAATATTCTGAAAAATGTGAATATACATTGCATACATTATTCCATATATATCATTTTCAGAAAATGATATATATACCCTTATGTTCTACAAATTATATATCCTTACTAATTATATATCATTATATTCTTGTATTGTTCATGCACTTATCAAATATACCCAATTTAATATATATAGTTCATTTTTAGAAAATTCAAATATATAATACTGTATATATGAAATATACCTTATTTTCTTATTTGAAACTTCTTGTGATTCTTGCTTTCATTGATGAGGGCTATACTTTTTTGAATTTTTAGAGAAAATTTTCTTATTTGTATAGGTTTTAAAAAGAAAATAGTTTAAAGAAGTTCATAACTGCAAGATACTTTTCTTACCTATTTTTTTGTATTAATATTATTATATATATTTAAAAAAGAAACTGAATGATAAGGAAGTGCTGAAAAGGTAAATTAGACCGGACTTGAGAGTAAAATAATAACCAATAAGACTATTCATGTAAAAAATAGAAAAATTTAGACAATTATATAATTGGACTTATTTATTTAAACTATATACGTAGAAAGTATTTTAGATTAAGACGTCTTATGTGGGGAATGAGCAGTGGTTTTTGGGACATTTCAAGTAGGTTAGAAAAAATAATGAGGAGAATGGAGTATTTGGTTAACTCTAAATTTTGCTAAGCTAACTCTTTGCAACATTTATTGGTAGAATAGATAAACATTCTCGAGGGTATCAAACTCTAAATAAGAAAAATATATCCCTTCCACAATGTGTTTCATGGGAGTTCAAGAGGATTATATGATCAAGAATACCTAAATTTATATGTAGGCTAGTTGCAAAATGGGTAAAACAAGTTACTAGTATTAGATTCATAGTTAAAATCTTTTCGTTTTATAAAAATGGTAAAAAAAAAAAAAAAAAAAAAAAAAAGTCTATCACACGATTTAAAATATGAAATGTAAAAAATGTACGGATACACCTGATACACTTGATATAACTGATACACCTATACATATTTTATACCCCTTGATATCTCTTGATATACTACTGATGTATATTTGATACATTATTGATGTACATTTGATACACTATCGATGCCTGATAGTGAGATGATGTACTTAAATTTTATAATGTTTGTTGATTGATAACTATTGGGGTACTTGGAATTTTAATATGTTAATAGTTGATGTATTTGCAACTATAATACTAGATAGTTAGGCAACCATCTTGATGATATACTATTATTATACATTAATAATATATTGAAAATTTATATTAATGCATATTGACATATTGTTGATATACCAATGATATACTTGGAAATGAATAAAGCTCATAATAGCAAAACACGATATAAAAATTAAGTCCATAGCCCAACAATTACAAGGTTGCATAAATGAAAAATTATCTCAATTGAATGAGGCCACAATTGATGTCCTTTTTCTTAGTACAATAATAGTAGAGATGTGGGATCGAACCACTCACTTCCAAAATACAAAATCATGTTAATTATCGTTGACCTAAACTCATTTTAACTTATTGATGGATGTTCAATAAATTACTAATGTACTCTAAAATTTAAAAATAAAAAATCGATAGGTTAGAAAATCAAAGAAGAACAAAGATTGAAAAACTAAAACTTACTTGTGAAAAAAATAGATGTATCGAAGAAAAAACAGTAAAGAATTCACTATTATAAGTTTATATATATAGAATAATAGGAAAAAATGGTTCAAAATAATGAAATACAATTTAATAATACTTTTGCTGTATTAAAAAAATGGGGAAAAAGTGCCAACAAATTTGAAAAAGAGCCTATCACGCTACCTAAAGAGGGGAAGTGGAGTGTTGTATAATGTTTGTCGCTTTTTTAAAACGAAGAAGAGAATCTGAAGCCATATTTAGATAAAAATTCGATGTATTTTTGCCATAAACGCAAAATTTAAAAGTTAGAGCCATGGTTACAAATATACTAATATATTTTGCTAACCCAATGTAATTTCCCATAATATAATTCATTATTTTAATATATTCATGCACAGAGTTTTAAAACAAATGCAGTTATTCAAATATTTTTGTAGACATTTTTAAAAATGATTTATTCAGAAAACAGTCATGATAATAATTATAAAAAAACGTCAAGTACCTACACTTCCAAATATTGTTAGAGGGATCCAAAATTTTAATTATCTAGATTTTTAGAGATTACTGTTTAAACAGGTCAAAATCACAGTTTATAAAGAACTTATTTAGAGTAATTTTTAAATTGTTGAAATCACTTCTGTCATGTTCAAATCACTTTCATATATACATTAATTTTAATTATTTAAAATTAATTTAATGCTTGATTTTATACTATCAAACATGATTTTCATAAAATAAATATTGTTTATAAATAAGTCAAAATCACAAAGGTATATTTGAAAGACATGTTCGGAAGTGATTTTAAGACCATTTTAAAATCGCTCCCAAACTTATCCCAAATAATTTGTTCTCTAAAATGGCCCAAAAAATTCAATAAAATTAATAGGAAAAAAAAAAAAGTTGATTGCATATGCGAAAGGTAGCTCCCAGTCCCTTGCATAAATGGAAAAAAATCTCCGTCTCTATAGAGGTTAAAGATTAGTTTAGTCCGTGAACTTTCATAAAAATACCAATTTAATCCTAAAACTTCAATGGATAATGTCTTTGAAGAATATTTGGGATAAAACTATCCTAAAACTACAATAACCACCTCTTCATACATTTATTTCAAAACCCTAAATTAGTTATAGTTAACACTATTTTCAAAATCTTCATTTGCTATCGTATTTACCATTTGCTACGGTGTTTACTATTTTATTTCCTTCTCAAACTAAAAATAGTTTACACCTCAAACACATACAATTATAACTCAAATTAAAATAATCCATATCCCAAATATAAACTATTATAACCCAACTACGATAATTAAGTCCATGTCCTAGACGCGGTTGAAACTTTATTAATACTAAAGTTGGAACTCTTATACCCCACCAGGCCACCTCACACACATTGAGCAACCTTACACCCATGTGTACCTACTAGAACTTATCAGCTGAAAGAGCTCATTAAAACTGTATTATAGCCTAGTAATTTAAGTCCCTCTAGCCCTCCATTATTTAAATTTCAAAAAGGAAAAAGAAAAAGAAAAAGAAAATCCTTCCAACTTTAGGTAAAATATTTTAGAAAATAAGGAAAGATTCATGAAGAGTTATCCCATTATGGGAAGTGGTGTGACCAATATAGCAAAAGCATAGCATGTGAAATGTTCTGAAAACAAATGAGTATGGTTTTTGTTATCATTTCCTTATAAAGTAAAGTGCAGATGATTTAGCAAATATTCTGTGATATAAGAGATCAGATCATTGCATCAGCACATAAAATTTAATTACCCATTTCCATAATTTGAACAAAAAACATTGAACTTTACCCATTTTCCTCAAAGGAATATATCATTATAGAGTGGACCCATTTTCATCTCCTATTTCTATTTCACATAATTATTCATACACTTAATTGTAACTTGTAAGAAATACTTTCTTTCTTGCTTTCTCCCTTCTGCTTCTGACACAAAGTAGAGAGTCAAAAACTATATGATAAAAAAAAAAAAAAAATTGAAATAGCTTAGCGGTAATTGATATGTATTTTTTCCCTTAAAATTAAAGATTTGGATTCCTATACACCTAACTTGTTCTACCTGAAAGAAAGTTTATTAATAAAAAGAGCTAAATTCTTGCCCGTTTCAAGTTTGAATGGTGATCTTTATGAGTATATTTGTGTCGAATTTTGTTGTTATTGAACGGTTATAACAAAATAATTAGTTTGAAAGATTAATCCAAAGCCCATTCAAATTGAGGAGACATCTCGACAACTGTTATGTATCGTTAGGAATGTCTTTAATACTCAATATCCCTAATAAGGCATCAAGAGTACTATTCGTCCCGACACCTTTGACTAGGTGTTAGGAGTACTATTCATCCTGACGTCGTATGTCTGCATTGGGAGTATTCCACTCTCCTGATATTGTGTATTTATCGATGTGTTTTGTGATATTTATCGACGATTCTTGACATTGGGATATCATGTTTTTCTTGTAGTGTGAATAAGGAGCCAAGTAGAAGGCAAAGGAAAAATTGGAGACAAAGAGAATGTAGATGACAAAAGGTCATAGTCCCAAGGAGAACATCATTAAAGCAATATCTTGATGCTATCACTATTCAACACATCAAACTTGCAAACAAGGTCTTAATGCTATATAGTTAATGTCACTAGACATAACAGATCCCCACTGAATGCCCTTCAATACTGAAAACACACACATCTTAGATTCCATCTGTAGTGTCAAGACACTGTACGTCCATTTGCATGATATGCACTCAAAACTAGAAAATTATTCGAGGCAACCACCACAAATGTGATTGTTTCATAATAACTATTCTAAAACAAAAATTTCACCTCACATAACTTAATAACCACAAATATATATAAATTCAACCACAAACATATATAAATTCAAAATACTTTTAACGTATCTCTCCTAAACATACAACGTAAAACTGTCGACCACAGATAATAATCTCCTCTGATAAATTATTCTCAAACAATATCCTTTCTTTCTAGGGGTGTAAACAGAAAAGGTATCTTCTATATTAATTAACAAACAATCAATAACCTTGGAAGAAAGGGAAACATACAAAGTCAAGCTAGATTCTACTTAGCTCTCACAATCGTAGCCAAAATCAGAAGGGATTTTGCAGTACTTGAGCTAGTTTTAGAACTAAGCATTAGCTGCAAAACTCTTCCCCATAGTTCATTAGTGTGAAGGAAGCAAAGAGCCATGGGAAGAGCTCCATGTTGTGAGAAAGGGAAGGTGAAGAAAGGGCCTTGGTCTCCTGATGAGGATACCATTCTTAAAAGATATGTGGAAACTCATGGCGTTGCTGGTACTTGGATTGCTCTGCCCACTAAAGCTGGTTTAATTTCTTGCTTTTTTCTCTTCACTTTCATAAGAACTAACACCAATTTTTTGTTTGATTTCTCTCTTGTTTGTTTGTTTCTTTCTGTAATACAATATATTGAAAAAATTGCAGGGCTAAAGAGATGTGGCAAGAGTTGCAGGTTAAGGTGGCTAAACTATCTTAGACCCAATATTAAGCATGGTGAATTTACAGAGGAGGAAGACAATGTCATCTTTAATCTCTATAATCAATATGGAAGCAGGTAAGTTTTGTTCTTTTTTCAAACCAGGATCAATCTTAAACAAGGATTCAGATTTGAACCTAACAAAGCTTACACAAATTAGAAATTTGAATCTAGATTATTTCTTAGTTTCTGTAAGATATCTATGAGTAATATAATTAAGGTCAGCTCGTTCGAAACTATTTATTTATTGAAAATTATACTTGTTTGCTGATATTTTTTTACTATAGTCTTCATCTTCCTCAAATTTCTCGAAAGAAAAATAAATTTAAAAAAATTAAGGTATTGTTTGGATAATCGTATGAATATTTAGTTTTTGAAAATGAAACTTATAAATACTACTTTCACCTAATTTCTGTTATTTTGTTATTTACTTTTATCAATATTTTAAGTTTTACTTTTAAAATTTGAATAAGAATTAATAGATTGTTTAGGAAAGGAGGTGAAGGAACAAACATAAATTTCATATAAACAGTAAATTAAAAAGAAAATTGTTACGAAGTGGCACTTAAAATCCCCACAAAGCAAAGAAACTTATAAGTAAGAAATAATATTTATAAACTTAATTTTCAAGAACCAAAAATAAAAAGTCGAACCAGGTATTAGTATTACTTTTTTAAATTTTGAGATAATAATTTGTTAACCGTTGTGTTGTTGGTCAGATGGTCTACCATAGCCTCTCAACTGCCTGGTAGAACAGACAACGATGTGAAAAACCATTGGAATACTAAACTGAAGAAGAAGAAGCTATTCCTTGCAGGCCAAACCAAGCTCCAAACCCATACTCATCTTCACTCAAAATCCTCACTGCTACATGTTCTAGAAACAGACTTCACTGAAATTATTAATCACCCACCAATCTCATTTGCTGGTTTAGACGACTCGGTCGATCAGTTCGAGATTCCTCCCGTTATCGGTTCAAGCTTATTCGAACCTGGCGTCACTGTTGATGGTAGAGATAAATGGGGTTTAATGGAACACGGGGGCTATGACTTCCCACCAGACATGATCTTCAGCATGTTGTTTTAAGAAGAAAAATGGTGAATTGGAAAGATGTTATTTGCTAGACTATTGATAATATATAATACAACATGAAGTTGGTACGTAACAACTATTGGATGTGAATTCTAAAATTTATATGCTTTCTTAATAAACAAATTCGATGTACTTTTACACTTTTTCTCTCCTACATCTTTTGTCTAGTCAAACCATTTCTGAAACTTATTGCACAATCCAAAAATGTGCTGCATAAATCTAGACCTTTCAAAAAGGTAAATCAAATGGCCTTCTTCTATAATTGTATTGAACTTGCCAACAGACATACATGCAATCTACATATGCATTATATTGTACATCAAGGGCCAAATTGAATTCTTTGTCTTACTACAGGCACATTCTTCCTAATGAATTTGTTTCTTTTTAGGAAAGATCACAATAGAAAAATAAGCCTCTTCAACACAAAGAGACTAGATAAAAACTTCCCAATTGGATTGAATGATGGACAAATTCTAGTTACTTAAATGCACCACCAATAACCTATAAATTGAATATTATTACAAAAGGAATCAAAAGAAGCTGGCACCCTGACCCAACCAAAACGAGCTGAAAATTTAGTTTTTACTGAAGCATGAATTTGATTTGAAATGATTAAGATCTCGAAATTTTTGGTTTGGCCCTATTTTAAAGTTCATAGAAAGTTGATTAAAGTAAACAAGATCTTCAAACAACCGTTAGTTTCTGTCGAGCCATAAATTCCAAAGCAGCATCCACCAACCAGTCTTCAATTTTGTTTGGTAAGCAAGGAAAAATTTATAGAGGGAGTTGTTTGTGCAAGCTGCATAAAAGCAGACCCAAGTAATAGATAATGACAGTTGAGAAAAATCTCCTACTTCTACAGCAACAATGAGTAGAATTTGAAAGAAAATAACATAATAAAAAAATAGCTTTACAATAGACGTATGTTTTAACCATTTCAAAGAATATTAGTTTCATATATTTGTTTTCTATAACATCTTTTCAGTCTTTTTCCATCGATATAGAGATTTTTTTTTCTTTTAAAAAATCATGTTTCTAGTGTGTTGGCGTTACCTGAAAGTTTGCTTGGCCGAACTTACCATCAACATAGTGTATCAAAAAAATTTTAATTTGAAATTTTAAAATGAGAAGTTGTATTAAAAAGGCCGAGAACTTTTATAAAATATAGTATTTATATATTAAAAAAAAATCAAGTTATACTCCTAAATTTTGGAAGTTTATCATTAAAACCCCAAATTAATAACGGTATTGATTTAAATCATAACTAATTTAGATTATATACTAGAATTTTGTTTTAAACTATTAGTTCAAAACTTTAAAGAACTTTCTCAACAAAAAACTGTAAATTAAAAAAATGAAAAAAAAATCAACTACATGAAAATTTGAGAGCATTTAATTTTAATCTACTTCTCATCCTCCATTTTTCTCTAGTGTTTTTAGTGTTGGGTTGTATGTCTCAAAACTCGCAGTTTGTAATGTTAAACATATTCTATTATCAATAAAGATGTTATTGAAGTTTATTCAATAAAATTGTTATTGAATATGTGAATTGCATTTATAAAAACTAAATCTAATAAACTAAAGATCTATGACTATTATTTGAATACATAAGCTTAGACATAAGAGTGAATCAAGTTAAGTAAATAGTCAAAACGGTCTATAGTATACGAATAAGGCTGAGTACCTTATTTTGGTAACACTATCGGATGTGGCCCATTCTGTAGTTGTTACAATTTGTTGTAAAGTGCTACAAATGAAGTGATCCTGATTTGTTCATATATTGACATGAGAAGCGGGGCATTCTATGCAATGAGTTTGCATAAGATCAAACCAAGAATTAAGTCACTCTTACTTTATAACGCTGTTTAAGAATGACTATTTCAAAGCGATGACGTAGGTAACTTGACCTTAATCCTGAGCTAACTATGAACGTTGTTTAAGACTAACTATAATGCTGTTTATACGGGACTATCCTTAGATTTGCATGAGTGAGGGTTGACTTAACAACATCGACTCAATAAGCCTCCCATTTCAGGGGTAAGACTGGGTAGATAGCTGGGGACATAGAGTGTAAGACGAAATTTACTTTTAGCTTCTTTTAGGGATAATAGAAAGGTTGTTCCTTTAAGTGCTGACTTTGGGTCTTGAATAAGGAGCTCCACCCTCTCATTGGCCCGAGGGGGACTCGGTTTAGTGATTGGATCACAAACCAATTGTTCCTTAGAGGATCGGTGGGACTTAAGGTGCAAGATGTAATCTCGAGGGTAAAACAACTTTTGACCCAACCGCTATTACAAACAACCTGTGAAGGGTTAACTTACTAATCATGGTTATATCGAGTGGACATAATATATCTACAGTGACGGAAATGCAACTACTGGGCTTTAGTGAAGTGATCCGGTAGTTAACGAATGGTGACTAATTAGGTTAAAGAGTTTAGCTGGTTAATCGCGGATCATTGGAGCTCATGATCTATAAGTCCATGAGATCCCCTTACAAGCTCATATCAGACTAAACCTTAGAACAATGTGACGAACGAATTTGAAGTGTTCAAATTTGGGTTTTGGAGCAAAGTGGTAAATATATGCTATATATTTAACCTAATGTTTAATTGTGAATTAAATATAAAGAGAGAGAAAATAAAAGATATTTAAATAATATTTAAATATCAAAGTTATGAATATTGATTCATATTGATTGAGATTAGTGTTGGATTTAATATTAAATTAAATTAATTATTTTTTAAAATTGATTATTTGAGTTACTTTTGAAATTAAATGGAATTGGTAAAAAATGCAATAAAAGTCAGATTGTTGACTTAAATTTGTTGACTTTGAACTTTGAGAGTCAAACTTTAACCAAGTTAGTAGAAATGTCCAACATTTGTGAGTGAAAAATGTCAACTTTTGCATGGCTAAATGTCTTCATTTGAAGACACTTGTCCAACTAAATCCCACTTTGAGTTAGTGGATTTTTTAGTGTCAAATTCTCATCAAACTCAAAGTTGCATGTTTTGCATGCAATAGTCTTTAAAAGATAGTGTTTAATGAACTTTAAGAACTCTTGGCCATAGTAGAATTTGATGAGGTTATGTGATAATCTCATAACAATTTTCTCTCTAAGACTTAACCTTTTCCTCTCCAAATTAGTCACTCACTGGATTCAACCATCTTGTTCTAAGGCCGGAGAATAGTCGGGAAGACTATTGTGGTGGTCTATGAACCGTTCGTGAGGAGATTAGAGCTCAGTTAGAGAAGACTAGAGACTACAAAGATTGTATTTCTACTTTGCCTTTTATACTTGTTTTAATTGCACAACACGCTTATCCTTTGTAATTAACCTAATTACTTTAAATACGTTTTCCTTTCGTTGCGCATGTGTTCATTCCATCATTTAGAAACAAAATATTTGACATTTTTTTCCTAATGTGGTGGGATATTAGTAAGATAATGTTATTTAAGTGTTTTTTTTAGCTAATTTTAACTAATAATGTGAAAGTAGTTATAAATCCCTCACATCTCTTTTTTTATTATTATAAGTGCGGAAAGATGGATTGAATCTCCGATTTTTAGGAAATAGCTTTTTAGGACGAAATCACTTATAAATAATCTAGATTTTTAAAATCTATGTTATTTTATATTAATAAATTCAAACCTTTTAACATGGGTAGGATAAATTTTATGGTAACAAAAATTATTGAAAAGCAAAGCCAGGTCTGAATGGTTCTCAAAATTAACAGATCGTCAACTTATAAACCTTGGAACATTTTCAATTAATTTTCAATTAAAATTAAACAATCAAATTCCACTACCAAAATTGCTTCGTTGTCTCGTCTGTTCTTCCGGCTTTTATCTCCACCATCTCAGATACAAAGAAAGTTGAAATTTCTTCACCGCCACCCGATTTCCTTCTTTACCACGATCTGAAGTTTCCCTGTTACTCAAAGGTATATCAGTTCCTCTCTGTTTTTCTTTTTTTCTTCAGAATCGATTCGTTTTGCCTGTATCAGCTGTTCAATTTTTTTTGCTGTTTTTTCTCCCGATCCGTTGCGTAGATCTTTCTCCAATTGCTCACATTATCTGGTTTTAATTCTGCAATATTGTTTGATAGATTTCGCAGATCTGACATGGATTTCATGAAGGTTTTCGACCAAACTGTCCGTGAAATGTGAGGCTCGAACAAGTTAATCTTTGTCAATTTGGTTATCTAATCTTTCTCTTTTCTACGTTATGTGTATAGGTTTCTAGATAGAAGATGACCTTCTGTTAGCTTTAACTTGGATTTTTGGTGTGATTTTCATTTTCATTTTATCTATTTACGTGTTGTTGCAGAAAGAGGGAGGTGAATTTGAAGGTCCTGAAGGTTCCCGAAATGGAACAGAAGGTTTGAACAATGCATTTGCTTTTCGATGATATGTTGATTTAAATGTCTTCCTCGTTATTGTTATGGATTCTATCTGCCGTGTCTTTAATAGATCTAAGAAACTCTCAACACATTTGTTCAATTATCAATGTCCCGCCCCAGCCTTCTCAGGAGGATAGTTTGCATACTCTACGACTTTACATGGTGTCCTATGCTATTTTCCTTCTTGCTTCTGTTCTACCTCCACTCCATAAAGTTGAAATATGATAATTCAGTCAGACATTATGGAAGTTGAATTTAATGCTAAATATTTAAAGAAGCATATATTATTGTTTAAAAACTGTCCCACGACTACCTGTTAATTTCCAGCATCATTTGGGTGGTTTTCGGGGAATATTGATGTTGCTTAGTATTGTAGCATTCAACTCCCTCAATGGCGGTTAGCATTTGCTAGGCGTGTGGTATATGTGAATTTTTATCCTCAATTTCTGTTCTCAATTCCTTCAAATCCATAGAGCAATCACTTTCGTTTGAGCTTCAAGTGCCATTTAGGTGGATTTTCAATTGGTTGGTCATGTTCCAGATGACTGTCAGGGACTTGCTTTTTCATATACAATGAATTAAGTTTCAGAGAAGACCCACTTCTAATGAAGTATTTAGAATTCTTTTGTTGGAGGATAGGAATTCTCAATGTAGTTTCATTACTGGTTGTCATCACTGCTACAGGTGCTGGATGCAACAGATGATGAACCATGGGGTCCTCATGGATCTGCACTAGCAGAAATAGCGCAAGCTACAAAGAAATTGTAAAGTTACTCTTTTCAAATTCCATCTCATCCCATATTGTTCTTTTCTTTTTCAATCAAGCACTTGTTTTGGTTTGGTGATTGATTTTGATTTTCCAGTTCTGAAACTCAGATGGTTATGAATGTTCTCTGGACAAGATTGAGTGAAACTGGTAAGAATTGGCGTCTTGTCTATAAGGTAAAATTTCATTGTTTTCAGTTGAATACGTTCTTATTTTCTGACAAATAATACTTTATGTCCCACTCTTGCTTATGAGTGGCACTGTCAACTTCTTCAGGCTTTGGCTGTTATAGAGTATTTGGTGGCGCATGGATCTGAACGTGCAGTGGATGACATTATCGAACATACTTTCCAGATATCTGTAAGAATGTTTTAACGATTTGTTCTAAGATCCAGTCCAACACTTTAGAGACTCTTAGTCTTATTCTATTTTGTGTTTTGTATTATGTTGGATAGTCACTCTCGAGTTTTGAATATGTTGAGCCAAGTGGAAAGGACATGGGCATAAATGTCCGGAAGAAGGCTGAAAACATTGTGGCCCTGTTGAATGATAAAGATAAAATACAAGAAGTGAGAAATAAAGCAGCTTCAAATCGTGAAAAGTAAGTGAACATTTTAGGAATCTGATTCATTTTTCTTTTCCTAGTTTGGCTACATACGAACAGACGTCAAAAATTGATCCTTGGTTAAAATATTAAAAAGGGGTGGGTTAAAACCTTTACTGACTGTTTAGTAAATAAATGACTTTAACAATAACATTCAGTAACACTACAACATTAGACTATATCAATTTGCTCTGGGCTTTAATCTGGGAGCCAGAGTTAAGGTAATTTGCTGCAAGATCAATTATATTAAATATGTTGGAGATGCGTGCATTAACTCAATGAAGAAAAGTGTAGCCATGATCTTTGACTTTCATCAATATTTTGTGAGGACTGAATTTCGTATGTTTTAAGCTTGTTTATGTGTTGCAGGAAATCTTTCCTCCCTTGAACCAACCATCACTAAAACCATAATCTCTCATCTCTTTTCGTTAGCATCTTGTGCTTATTTGGCGTTGGACTTTGTCGAGTTGTCTATGAGTCTCTTACTTTCTGAGAAATACATTTTACTCTCTCCATATAATTACTTTCCTTTACACTAACATTAGTGGATGTAGGCAATTGAACAAAATCTACAGGAAGTTTAGGAGCTCTATATATACCACTTTGAAGGGATACTCATTAATAGACTGGTTTTTCATGTTGCTATATGTAAATTCAGCTTGTTTCAATACCAACCATTTGGGTTGTTATATTGGAGCTCAGTCACCATACATGAATTGATTTTTCAGAATAACTAGTGTACTGTCCATTCTTTAGGTACTTTGGACTTTCATCTACTGGAATTACTTACAAGTCAGGTTCAGCATCGTGTGGCAGCAGTAGTTATTATAGCAGTGATAGTTACCAAGGTCAGAGTACCTTTAGAAGCGATAGATTTCGTGATAGGAGCAGTGACAGGGATTCATTTACAAAGGAAAAAGATGGCCAGGATGACTTTAAAAAGTCAGATTGGGCTAAACAGGAAGGCAAGGGTCTTACACAGAACAGCAGGTATGTACTTGTTGAATATTTACCTTTTACTTGATTCTATTGGCTGAATATGATGTTTAATTCAGCCAATAGGTTGTTGTGGGGGGTTGTCCCTGCCTGTGACCTTAGTTTGTTCTTTCTCTGATAGAATATATTGTTGTTTCTTAAAGAAAATGATGTTAGATTCTTGGACTTGGAGAAGGTTCTCCAAACAAAAAACACCTGTTTCTTTGAGGCAGAGTCCTTTGGTTGAGTTTTGTTTGGACTCTGGTCTCTGTATATTAAATTATTAATATATTGAAGAATTATATTATTGAAGAAATGTCAGTGGCTAACGTTTTTAAAATGAGAAGTTGATCGGAAGTTATTGCATCTATGGTTGGAGTTATTAAATTCTGGAGAAGTTATGTGAAGTTTCATATGTTGATTGGTCTTTAATTATTGACGTCTCATGTACACAGACAGACATTGCTCTATAGTCTTTTATGTTGCCTTGCTTCCTAATAGGGAGAATTCTTTTTCAGCAAGGATCAAGGTAAAACATCATTTAGTACATCAAAGCCATCAAAAAAGTCAAATGACTCTGCAAATAAGACTGCCTCCTTCAGTGCTAGTACCCCTACAAATAATTCTGACGAAGATTTTGATGATTTTGATCCTCGTGGGACTTCCACCACCACCACCACAAGTGTTTTGAATGTTGGTATGTATGTGCTTGTTTTGTTGCAATAATATAATTGGTGAATTGATGTTGAACGGGGCTTATTTTTGTAGCTTAAATGCTAGTGGACATTTGCCAGGGATGGACATTATATACCATCTGCAAATAGGACCATAATGAGAAATCTTTTCTACTCATTTTGCTTGGTTTTTTAAAATAATTCAATTGTCCCAATTATTTCTCTTAAGTTTTCTGTAACCATTTCCTCCAATATGTTTATAGATTGCCATTGTTTTGTTATTAAATGAATAAAAACAATTTTTACCTTTTTATACACATAACTTAATGTATGCTGCCCGTTTCTCTTCACAATCCAAATACAAATTACATTAATCCATATTTCCAACTCAATCTTCACGAACCAAAACTTCATTTAAACCATGGGAAAAGCATGCCCTTACTCTAGCTTCTACATACTGTCTATTGTCTTTATGTTCTTACTTCTTAAAGAGTAAGAGATCCCAATACAGGACAAATATGTGGTAAATTGACAATATATCAAGGGTGGAATCGGAGATGTTTTGATATAATACACATTTGTGCTTGTAGTTAGGGAGCATTGTGAAATTGTTTATCTTGATAATGGAATATAATCCACATGCGCTGTTTTGATTCTTAAATTATGCACGAGTTTTATTTATTTAACTAAATTTTGATCCGTAAAAATTCTCAGAGGTTTCTCTTGCATTGTCGATATATTTCTGTTAATCCGAAATCTATTGTATCAAACTATTTCTCTTGGTTTTGACTATCAACTAAAATTTTTCTAATAAGCTGATAACAAGCGTAGTCTAGTTGAAGACTCTAACAAGATGCTAGGGTAAATACTAATATCATCATTGTATCACTTGGTGGATGTTTCCTTAGATGAGTAAAAACACGTCTTCCTTATTAATTTCATGTAAGGGAAGATCCTGAAATAGAGAGTTGGAGGGGTAAAGTAAACTGTACCAGTAATAAATGATAAATTCTAAAAGAGAAAGCTTGTGGTATTCAATCAAAATTACCCTTTGTAGAAAAATAAAATATTGTCGATGATTAACTTAGACAATCTTAAACCGTAAAAAAACTAAAACTAGAAAAACAGATGAATAAGGGAATTCTCTCATTCTGAGTTAAACCTTTTGACAGAAGCTGCTGCACCAAGCCCCAATGGGGTGGACCTTTTTGGAGACAGTTTACTTGGAGATCTCATGGACGCCCCAACTCTTGTTCCTCCTGGAAAGCTGGACAGCAGTTCTCCTGAGGTTGATCTGTTTGCAGATGCTACTTTTGTATCAGCTTCAGCACAAGTGGAAAAGGCTTCCTCGTTAAAGGTTCAAGATAATTTAGGATTTTTTGTAATGCCATTAAATTCCACAATGAATACATCCTTCCATAGATGAGGAGAAGAAACACATTATTTTGGTTACTGCAACCACTTTCTTGCACTTAGCTAAGTTAAAGATTTGCCTTCCATTCCAAGGATAGTATTGCATTTAGCTCAAAAGAAATCATGGCTCTTGTTCTATGCACTTGCATTTCTTGGTAATCTTTGGGAAATTCTCACGTATGTGATTGAAATCTAATCTTTCAGTAATTGTCATCTTTGCCAAACTAGACTTTGTTTAAGTTGTCTTCATATGTATTTCTTTAGGAATAATTAAGGTCTCGCTTGATAATGACTTTATTTTATTTTTTGTACTTCAAAGTTGTGTTTGTTTTCTTACTGTTGTTTAACCGTGGTTTTCATCTTTCTTAATGAAAGAATTGAATTTTTAGCCCAATTCCATGCTTTTTTTAGAAAAAAGTTTTGGAAAACTATTTTTTCTCTCTCCAATTTCGGCCAAAGGTAACATGGTAGCCAAGAAGAAAAATAGGGAAATTACTAAGTGTATAAGGGCTTTGGAGACGAAAGTTGAGGCAGAGGGAACTATTGTAGTTGAAGGCCATGATGATTCCTCATGAGAGTGCTCTCACTGAATATTAGAGGGCTGGGAGCTCCCTCCAAAAGAGCTCTTGTGAAGGAGTTGTTCATTTTTGCAAAATGCATAATATAAAAAAACGAGGGATGTTGTGATTCTTCAAGAGACTAAGTTAAAAAAGCTTGATTGGAAGCATATTAAGTCAATTTGGAGTTCGAGGCATATAGGACCCCTTGGATGCAGTAAGGACGGTTGGAGGGATTTTAATTATGTGGAACTTGTCTAGTATCAAGGTTATAGATTCTGTCATGGGGTCTTTCTCGTTATCCATTCTCTTGATTTTCAAACATGTTTTTAGAGGCTGGCTGACAACTTGACAGGGGTTCTTGGGCCATCTACTCCGGAGGGTTGGGATGATTTTTTGCAAGAGCTGGCTGATATGCATGGTTTGTGCATGATTGTTAATGTGTAGGTGGGGGTTTCAATGTTGTTAGAAGAGTTGATGAAAAGCTGGGGGGGGGGAGGGAGAATTACTAGCAGTATGCGGCAGTTTAACAGTCTAATAGAGGAGCTAACTTTGATTGATATCCCGATGAAGAATGGGGTCTTCACATGGTCAGACATTAGAGGTGCTCCTCCAGCAACCCAGTATTGACAGGTTTCTTGCTTTACAGTGTTGGGTTGATAGTCTTAAAGTAGTTGAGCTGAACACATTTTCATGAACCACTTCCAAGTTCCAACCACATTCCCCTTCAACTGAACCTTGACAATCACAAATGGGTCCCTCTCCTTTTCGTTTTGAAAGTATTTGGTTGGATCACTCTCAATTTATGTCTGAGATGGTTAACCCGATGAGCGTTCAAAGTTGGCCAGGATTTTCTTTTATGGAAAAATTAAAGGGTGTGAACCAGATTTTTTTGATATGGATCACAAACGGGTTTGGAAAGGTGGAGGATTCCAAAAGGCAGTTGCAAACCAAGAGGGATGAAATAGATGGCTTAGAGATAGGATGGATGAAGCCCAGAATGTTCAAAGAAACCGTTTGAGGGCAGGGTACATGGAAGCTATTTTTAAGGAGCATAAAAACGTTGGCCCAAAAATGCAAGGCGCAGCGGCTTGTGGAAGGTGATAAAAATTCTCATTTCTTTCACAGATTGGTGGCGGCTAGGAAATGCAAGATTTTTATCTGTGTCTTGGAAACAGTGGATGGTAACTTACTAACCGATGGAAACAATATAGAAACTGAGTTAATTGATTATTTCACAAAGCTTTATGGTGATTCAGGTGATAAAAATTCTCATTTCTTTAACAGATTGGTGGCAGCTAGGAAATGCAAGATTTTTATCTGTGTCTTGGAAAAGGTGGATGGTAACTTACTAACCGATGGAAACCATATAGAAATTGAGTTAATTGATTATTTCACAAAGCTTTATGGTGATTCTAAAGTCACAGATATTTTATTGAAGACTCGAATAGGGAGAGGTTGGATAGTCAGTGGGCTGTGTGGCTTGCAAGACCTTTTGAGGAGGATGAGATCCAAAAGGCAGTTAGTGGTCTTGGAAGTTTGGAATATTTTGAAGAATGATCTAGTTGCGGTATTCCAAGATTTTTATCAAAACACTATCATCAATCAGCACACCAACGAGACCCATATTTGCTTGATTCCTATGAAGATCAATGCCTTGATAGTTGGAGAATTCAGACTGTTCATCTACCTCTCTATTATGATAAATGGTAGACTGCAGGGCAAAATCTGTGCAAAGAGGGCTTTGAGGCAAGGGGAACCCCCCCTCCTCTCCCCTTCCCTATTTTCAATTCTTAAAGTGCCTAAGGAAGTTGTGGATGAGATGGACAGGCTGGCCAAAAACTTCTTCTGGATTGAAGGAAGTCGCCATGAGTATAGTTGTTTGGTCAATTGGGGGGAAACCTCCCTTTCCTTGCTCTATGGTGGCCTTGATTTGGGACTTTTCAACAGAGAAATAGCACCCTGCTGCTTAAATGGCTATGGAGATTTAGCAGATAGAAGGTGCATTGTAGAGAAGAGTTATCTCTAGTATTATGGTAAAGATCTGAATGGGTCGAAGACACTTGATCCTAGAGGTAAAGTGAGAGGCAAGCCATGGTGTGATATTGCAGGGGAGTAACAACTTTCGGTTTCACGAGTCTAAAGCCAACCAAAGGATTAAAATTTGGTTTTGGAAAGATAGATGGGTGGGGGGACAGTTCTTGAGATGGAGTTTCCTGTCCATCTCGTAGAAACAAAAAGCTTCCATTGCCGACTTCTGGAATTTGGGGACAAATGATTGGGATCTTAGCCAATTGGGAGGCAGGGGGGTGGATCGGGCTGATTGAAACCCTTGATGTAAGGTTGAGTGAAGGCAAGGGCAGAGTAGCTTGGTCTCTGGAGGTTGGGGGGGTAATTTTCCACCATGTCTGCTTTTTTGAGATTGATGGAAACGGCGCCTAAAATTAAATCCCCACTCATCAATGCTATTTGGAAGTTCAAATGCCCCAAGAAAGTGAAGATTTTTTTTGTGGTCTATAGCTCATAAAGACAAGCAGCAGATGCTTCAAAGAAGATGTAAAAATTGGGTTCTCTTGCCTACAGCAGCTTGCTATCTTTGTCTCAGGAATGTTGAGAATCTAGACCACCACCTGTTTCCTTCATGCCCCTTCACTGCCAAGGGGTGGTCTGCTCTTATGAATATCTTAGATGCTAGTGGCGGCTTGCCGAGAACTTGATGAGTAGCTGTTACTTTTTCAGCCTGGAATATGTCCAAGAAGGATCTATTTTGTATAATTACACGGAAAAGGCTCTGTCAGTTTTGATTAGTGTGCTCTAATAGTAGTTAGTTTTATTTTTATCCATCAACAGCCATTTTGGTGTTCTAAAAGTGATTTAGTCGTTTTACTTCTATTCATTATTTAGTTGAAAAGGGATTGATTCATGAAAGTTAATTAAAAGCCAAGTCGATAAGTGTTATCTCATAAAAAATACTATTCATGAAAGTGACTGGAGTACATAAGTTCCTCTTTCTGATCATTGATTTTCTTTTTCCTTTTTTTTTTTCCTTAAAAGAAGCTTCTTGCCCTCTTTACAGACTACTGAGGTTGATTTGTTTGCTTCGCGACCTGCTTCAGTTTCTGCAACGGTCGACTTTTTTGCCTCTCCTGAGCCAGTTGTACAAACAGGAACCAACTTTGCTAGCACAGTAAGAGACAGTAAAGCTTCAGAACCTGCTTCAGTTTCTACAACAATCGACCTTTTTGCCTCTTCTGAGCCAGTTGTGCAAACAGAAACTAACTTTCCGAATGTGGCAAGAGACTTTAAACAGAAACCAGCTTCACAACCTGCTTCAGTTTCTACACCAGTTGACTTATTTGCCTCTTCTGAGCCAGTTGTACAAACAGAAACCAATTTTGCTGGCACAGCAAGAGACAGTAAAGTTGTGGACCCATTTGCTGCTCTTCCACTTAACTCTTTTGATGGATCAGATCTTTTCGGTGCACCGTCTTCGCACTCTGAACCAGTGTCATCAGCACCTTCCCAGAATCCTGTTGGTGTCCCATCTAATAATTTAGATGGAAAATCTATCAACAGTTCAACAGCTCCATCCAAGAAGAATACTTTCCAGGTCAAATCTGGGATTTGGGCAGATTCACTTAGTCGAGGATTGATTGATCTTAATATCTCTGCTCGTAAGTCTATCTTAACTGTCACAATCCTTTTCACTGACCTTTCTTTTCATTGCCTTCGTTTTTCCTTTCTTCTTGAACTAATTGAGACATTTCATAGACAATATTCCGGAATGGAATGTACCATCTTCAGAATTTTATGTTTATTTTCTTCTAAGATGGATCTCTGGAATAGAAGTTTGCTAAATGGGTGGGGGCTGAATTAACATATTATGTTGTGGTAAAAGCAAGTTTAGATTATAAGTTTAGTCCTTGAACTCTCAAGTTTGTGTTAAATAAGTTCTTGTACTATAAGAGGTTCATAACAAGTCTATAAACTTTCAAGTTTGTGTCTTTCTAATAGGTATGTAGACTTTAAAACGTGGCTAATGAGTCTTTTAGTCTTTGATTATGTGTCAATAAGTCTCTAAACCTTTGATTTTATATCCTTTAGGTTCTTGACCTATTCTCAATGCTTTTGAAAATTCATGAACTTATGTTAATTTTAAAACATGTTGCATATGTTATGGACTTCGTAAACACAAAATTTTAAGTTCGATATATTTGACATCTTTGAAGTGTATGAACCTATTAGTCATGAAATTGAATGAAAGTTTGAGGGCTAACTTGTAATTTAACCCAACACAATATCTTTTTATTTATTCTTAAAATATTACATCCTTTTCATCACTTCATTACTTCACATGAGAAATTGTTGAGATCTTTTAAGGCACTTTTGGGTTGTTTTAATATAGCTCCCTTAATACAAAAGTTGCTTGCTCGCATTGCAGCCAAGAAGGTTTCCCTTGTAGATGTTGGTGTCGTGGGGGGATTGAGCGATTTCTCAGATGAGAGGGAGAAAGGACCAGTGCCTACTTATCACATGGGGCAAGCAATGGGTGCAGGATCCGGTCTTGGTAGGACGGGATCGCAGGCGCTTGGAGAAGATTTCTTTTCACAACTTTCTGGTCAACAGTACCAATTTGGTGGTTTCCAGAAGTAAATTTGTTCTTTCAGCCCTGCCTCTTTTTCTTCCTGTTGATCTGCAAAGAGTGTGTGGGAAAACCTTGAGCTTTTTGGTGTGAGTAGCTTTTGCATATACGCCACATATTATTTGAATCGAGGAAATGCCTACTTGAATCGAGGAAATGCCTTGAATAATGTAAAATGGTTGCTGCGTTTCTTGTGGTTCTATATTTTACTGAGTTGCTGTGAATGAAGGAATGATACTTCTTTTCATTGGACATGTTGCGAAAGCAAGACAAAGCATTTTATATTTTTTTAAAAAAAAAAATTGGAAAGGGGGAATCGCAATATCCTATCTATAAATGATTCTGATGTTTATATAGATGGTTTAAATATATGTAGTTGTGACCTTCGAATGTCTAATTACATGTTCACTAGAATATGTACATTTCTGTTCAAGAGTCAATTAGTTCTTTCTGAATGGGTTGCATCATTTTATTATCGTCTGATTCTTTACCTCATTGCTGGGAAATAAATGTTTTTTATGACAATTGTTTAGAAATAAGAACCAATGTCACCTTCCACATCTAAAATGAAATTCTCTTTTGAATGCCTTAGCGAACAAATCTTTTACTCGAGAACATCTCAATGTCGTGTCTCAAAAGCACGAGCATGGTGGTAAATGATCAAATGCTTATTATTATTATTTTTCTTATTCTCCAATAATACAGGAAAAGAAGAAAACAAAAAAAAGCTTTACTCAAGTCCTTCCCGTCTCTGTACATTAAATCTCATCTTCAAAATATTGATGGGAAAGTACGTTCAAATGACCAAAATATTAGTCATATTTTCACCCTCAAGGCTCCAACTCACATGTTGGACTTAAAAAAGGTTAAAATAGCATTTTAGTTTCTAAAATAGTTAAATTTCCTCATTAATAATTTGGTTGGTTAAAGAGTTCATTACTCGCTTAGATAAAACAAACGGTTTAAATATCACTAATGATAAGGGAACTTGAAACTCTAGACAACTATAAAAATGAAAACGAATCAAGTAGGACAATTTTATATAGTATAATACGAGTATAGTTTTTTAAAAAAAAGTATAATAATTGATTGATAAAAAAAATTGGCTCAAGTGAATCAATGATTTACTGCTATTAATTTTGAATTCATTTATATAAATTTATTTCTTTGTTGTTTACTTATATTTATATGCATCATTTTTTGATTTGATTGTACTTTTCATATAAAATTTGGTTGCTAAAAGCTAGTGTACCTACATACAGACACGACCGAGTTAGTAGTATGTAAAGTAATCCCTTCCATTTGGGAAATAGTAATAGTAGCTGAAACCCTCATTTTGCACCCCCCCACACCCCCTCCCCCATCCTCCATTCGTGCAAATACACAAACACGAAAGTGTTTCAATATTGAGGATTTTGAGTTCATTTTCATCACAACATAGTTTTCATTTTCTCTCTTTTTTATTTTTTTTATTTTTTTTTATTTTTAATTTCAATCATATTTCAAGCATCCTTCCTCTTAGCATAGCTTCTGCCTTCCTCACCTGCCTCACCGATCCGATAATGAATACCTGCATAACAACAATTTTACTATCTTACTGACACAGAACGACTTTCAATATACATCAACATTCAACAGAACAACTTTCAATATACATCAACATTCAACAGCCTTTTGGCTGATACTCGAAACATCGATGCGAGGAGTGAGCCCCTTTTGTTTGTTTCTGGGCTTTATAATGAAGAACTCGAAAAGAGTCGTTGAGTTTTAGTCTAGGGTGTGGGATTCAAAGCAAATGGAGAAGGAACTTCCCAGGAAAGTTTAAAGAATAGCATCAAATTTTAGGCTTTACAGTGGTTTGTTTTAAAGTGAATGAGAAGAGAGACTAACCTTGTCCGGTGGGCCCTTAGCACCGCCAATGAGAATTTCCGCACTGCATTTAAAGAATCCAAGGTGAGAAACAAGAACAGATATGATACTTTTTTAGCCTAAAGGATATAAATGAAGTTTAAAGGATGTTGGCGATAAAGAATTACTTGCAAGATTCCTTTATTGACAAAATTGAGGCTCCCTTCCTACCAATTACGCGTCCCATCATTCCATGGGGAACATCTAATACTGAAAGAATTTCTTCGTCAGGAGCATTGCCCTCTACTACAAGGTTATCTGAAAAAAACATGTTAGACCATGAAACAAAAAGCTTTATACGCATTAAATGAAAATTAGTCTTTTTCTCTTTTTCTTTAAAGATCTGAAATGAGACGTAGGCTAAGAACCCCGAAAGATAAAAACCCCAAACCATATGTGCAAATAATAATTAAACAGATAATAAACCATTTATAAATTTTAACATATTTGATGTTCAGAAGATTCCAACAGTACTTGGATAACTGGATGTAACAAGGTGAGCCAACAATTCCCACATTGCTAAAGGGCTTTTTAAATTTTGAACCCAATATCAATGGTGAAATCATAACATAAAAGAAGCCAACAATAATGAAACACAACAAAGCGTTCAATTTGGTATTATTCTCATTATATTTAAGTTTTGAACCCAATATCAATGTTGAAAAGTTTGCAATTATAGTTTAATCAGCTTAACATATAGACCGTTCAATTTGGCATTATGCTCACTATATGGACTACACATCATAAGGTGTGTTCTTAAAGAAAACCTGGAACAGAAGGGAGAGGAGGCCAGTCAGCATATTCATTATCACTGATGCAAAAACACCGACAGTACAAAGCACCACGCACTGCAAGGTACCACAGTGATTGATGATTCAATTTCTCCATCATCTTGTGATAGATGTAAAGCAGAAAGCGTACATCGTCAGCAGCTGCACGGACCATCAATTCAGACAATGGTCTATAGGTCCAAAACTTGGGGTCCTGTAAAATATAATTTAGAATTTCGGTTTTATGCAAAGATAAACTTGTGGAACAATTATACTATACCTGCATATTAATATTATGATAAGATAGCATTTTACATCTTATCATATTTATGGTCATAATTATACTATACCTGCATATAATAATCTTAGTTTCCACGTAATTTTTGTTGACTAAAAAGACTTGAAATGTCTCTGCATTATATTTATACTTGTGCTACTCCAAAATAAGGATATTACATTTAGGAATCAAGCACGTCTGACCTACAAAGCACCCCATCACGAAAAACGGTGCTTAATATGTAGAACCACAGAAATTCTTGCTTAGATACAATATTCTCCACAGCAATACAAACTATGGCAAAACTAACCTTTCTAAGTAGGAGGCGGACCTCTTCCTTCTCCACATATGATACACCTACATTTAAGCGTGAGGATTACATAGTGGTTAGACATAGAAAAAGAATGGAAGCATTAGCAGCAAAACGAATTGAGTTTTAAAATAATAGACAAATGCATTTCATATAACAGAAACTTATCAATTTCACCAAGATCATAAGAACTTGACATGGATTCTACATTGTTCCTTTCAGAAAATTCTGATAATTCAATTAGCAGGCCAAACAATTTATATCCTACAAACAAACAGTAAAGAAAAAATGAAATACACGAGGAGAGGAACTTAATGTTCACTTTACTCCTAATAAAAAATTGATGGGAGATGAGGCAAAAAGACTTCCCAATTTCGTAGAAAAAGAATAACATCAAATACAAACTACATTTATTTGAGGTAGTGGTACGGACTACAAAGAGCCAAAAACACTTCCAACTCACTAGAACTGTATTCAAATTTGTTCCTATCCTTCTATTCAGAAAAATGGCTTTTTCCTTTTTCACCAGAAAAATATAGCTCACGGCACTTCCAAATCTACACAACACCTACAATTTGAACTATAAAGTCTGCAATGCCCAC
Organism: Benincasa hispida; assembly: GCF_027475165.1. Classification (NCBI taxonomy): domain Eukaryota; kingdom Viridiplantae; phylum Streptophyta; class Magnoliopsida; order Cucurbitales; family Cucurbitaceae; genus Benincasa; species Benincasa hispida. Next base: position 12,169,003 of record NC_143481.1, read on the forward strand.
AAGCAACTCTAACATGCTGAAGAAAGATCAAGAAACTTCATCATATTGATGAACAAAGGATGGAATGAATGCGAAGGATATCTATCATCTGACAATAACATATCTTTGAGGTTGTAAATTTGCAATTTGCAAATGTTGATTCCCATTTTCCTATTCTGCCATGTCTATAAATATGGCAGTCTTCTGTATCTTTTAGCATAAAATAAATCTTTAAGGTATTCATTTCACTTGTGTGCATCACTATCCCCCAACCATGCAGCTCATAGTAGGAAGTACGGAGTTGTCTTAAGATAAAAATGGCAAGCAATAAATAAGTGCTTTCTTCAAAGTTTAATAAGCAATTGTCAGTTAATACTTTTGAGTGAGTACAGGTGATTTTATTCAAGAAATTAAAAAATGCATACATTGCCATGATAAAAAATGGAGAATATCTAGGTACTGGGATTAATATAATACCACAATAACGTGAATCTGCAAGAAGACTAACAAAGGAGATATAGTTATCTGGTGTCTTTGTCCGTCCCTCTTGCTCCTCTAAAAGTGAATATGCAATCTGAATCAAGTAATACAATTGAAAATTAAAGCAGGAAGGTCCAAATAACTCAGCCTTCCTCCATATTGCAGCTTTCATACAAACATTTAGCCCCAAAGTAATTACAACGTAGCTCAAACTTAAAATAAATTGTTTAGATCACTTTTTTAAATAAAAAAAGCAAACTTTTTATTAGCATTTGAAAAGTCACAAGATAACCACTCTCTCTCTCTCTCTCTCTCTGTCTCTTCTTTTTGAAGAAATGCATACTTTCAACATCAAGAGAACTTCAAGGAACCTAGATTAGAAACAATGGCACAATGGTCTGTGGATTAGTAGGATCCATTCTCCTGATACGATGATAATTTCAATTTCAAACAAATGAAACAGAGAAGAAGAAAAGTAGAAAAACATTCTTATGTTTTAGTAGCATTAAATTGGCACGCTAAGTGGCTAACCACTCTAAATCAGATAAAATATAATGCATGATAAAATTGTGTAAACAAGAGAAGAGTGTCAGGCTTCTCACAATTGATAATCACCTGTGTATCAATAACGTTGTTCAACTTGATACCAAACTGAAAGTACAATGCCTACAGTGAAAAAAAACAGAGTAAATATTAGCTAAAATGTGTCGTGTCACTTTGAGGCAATCTGTAGTGGAAACAAAGTTCAAAAGAGACCTCGCTATCTCGTTTGCAATCATGAATAACTTTTGTGACATATTTGGACTCAAGGGCAGGCTTACAGACTTTCACAAGTTCCTCTCCTCCCTGAACAGCATCAACCAAATATACAGCATCTGGAAATGCAATCTGCCAAGAAATGAACACAGATGAAAAGATAAAGTCAACTAATTTGATCACTGTTTTCTAGTAGAGCAGAGACTGAAAATTCTTGAATGCCCAAGCATTTGACAGTAGTCAACCCCTGTAATTTAAAGGATGTGTTACTACAGCTACAAGTGGGAGACTATCCAGGTGCGTTCATTTAATTGCAAAGCTATAATATTAGTCATTCTCTTGCAAGGCCGCAGCTTGGACCACGAATTGAGTCAATTGACAATATCACCAGATGATTGAGAAAAATGAAATTATAAGGTAAACCACTGACTCCCTCAGTTAGGAAGGTTAACTAACACACACGCCTCTGCCCTGAAATTTCATGCTCTCCACGAGGATGGTAAAACTGTGATTTGTTCTTAACATTTTATTTACCTGCATGACACAGAGGTTTCCATGGCGACACAGGTCAACACCTTCACAATCAAAGCCAACTACCAGAGGCTTTTCAGGTGATGGTTCAACAAACTCGTTAGGCAGTTGAGATACATGAGTAACGATATGTATAGGAACCAAGGTTGCGTTGGTTTCAGGATCAGTCTGATTTTCACCTGGCAGCCACAGGAAATGGAACTCGTTGGAAGATGATAAAAAATCTTCAAGCGAAATGAACATATGAAGGCAGGAGTTGAGGAACGAAGGGTCATTAAGCTCTACAGTTCAATTTCATATTAAACAGCGCGCAAAGTACCAACCATAGAAAAGATCCCATCGTCTCAAATTTAAAATGAACATAATAACTAAAATTCTCGATGGAACAGGCGCGGGCAAAGCAGTCAAGAAACCATACAAGGCAAAAACAATCACAACAACCAAAACCTATCCGGAAGAACTGAAACTAAAACGAAGTGACATAAAATGGCGAAAGAACAATGGAAATAGATAAAAGACTGGCCATATACTAAGAGCGACATGTCTTTCGAAATTTCGAAACAAATTCTTCTACTCTAGCCGTGGATAATTGCATCATTGTGATTCTCTTGCATCAAGAATCAGTTTCCAACATGAGTCAAGCTTATTCCACGATTCTTCATTGGCCAAACAAATAGCAATTAAAGCTTCGATAAGAGAGAAAACAATGTCCTACGGTACGAAGAATCGCACGTCAATCCACAGGCCACAACTTGATTAACAGGAAGGAAGATAGATCAAAACAATATCAAATTGATCATGAATGAAAATGGAAGTCCAATCCGAAAGAACGCATGAAAGGGGAAATAGAGAGTGACCTGAGTCCGAAGGCAGAGGAATACACGTCTGGTGAGAAGGAGGAGTGTTCGCCATTTGAGCGAATCATTCGATTTTCTCTCGGAACTTATTGCTTTTAATTACTTCGAATCTAAATTTGGTAATTAATATTTATCAATTTTGCATCTTTAGGGTAACAAACAAATTCAATGTAATGGTTTGTACTTAAGTCCGAAGATAATTCTAACTCATGTTTGAAAATTTAACTAATCATGAGATTTTGCATGGTAAAAAGTTAAAATTTTGGTTGAATTAAAACTAAAACAAAAGTTTAAACAAAATGGATGTTCAACTATTCTCTTGTTGGTATTGTTTTTTCTTTTTAATTAAGAGTCTTTGAACATGGAAAGATTCCATCCATTCAAATCAGACGCATTCTGATCTTTCTTATTTGCTTTGCCACAAGGATTTAGAGACCATTGTGCACCTATTTTGGAAATATGAAGTGGGAGAAGGATGATGTAAGCATGTGACAAATATGATGCTAGTAGAACTATATGGTTTTCTAGGGTGGTATTATTTTGGTCACGGTTCAAGCAAATTCGATCAAGGAGGTTCTCTTCTGGTTAATCCTATGAATCGGTAATCGGAGGTCATTAAACATCTGTCTTTGCAGAATCAAACCATTTTGTGTGGGCAAATAGGTTAAAACACTCAGATGGAGCTATTAGTGAGGTTTCAATATGGTCTCAATGGGTTCATCTGACAACAAATATATCGATTGGGCTTATCTTACAACATGACTTAGTTAGGGGTGGAGTCTGTTTTGAGGAACCTTTTTTTCCTACCGGCTCCTTCAACTTGTTGAATGATACTTTATTTCAATTGATTAAGTTTGAGTTGTTTTTACCGTCTAAAAAAATATAAATTTTCCTTCGGCATTTAATTCAAAATTTTCTTTTAAAAAATGTATTCTAATGAATAATCATCTAAAAATATGAAATTAAAAAAAAAAAAAAAAAAACAAAAACAAAAGCTATGAATCCTACCTAATGTGAAGAAAGAGAATTCTAGTACTACAACAATATGAAACTTTTTACTAACTTCATTCCTTGTTTGCTACAAATTTAAGAATTGTGTGAATCCATTAAATAAAAATAATATATATTATCTAAGACATGTCAAACATTAGATATGAGTATGTACTACAGTAGTGCTAATATTTTTCTCATCTCATGAAAGGAAGAAGTGATCATCTCGTCAAGGGTGAGCTGCTTGATTTCCTTCCCATTTGGTAAAGGAAATCGGCAATTACCTGAAGGAACTCTTATTCAAGAGTACCTACGAGCGGAAATGGATCTTTCTAATTCATTATGACAAAATTACTGCATATACATTCAAACATACTTTCATAATGCTAAAGGGAACAAGAAATCATACCAGATGAAGATTTCTCGAGTCTGAAGCCCAACCGTCTACCTCGAACAGCCACCACTCGAACAGAAGGAATCGGAGAAGAAAACACCACTTAGAGCCCTCAGTATTCTTGGAGTGAGAATCCAAAGTGTGGGCTTTGTTCGGATTTGGTAGAGGGAAGGAGGAAGAGCGTTCGTACACAACGATCAAGCAAGTGGGAGATGTGGTCGTCTATCACATAGACAATATGCTTGATCGTTTAGGTAAAGTGTACGATCATGTAGTAAAAGTAAGAGATCGTGTAGGAAATGATAACCGATTGTCTATACGATCGTGTAGGAAAAGGGTGAATGATCGTGTAGGAAAAACTAAGCGATCGTCTATACGATCGTTTAGTAAATACCGGGAGCTAAATGATCGCTCATAAAAAGGTAAATGATCGTTTAGATAATAGCGCGCGACGGTGTAATTGGTATGCGATCGCTTAGCAATATCGTATATGTAAACGATCGTGCAGTCTTATCGTATAAGCACTGATTTTCTAAACGATGACACTATCTTTTTCACAATACCTGCGCACACCGAGATCAACATATTGTCTGCTATTTATAATGCACTCATCTGTTATTTTAAACGAAGAGGCACCTTCCCATTTCCTTTATAACCGTCCAATTAATGTGATCTTATCACATTCATAACTTATAAATTAATATCAAATATTAATTATAATATTTTTTCTTCTACTAGATATAAATCATATTTATATCCAATTTCCTCCAAATTAATGTATCTCATACATAAAGTTAATTATATCATATTTAATTAACTCGTTCAATTATATTATATATAATTAAACTCCCTCTTGTCAATTTGAATATTTCAAATTGACCCAAAAACTGACTCTCAACTTTTATCCAAGCTACCAAGGGGGACCTTATGGACCTATGGCTCGAAGCTCCAACGGTACGTGAATAGCTGACTAAACTCTTTAGTCACGACATCCACCATCTGTTAATTGCTAGACATTCCACTAAAGACCGACAGTTGAACTTTTCTTGCCATAGATATATTTCTATGTCCATTGGATATAACCAATCATCAGTACGATGACCCTTCACAGATGCTCATAATTACAGCAGGCCAATTTACCGTTTTACCTCTATAATTACATCTTCCTCCTTAAGTACCATTGATCCTTCTAATGAACAATACAACATAGTACTACTATGTGTGAACACCTCTCGGCCTATGAGAAGGTGCGTGGCACTACATCGTTCAAGCTCTGGAATCAACCCTTAAAGAAGCTATCTATCTACTTACCCCTGTCTTGGGGAAGGAGTGAATTCCATCTTGTGTAGCTGAGTTCCCAGCTCCCAAATCAGACGAATCCCCAAAATGGTAGGTTTGAGTCGGCGTTCTGGCCACTCTCACCCATGCAAATCAAAGAACCCCCCTCAATGGCAGGATTTCCCAACTTATTCAGGATTGAGGTCATGTTACCTATAGTCATCCTAGTGAAGTTAAGTCTTAGTTATGAACGGTGTTATATAACGAGACGTTAACACTTCATGGCCAGGTCTTATACAAACTCTTTGTATAGGACGCCCCCGCTCGCATAACTACAGACCATTTTGGTTATTAATTAAGACATGCTCCACTTGTATGTCACCACATACATGCTTGAGTCACATACAGATAACCAGGGATTTTATGTTTATTGGTTTGTGGTAAAATCTAAATGTGTAAAATCAAGTAGTGAAGTAAATATCATTTATATTATACATCTCAAGTGTTCGTACAAAGTTTTTTACAAACTACTGGACACGAGACTTTAGGGCACAAACCCCAACAATCTCCCACTTGTCCTAAATCGAAGTGAGGAGTACAAGTAAACAGACACAAAACAATAAACTAGGGCATAAAAACCCAGTGCAACAAAATCTCCCACTTACCCTAGTCTAGCCGCGGGCGGTCCCGTAGACCATGCTATGAAGGTGACCCTCAAACACTGTAGCCGTGAGAGCCTTCATAAACAAATCAGCAACGTTTTTCTCCGAGGCGATCTTCGTGACGATTACATCACCTCGATGCATTATCATGCGGATCGACTTTAACATGGCAACATGTGAGAAAGTCTGATCCCATACCGAGTTGAAATACATCGACTCCATCTCGAGATTCATGGTTTTGACCCATTCATCCCGATCAACATCCTCCATTGCCTTTTTATAGGACAACAGATCCTCAACGTCGCCATCTGTCACCATAGCTAGGATTTCCGTGAAACCCAGATAGCGATCAGGCGGGTTCGTAACCCTCCCACTACATCGAGGTTCCCTCAACTCTTGAGATGGAATCGACCTACCAGATGAACTATCACCAACAATTCTGTTTGATGAATCAGGTTCTTCAACAACTCTTGTTGAAGTTTTAGTAATTTCTTTGGAAAGTTCACTTAATATGACTTTACTACGTGGACTGTGTTCCCTGGTATGATCCTCCTCCAGGAAAGTAGCATTTGTGGAAACAAACACCTTATTTTCGGATGGATCATAAAAGTAACTTCCTCGTGTACCTTTGGGGTAGCCTACAAAGAGGCACAACTTTGATCGTGATTCCAACTTCTTGGGATTTGCATTAAGCACATATGCTGGGCAACCCCATATGCAAAAGTGATGAAAACTAGCTTTACACCCGTTCCATAACTCCAGAGGTGTTCTTGCAACACTCTTAGAAGGAACACAATTGAGAAATTCGTTGGCATTTAGATTGAATTACGGCAGTTTTAAACATCTCTATGTTATGGAGGGAACTTACGGCTAAAGGTCTTGGCACATAAAAGTTTTTTCCATTTTAGCTGTACAAATTGCAACACCATCCTTACGAATAAATGCTTTATTCAATTTAAAAGAAATGGTGTAATTGTATTGTAACATACACTTTACAGAAATAAGGTTCCTTTATAGTTCAGGAACTACAAAGACATCTAAGAAACCTATTTTGTAAAGTAAACTGATGTCTCCCACTGCCACAGTTGAAATGACGTACCCGATATCTACTCGCAACGTCATCTCACCAGCCTCCAATTGTCGCCAGGATCTAATCCCCTTTTACTACCTTAGCCTTAGCCTTGGCAGCCTTCTTTTCCTCTAGATAACGAGGACAATTCTTCTTCCAGTGTTCGTCCTGGTTACAGTGGAAACATTTTCCTTTTCCAACCAGCGGTGGACGCTTCTTCTGGGCGACAGGTGGCAGGTTAGCAGGTGCATTCCTTTTCCCTTTACCACCCTTCTTCTTCTTCCCCTTTCCAGAGTTAGAAGTTGAAGGTGCAGACTTTGTTCCTGAGGTCGAACCTCAATAGAACCTTTTATAGGATGAGACAACATTTGCCTCACCTCCCCTTTTCTCCTTTTTTTTAGTAAGGATTGGTAAGTCTACAACTCGTTGAGGAGAGTGGTAAGGGAGTATTCCACTTTGTTAAGAATCGCATTGCTGACAAAGTGGAGGAAGTTCTTCGGCAATGAATGCAGGATAATGCTAACCTGACTACCTTCATCGATTTTAGACTCATTCATCTCTGCCACGTTAAAGTGGACCATCATATTCAGCACGTGTTCACGAACAGAGGTGCCTTCCTCCATTTTGGAGCTGAAGATGTGTTTTAGAGCTTCATGCTTGAGCTATCTAGATGACTGTCCAAACATTCCTCACATGGACTCCATGATCTCATGTGCTGAGACCATAGACTCGTATTTCTTGGCCAACACGTCACTAAGATTGGCCAGAATATAGGCTCGGGCCTTCTCGTTTGCCCGTGTCTAACGCTCGTACGCCGCCCAAACATTTCGAGTAGCATCCTGAGGTGGAATAGGAGGACATTCCTCCGTTAGGAAAAATTTGAGATCCTCAATGATGAGTATCATTGTGAGCATATGTTTCCAACTTGAATAGTTTTGGCCATTCAGTTTTTCGACGCTAAGCAAATTGATAGTGGCTGATGCTATTAAAAAAATCGTTGCTGAAGAAAAAAACGAATAACCTTTTATAAGACTTTACAAAAACCACTTTTTAATTAACCAATTAATTTTTAACAAAACAGATTCCAAGTACCCTAAGTGAAAAGACTTCTATTTTGCAATGATGCCTCAGTGAGGCAGGACAAACATCACCGGTAGGGTGATCGGATGGCTCTTCACTGTGATGAGACAATCTTAACCATTAGGTAGAACCAACTCTTGAAACTAAACTTAATAGCTCCCCCATTTTTTCGGTCCAGAATAGTTAACCCTTAACAATTTTGCATAAGTGTAACCCCTCGTTTTCGGCCCCAGAGTCTCGCCCTAATGTGCTTACCGTAGGGTAAAGACAGATTAGGACAAGAGACTAAGTAACCTTATCCTCTTACAGAAGACCAAATAAAGAAACGTGCAAGACAATCATCCTATAGGGGGATACACCCAGGGTGCCACGAGGCGATGCGCAGAAACTTTATTCAATCCAATGAGGGAGACCAAAGGATATGCTGTCGCACTTCTCGCTCCCACTTACTATGAACACTCTCTCCATCCACCTTGATATTGACCTACCCAAACACCATCCATTGGGGGGACACGCCAAAGATGCCTCGAGGCCGAGGGTAGATCTCACGGTGTGGACTATAAAGGAGAAACGTGAGAGGTGAAAATGAAGCATCAAATGCCCCAAGAACCTCCCACTGAATATTCTACCTAGGGGTTTATTAACCTAGACAATCCGACTACTGATTATGATCTAAGTCATTTATAAAGTTTGCTAAAAAACAACTTTTGTCTTTGAAATAAAAAAATCCAAGTAGTCACATTAAACTCTTTAATGGACTGATCTTAGTTTGCATGCATCAAATCTATCTAAATTACCTTTCCAGGTAGGTTCACAGGTAGGGGTGTTCCGTTGTCGTCATCTTAAATACCCCAGCTTAGACAGAATCCGCCTTCGACAAAAGGTCTACTATATATAGACTTGCTACATATGGATATTTTACTAATTATTTTAGTTCTAATTTCATTTTATAACCATTTATAAAATAAACAACTAAAACACTCATCCCACATAACGAAGTATTTATAATGCTTATAAATATAATGTAAAAAAGATAAATAAAGCATACATAAATATAACCCTTATATTATATGATGCATGAGCATGCTTCTCTAAATTATCACACTTATAATAAAGAAAATATGCATGACTTAAGGTGGGATTTATCTATATGTGCATACCATATGACATATTAAAAACCTACATCGCATGTAAAAAATGAAGGATTTATGGATCGGGATGAGCCTTTACAAAACCAGAATGAAATAACCCTATCTATTACATTTTTCATCGAGCAAACTGGTTCACAGGCGAACCGGGTCTTGAACTGCCAAGAGGACTCCATCGTGTAGTAAATGCCGTAGGTAGACGATCGTCTAAAGCGAACTAGACGATAGAAGCATAATTAAACGATCGCGTAGACAACAATGAGGCAGCGAAGCCTGATCGTCTATGCGATCGCGTAGCGCGACAACAGGTAAATGATTTACCTTGCATTACTAAGCGATCGTTTAGTCATTTACTAAGTGATGAAGCTTGCTGACTTAAACGATCGTCTAGTGTGCGCGTGCGTTAAACAATATGCGAGCATCTCATCGTCTAACCGATGTGTGCAATCAGGTAAACGATTTACCTTGCGTTATTAAGCGATCGTTTAGTCAGTTACTAAGCAATGAAGCTTGCAGACCAAAACGATCGTCTATGTGATCACTTAACGTGGCGTCAGGTAAACGATTTACCTTGCGTTACTAAGCAAACATTTAGTCAATTACTAAGCGATGAAGCTTGCTGAGAAAAACAATCGTCTATGCGATCACTTAACGCGACATTAGGTAAACGATTTACCTTGCATTACTAAGCAATCGTTTAGTCAGTTACTAAGCGATGAAGCTTGCTGACTAGAACGATCGTCTATGTGATCACTTAATGCGACGTTAGGTAAACGATTTACCTTGCGTTACTAAACGATCGTTTAGTCAGTTACTAAGCGATGAAGCTTGCTGACCTAAACGATTGACCAGGCGTGTGCATTAAGCGATATACGAGCATCACCTCGACTACACGACCTGATACTCAGTGATCGCGTAACCGATTTTCAACACGATGCGATCAACCCTTGATTGCTTACCCGATCGTTTACATAATGCGATCATCAGCAATTGCGTACCCCATCAACTGCACGATGTGATCAACACTTGATCGCATATCCCATCGTTTAACTGATGCGATCAACAGCGATCGCGTACTCCATTGACTGCACGATGCGATCAACACTTGTTCGCATTCCCCATCGTCTGCACGATATGATCCAACACTTGATCGCATACCTTCCTCGAAGAACCACAACGCTTGCTCTGATTTTCTTCGTGAACAATTCCAAACTCATACAGACTTTGAATACAGACTCGATAACGATTATTAATGCCCAAAACCGTAGGTGACTTTACAAACAACTGCAAATGTAAAAGAATTAAAACAAACCGAGACTAACATCCACGAAAACATCCACAACAATTTAATGATTAAACAGTGTAGAAATGCACCCATCAAGAATGTATTTGCAATTTTTTTGCAGCAATGAATTGGAATATTAGAAAACCGGGTGCTCTGATACCAATTGAAGGAACTCTTATTCAAGAGTACCTACGAGCGGAAGCGGATCTTTCCAATTCATTGTGACAGAATTACCACATATACATTCAAACATACTTTCATAATGCTAAAGGGATCAAGAAATCATACCAGATGAAGATTTCTCGAGTCTGAAGCCCAACCGTCTATCTCGAACAGTCACCACTCGAACAGAAGGAATTGGAGAAGACAACACCACTTAGAGCCCTCAGTATTCTTGGAGTAAGAATCCAAAGTGTGGGCTTTGTTCGAATTTAGTAGAGGGAAGGAGGAAGAGCGATCGTACACAACGATCAAGCAAGTGGGAGATGCGGTCGTCTATCGCATAGACAATATGCTTGATCGTTTAGGTAAAGTGTACGATCGTGTAGTAAAAGTAAGCGATCGTCTAAACGATCGTGTAGGAAAAGGTAAACGATCGTCTATACGATCGTGTAGGAAAAGGTAAACGATCGTCTATACGATCGTGTAGGAAAAGGGTGAGTGATCGTCCAAAACGATCGCGTAGGAAAAACTAAGCGATCGTCTATATGATCATTTAGTAAATACCGGGAAAACGATCACTTAGTAAAAAGGTAAACGATCGTTTAGATAATAGCGCGCGACGGTGTAATTGGTATGCGATTGCTTAGCAATATCGTATATGTAAGCGATCGTGCAGTCCTATCGTATAGGCACTGATTTTCTAAACGATGATACTATCTTTTTCACAATACCCACACACACTGAGATCAACATATCGTTTGCTATTTATAATGCACTCATCCGTTATTTTAAACGAAGAGGTGCCTTTCCATTTCCTTTATGACCGTCCAATTAATGTGATTTTATCACATTCATAATTTATAAATTAATATAAAAAATTAATTATAATATTTTTTTCTCTACTAGATATAAATCATATTTATGTCCAATTTCCTCCAAATTAATGTATCTCATACATAAATTTAATTATATCATATTTAATTAACTCGTTCAATTATATCATATATAATCGAACTCCCCCTTGTCAATTTGAACATTTCAAATTGACCCAAAAACCGACTCTCAACTTGTATCCAAGCTACCAAGGGGACCTTATAAACCTATGGCTCGAAGTTCCAACGGTATGTAAATAGCTGACTAAACTCTTTAATCACGATATCCACCATCCGTTAACTGCTAGCCATTCCACTAAAGACCGACAGTTGAACTCTTCTTGCCATAGATATATTTCTATGTCCATTGATATAACCAATTATTAATACGATGACCCTTTACAGATGCTCGTAATTACAGCAGACCAATTTACCGTTTTGCCCCTATAATTACATCTTCCTTCTTAAGTACCATTGATCCCTCTAATGAACAATACAACATAGTCCTTTTATGTGTGAACACCTCTCGGGCCATGAGAAGGTGCATGGTGCCACATTGTTCAAACCCTAGAATCAACCCTTAAGGGAGCTATCTATCTACTTACCCATGCCTCAGGGAAGGAGTGAATTCCATCTTGTGTAGCTGAGTTCCCAGCTCCCAAATCAGACAAATCCCCAAAATGGTAGGTTTGAGTTTGCGTTCTGGCCACTCGCACCCATACAAATCAAAGGACCGCCTTTAATGGCAGGAGTTCCCAACTCACTCAGGATTGAGGTCATGTTACCTATAATCATCCTAGTGAAGTGAAATCTCAGTTATGAATGGTGTTATATAACGAGACGTTAACACTTCGTGGTCAGGTCTTATACAAACTCTTTGTATAGGATGCCCCCGCTCGTTTGTATAGGACGCCCTCGCTCGCATGTCCTTTACACAAATGATCATGATCAGATCATCTGTAACAAGTCACAATACTTGTGACCATTCCACAAAGCGGGCCGCATCCGTAGCGTTACTAGGATAAGATTTTCCTCCTATATCCATATACTATAGACCATTTTGGTTATCACTCAAGACATAATCCACTTGTATGTCACCATATACATGCTTGAGTCACAGACAAATAACCAAGGATTTTATGTTTATTGGTTTGTGGTGAAATCTAAATGTGCAAAGTCAAGCAGTAAAGTAAATATCATTTATATTATACATCACAAGTGTTCGTACAAAGTTGTTTACAAACTACTGGACATGAGACTTTAGGGCACAAACCCCAACACTACCAGCCTCTAAAAATTGGTTAAGAAACTATTATTGACGTTGCCAACGTCATAATCACGAATATATCCAAATTTTTTGGTACAAATAAAGTATCTCTTCATTTTTCAAAATAAGTTTTTGTAGTTCTATGTAGGAGTGTTTAAATGACCATACGATTCAAATGATCTGGACTACTCAATCCAATCTATAAAAGTTTGATTGGGTTATTTTTGTTTTTTTTGATGAATTTGGTTTAATTTAGGGGTTTTGACATAAAAGGCGGGTTATATTATATTAATGTCTTACATCTCGTTTGCTCGTCGGATTTGGTCAAAAGCCGCCTATACCAATCTGCTGCACCAAGACCGAGGAGAACCTTTTTTTTTTTTTTTAAATCCTAAATATATATGTTATAACCTCAAGCATTCCTTTATTTGATATATGTGAATTATATACTGTGGTATATACCGTTGTTTATTTGATATATACTATGATTTATATTGAATATTAAGTCTATATGTGATTTATATATTGTGGGATAACTGATAAAAAAAATCGATTAGACAATATATATTCTTAATTTTGTATATTGTAATATCTATTAACTTAATTTTGTATATGTTCCAAGGTATATTGACAATATATCAAGGTATTTGTAAGAATATAAAGATTAATTGAGAGTTTTTTATTTAAATTTTATGTATTGTGATATATCAAATTTTGTTGTGTTGGGAAATCTGATTAATTAAATGGATATATACACTGTAAATGAAATTTATGATATATATTGCGATTCAAGTCGAACATTAAGCCAATATTATTTATATATTATGGTATATTTCATATATTTGATTATATGGTGATTTATGTAAAAAATTGAATCAATCTCTAATTTATTCAATGTGGTATATTTCATATACTGTTTAGAATATTTTCAAATACCTAATAAAAATATTCTAAGATATATTTTAAATAACCATGAATTTGTAAAAAAAAAAAAAAAAAAAAAAAAGTGAAACCAACGAAATATAGAAAATAAAATTTCAGTAAATGCATTTTCTCTCACAATTAGATTAAATAAAAGGAAAAATCTCAACGAATAAATGCATTTTCTCTCTCAATTTGAAAAATATGAAAAAAATCTTATTAAATGTATCTTCTCTCTCCATAATAAATGCAATTTCTTTTTCAATCATTAAGAAAGTTTTGAAAATAGGTAAATATATATAAAAATCAAGAATAAAAAAAATAAAAAAAATAAATTTGTCCAAAAATAATATTAAAAGTCTTTCTCGAAAAAATCAAATTCAAAGACATTTTTGAAATACGTGACCCAAAGAGGATATTTTATGTAAAAAAAAACCTTTAATTTATTATGGGTCTTGATTTGAATAATTTTTTTTGTTGATCCAGCCCAACTCGAATTATTTCTTTTATGATTGATGATTTGTGAATTTTTAATGTTTCTCCTTTAGGAATGTTTGCTTTTGTTTAAAGTTTGTGATAGATATTATAGCTATTTGGTATTTATCATTTAAATTTTATGAAATTTTAGTTATTAGATATGTGTTGTAGATAAATTTAAGTATTTTAAACTAAAGAAAAAAACAATAATCTACAAACTCAATCCAATCTAACTCGAATTTTAAAAGTTGGATTGAAGATCTTATACGGATTGTTAACTTGGCCAACTCGAATTTTCGAGCTGGTCCAAAAAAACTATACAATCCAATCCAACTCATGTACCCGAACTTCTTTTATTATCTTTTCTAACTTTCTTGTTTTCTCTTTAACTCCTCTTTTTCCCTTTTGCTTTCACCCAAACATTTATTATTCTTCTTCCCATCCTCTCACCGTTGACCATATATTAGACTGAAAACATAGAACATTGACCAATCCACAAATTAAGTATTAAAAATCGAAGTCGCCCAATCTTTTTCCTTCCCCGCCTAACCTCTTTAAATATTAATGGTAGTCTTAATATATGAAGTCGTACTTTATAGAGTATTCAAAACACAAAATGAAGTTTAAATTTTACCATGAGGAACATTATAAAAAGTCAATTTAGATTAAGAAAATAAAATAAAGTTTTAAGTTTTAAAAACTAAAAGTTATGTTTATATTTCACAAGACAACTAACTGATTGAGATGTTAAGTTGAGATATGATGTTTGGAGTTTATATGTTTGTGTTTAGAGTGTAAAGTTATTTTGTCTGAATTTATATGTTTGTGTTTGGAGTACGGACAATTCATATATTCAGGATATTTGGTGTAGGTTTTTGAACTATAAGACTCCGTTTGATAACTATTGGGTTATTGGTTTTTTGTTTTTGAAAATTAAGCATATAGACAAAACTTCACCTCCAAAATTTTTCATTTGTTATCTACTTTTTACCAACCGTTTAAAAAATCAAACCAAAATTTGAAAACTAAAGAAAGTAGCTTTTGAAAACTTGTTTTTGTTTTTGGAATTTGGCTAAGCATTCAACTATTGCACTTAGGAAAGATGCAAATAATTGTAATAAAATGGAGAAGAAATAGGCTTAATTTTCAAAAATTAAAAACAGAAAACGAAATAGTTACCAAACGAGACCTAAATAATCTGTTTTTATGATTACTATTTTTATTTTGAAAATTTGAAATTCAATAATTCTATCCATCTTTGTTTGAATAAAATATGGATTGCAATTTTTTCTTTTCTTTTTTAAAGTTTTTATTCTTTCTTTTATTATTATTATTTTTTTTTGTAATGAACAACAATTAACCCACTACATTTCTTGCAGGAATATGGTTAAATAAAATAAGAAATAAAAAAATTTTAATCCTAATTTTTCTCCATGAATTTCGTCATCATCATCTTATTCGTCTTTCTGTTGTTGCTCTGTATTTTTCCTCTATCATGATTTTTTTTAATTAAATCTCCTCCATCATCTTAGCAACCAATAGAATGTCACTGCATTTCTTCAACAATTCAACTTTCAATTCCTCCAAATTTGGAGGATCATCAGAGAACAAAACTTCATTTTCCAGTAATTTTTGTGATAAAGCGTTCTAAGAAAAAAAATCTTCATTTTATGATTTTTTTTTGTTATTTGTTACATTTTTTTTACTAGATATATAATTTTCCAAATATTCTTAATATTAATTCGATATGTGAATTTAATTAAATAAAAATATATCTTACAATTTTCTACATATAAATACAACTTGATCCAGTCAAAATTCACATTTACTGAATTTGGCATACAATTTCCTATCACATAATGTTTGTAATACAATCCTGAGGTGTTGAACATGTTTCTCCTTACTCTCAGAGTATACCAGTATATCATCAATGAACACAATCACAAACTGGTCAAGGTATGGATGGAACACTCAATTCGTGAGATCCATGAATTCCGTTGGGGCATTGGTTAATCTAAATGACATCACTAGAAACTCATAGTGTCCATATCTTATCTTGAAAGTTGTCTTTGGAACATCTGACTCCTTAATCTTCAGCTGATGATACCCTGATCGTAAGTCAATCTTAGAGAACATCGAAGCATCCTTAAGCTGATTAAACAAGTCATCAATACGGGATAACATATATTTGTTACGTATTGTTACTTTGTTTAGCTGCCGTACATAATTGTAGTGTATCGTCTTTCTTCTTCACGAACGACATTGGTGCACCCCAAAAGGATACACTAGGTTGAATGTATTAGGATGCATGCCCTAAAGCCTCATAATTATATATTATTTGAAATAATGGTTGATTATTTTATATATGCAATAATTCATTAAAGAAATATTTAAGGTTATTTTATGTAACTTAAACATGTATGTGGTTGACATATAGGTGGATCATGTTTAAGTAATAACCTAAATGGTCTATAGTAAATGGATAAAGTTGGGTGTCTTATCTTGGTGATACTACGGATATGACCCACTTTGTAATTATTACAATAGTTGTAAAGTGTTACAAACGATTTGATTCTAATCGTTCATGTAGAGATGTGCAAAGTGGGGTATCCTATATAAAGAGTTTGTATAAGATCGGACCATAAAATGATTAGTCTCTCTTTACTACACCGTTGATTGAAGAGATTAACATTTCATAAGATGACCATAGGTGACTCGACCTTAATCTTGAGTGAGTTGTGAACTTCTGTCTATGAGGGCGACCTTTGATCTGTATGGGTGAGAGTGACAAAATTCACCGACT
This sequence comes from Benincasa hispida, assembly GCF_027475165.1. Taxonomy (NCBI): domain Eukaryota; kingdom Viridiplantae; phylum Streptophyta; class Magnoliopsida; order Cucurbitales; family Cucurbitaceae; genus Benincasa; species Benincasa hispida. The sequence continues at coordinate 12,186,014 of NC_143481.1, forward strand.
CAATAAGCCTACCATTTTAGGGATTTGTTCGAGTAGGGAGTTGGGAACACAGCTACATAAGATGGAATTCGCTCATTCTCGTCTTTAGGGTAAGTAGATGAATTATTCCATTAATAGTTGATTCCTGGTCTTGAATAATGTGGCATCTGTTGGGATTGGTGTCCTAATTCTCCCGGAGTCTTGTTGTTTGTAATTATACACATTGTTTTATGAATAAAATAACTGTTATTTCATTCTAGCATTTACTCATATCCAATAAACAAAGCTCCATAGTTATCTTATGTAAACTTAAGCATGTATGTGAGATATACAAGTGAATCATGCCTTAAGTGATAACCTAGATAGGTCTGTAGTATAAGGATTAAGGTGGGATACCCGATCCTTGTGACACTACATATACGACCCGCTTTGTAGAGATTTGCAAGCGTTGTAAACTACTACAGATGGTAGATCCTGACCATTCATGTGGAGACATGTGAACGGGGGTGTCCTATACAAAGAATTTGTATAAGACCGGACCACGAGATGACTAGACTCTTTATATAATGTCGTTGATACTGGAGACTTACATGTCACCTAAACAACCATAGGTGACACGACCCTAATCTTAAGTGTTTTGGGAACTTCTGCCTTTGAGGGCGGTCATTTGATTAGTATGGTTGAGAATGGTCAGATTGCCAACTCAACATGCCTACCTTTTTGGGGAATTGTCTGATCTGGGAGCTGGGAACTCACTTACACAAGATGGAATTCACTTCTTCCCCAAAGTAGGGGTAAGTAGAGAGATTGCTCCCTTTAGGGCTGATTTTGGGGCTTGAACATAGTGGCCACAACTTCTCTTTGGAAGAGAGAACTCAGTCATAGAAGGACTATGACTTATGTTCATTAGAGGATTCAGTGGTACTTAAGGAGTTAGATGTAACTACAGGGGCATAACGGTTATTGGCCGAGTTGTACTTACGAGTGATATGTGAAGTGTTGTCGCACTGTTGATTGGTTAAGATGGACACATAATATATCTATGGTAAGGAGAGTTCAGTTGTCGGTCTTTAGTGGAGTGCCTGTTAACAGATGGTGGATCTAGTGACTAAAGAGTTTAGTCAGTTATTCATGTACGCTGGAGCTTCAAGCTACAAGTTCATAAGGTCCCCTTGGTAGCTCAATGGATTCAAGTTGAGGATCAGTTCTTGGTGTTGATTTGAAATATTCAAATTGACAAGAGGTAATTTGATTATATATGATATGATCACTATGGTGTATGAGATACATCAAGTGGAGGATTAATGTAAATGAGATTTACATTAAGTGCCATGGAAAAGAAAAAGAGCTATGGTTTGTATGTTTCATGAGATGAAATATTAAAACTATAGGTTATAAATATAGTATGATAAGTTAGTTATCATTTATATTTATAATAATATTAATTATTGGATAATTATCACATTTTCTCTAATAACCAATTGAGTGAGAGGTTATTGGTGGTTTCATGGTAACCGTGAGATAAAAGGAAAAATATTTTTATAATTTTAGTAAGTTTTAAAAAGAAGTTGATTTGAGAATTCCATTCTCGAAAAATTCTCACGGAGAGTTGTCAAATAAATAAGATTTACTAAGCAACAGCTTGGAGTGAGCTAAACGATCGTGGAGTGTTCATAGGCGATAGACACTCAGCTAAGCGATGAGCTAAACGATCGCATAGCTTTTGCTAGACCATCACATAACTTTTCCTAAACGATCGGGCATCGACCTATACGATAGGTTTTTCCATCTCCCACTTGCTCAATCGTTTACACGATTGTGATTCCTCCGATTTTTTGCCTTAAACCAAGTTCACACAGAGCCCACCCTCTAGTTTCTCATACTAAGAATACCAAGGCAACCTTCTTGGTGGTGTCATACTCAACTCGACACTGTCAAGGTTCTGTGGAGGCCGTTCGTGGTGTTCGGGGTGTTTGTGACCTTGGCGATCGCTTAGTTCGAGTGCGCGGTGTTCGTGCAGTGTAGCGGTCGTGTTGGACGAGCGTTCATGTGTTGCTGTGTTGTTGTGATTGAGCGTTAGTGATCAAGGAATTTGAAGATGCGTCTACAAAAGTGTGTTGCTCTTGTCCTTGATCTTTTGTATAACATGCTGTAATTTTTGTATTTTGCATAACCGTATGTTTCTGTTCATGATTGTAATTGTAATGTTCATATATGATTGTAATTTGGAATGATCCTTCCACTGCTCATGGAAATCCTCGTGTTTGATTTCCTACAGCATCACCCTCTGACTGGCCCACGATGGATTAGTTTATAGTTGGACTATAAATTGTTTGTTCATTAGAGGAATTAGTGATACTTAAAGAGTTAGATATAACTATAGGAGTAAAAGGGTAATTTGACCCAATTGTAGTTACGAGCGATTCGTGAAGGGTCGACTTAATGTCGATTGGTTATATCTATAAACACATAAATATATCTACAGTGCAAAGAATGCAGTTGTGGGTCTCTAATGGAGTGATCTGCAGTTAATGAATGTTGATTAATTTAATTAAGTAGTTTAATTAATCAATCCCGTATCATTGGAGCTTCTAATATGTAGGTTTGTTAGGTCCCCTTGCTAGCCCACTAAGGATAAAAATAAGAATAAATTAGTTTTGAATTAATTTGAATTGTTCAAATTAAATAAGGAAATTAATTGTATAAGATACAATTAATAGTGTAATAGATACATTATAATATAAAGTTAATTTTGATTGAGATTCAAAATTATACTTTATTATGCGAAAGATAAATATTTGAATAAAATTCAAATATTAATTTATATGAATGAGATTCATATAAAACTATAAGTTAAAATTAATATGGATAGGATTCATATTAAATCTATAAGTTATATGAGAGAATAATGTATTTGAATAAGATTCAAATATAAATAAACTGTAGGTTAAATTTAATATGAATGAGACTCATATTAAAACCATAAGTTAAATTTGATATGGATGAGATTCATATTAAAATTATGATATATGAGAGGAAATACATTTGAATATAATTCAGTGACATTAATTAAATATTTGGATTAATTAATATAAATTAAATTAAATGTGATTTAATTTAATATTAAATTAAATGTTAATGTTAACTCCTGGCAGTTAGCAAAGGGAGTTAACAACTTCCCTCAAATGAGTGATACACATGATGTTGCTGTGATAATGATATACAGAGGAAGCGAGTTCTTCTGTAGATATCTTTCACTCATCTTCCTCTCAATTAAAAAAAAACAAATATATGTCTCCCTCTGTCAAATTGAGTTCTCTTACCAAAATCAAGGAGCCCACATATCTTTGATTCTTATTCTGAAGAGTAGAAAGGAAGCCCCAATAGTGGTGTCCGATAGTACGTTGAGTTCGAGGGAGAAGTTTTTGTAGAGGAGTTTGTGGTTGTTCGTGAGTTGTAGAGAGAAATTGCTTGAAGACAGTCTTCAAGGGTTAGTTCTTCTAATCTTTCTATCCTTTGTACAAAATGCTTTTCAGTTTTGTGTTTATCCTGTATATTGTATATTTCTCTGTTTCTCCTTGATTTCCTAAACAAATTTTGAAAGTACACGCGTTCAAGTGCTTCTTCTGAGGAATTCAATTCCTTCAGAATGTACCATTTATCAACCAATTCCTGCAATTGAGTTTTCAACTCTTTCAACTCATTTGGTGCCATTCTATAAGGAGCTTGAAAGATTGGTGCTGTCCTTGGAATTATGCCAATGGTAAACTTCACCTTCCTATCAGGTGGTAACCCTGATAACTCCTCAGGAAAGACATCTAGACACTCCCACACCATAGGTATTATTGGGGTTAGTGCTCTAAATCTTGTGGGTCTCGTACTTTGTAAATTTTGTACATAAATTATTTATTTAATAAAATAAAAGTTATTTTATTCGAAATTTAGTTTGCATTAACCTAATCCAATAAACTAAAATCCAAGGTTATTTTATGTAACGTAAGTATACATGTGGTTGACATACAGATAGATCATGTTTAAGTAGTAACCTAAATGACCTATAATATATGGATAAGGTTGGGTGCCTTATCAAAGTGACACTACGAATACGACCTACTTTATAATTATTACAATAGTTGTAAAGTATTACAAACGATGTGATCCTAATCGTTCATGTGGAGACATGTGAGTGGGGGTATTCGGTGTTAGGGTTGGTGTCCTAAATCTCTCTTCTATTCTCGTAGTTTGTAAACTCTATAAATGGATTGCTATTTATAAAATAATTGTTATTTTATGTGCATGTACTCAATCCAATAAATTAAGATTCTAGGTTATTTTATGTAATTTAAACATGTATGTAGAGACATATAGGTAGATCATGTTTAAATGATAATTTGAACGGTATGTAATAGATGGATAAGATTGGGTACCTTATCCTGGTGACACTACGGATACGACCTGCTTTATAGTTGTTACAAGTGTTATAAAGTACTACGAATGATTTGATCCTAATCATTCATGTGAAGACATGTGAGTAGGGGTATCCTATATAAAGAGTTTGTATGAGACCGGACCACGAAATGAATAGTCTCTCTTTATAACATCGTTGCTAGCAAAGATTTATATTTCACCAGGTGACCATAGGTGACTTGATTTGAATCTTGAGTGAGTTGTGAACTTCTGCCTATGAGGGTGGTCCTTTGATTTACATGGATGAGAGTGACCAGTTTCACCGACTCAATATGTCTATCATTTTGGGGATTCATCTAATTGGGGAGTTGGGAACACAATTACACAAGAAGGAATTCACTCATTCCCTATTGGTAGGATAAATAGATAAATTACTCCTTTAAGGATGGATTCCGGGGCTTGAATAATGATGTGCCTCACCCTCTCCTGATTAAAGAGGGGTTCGATTATAATTGGACTACAATTAATTGTTTATTAGAGGGATTAATGGTATTTATGACCAATTTGTTAAAAGGTCAACGAACTATTGATTGGTTATATCTAATGGACACAAAAATATATCTATAGTGCAAAGAGTGCAACTGTTGGTCTTTAGTGGAGTGACAGACAATTAATGGAGGTTGATTAGTTTAATTAAAGAGTTTAATTGATTAATCAAGTATCATTGGAGTCTCAGCCTATAGATCCATAAGATCCCTTCGTTGGCTTAATTGGGATTAATGAGAATCAAATTAATTTTGGATTAATTTGAAATGTTCAAATTAATTAAAGGGAATTAATTATATAAGATGTACCTAATATAAAGTATATGACACATTATATTATAAAGTTTTAGTAGGATAAATAAATATTTTAATATGATTCAAATATTAATTATATGAATAATGAATATTATTCATATAAAGGTTATAGGTTACAGTTAATGTGAATTCGATTCATATTAGTTCTATAGGTTTTGTGAGAGATTTATAGACCATAGGTTATATTATATGTGATATAATATAAACTATTAGTTATATGTTATATGTGATATAAATAAAATTGGTTTTATTAATTTTTTTATTTAAAATTTAAATTAATTTAAAAATTAAATAAAAGGGAGGAAGTTAATAACTTCCTCCCCTTTAATCTCTTATAACCTCTCAGTACGTAAGTGAGGACATTTTTTTTTACGTTTGGCAGAATATTACCTTTTTTCAAACTTTGTGTTTGAGTTTTTGAAGATCTCTCCCCCCCTTGGTGAAATTCTTTGAAAAAAGTTTGTAGAGAAACTATCACAAAAATTCTCTTCCTTTTCCAAAATTATTCCTATTTCGAGCCCACAACTTCCCATCGGTTCTCATCCTTGAGAATAATGAGGAAGGTCTCGTGGTAGTGTCTGGTTCTTGGTATTGTGGTGTTCTTGAGGATCGAGGGAAGGGTTCGAAAATCCGTTCGTGTTTGTGCGGTAGATTGGAGAGGAAATTCGTGAAGAAAATAATTATTCAAGGGTAAGTTTCGAAATCCCCTTTTTCTTCTTCAAAGCATGTTGTAGTCTTAATTTGATGTTTATTCTGAATTTTTTTCTTCATGTTCTCTGTTTTTTTGTGGTTTTCAAGATAGGATTTTAAAACGTACAACATTCACACGCTTCCATCTGGGATTCGATCCCTTCAATTGGTATTAGAGTCAATCGTACGATTTTAATTTTTCATTTGATTAAAAGATTAAAGTAAAGGTGGGGATTTTTGTTTTGCATTGTGAATGTATGAATGTGTTGAATGCCTCTGTATTTTTTTTTAATGAGGTTTGCAATTGGGCATTTTCGGGTCTTGGCACCTTAGGGTTTATTTTCTTTAATTTGATTAAAGATATGTAAGGGCCCATTTTTTTGGGCGTTTATTTTACTGTATCAAGTCTGTAAAGTCTGGGTCTCATGGTGGCAAGTGTTGTTGTTGATCAAGATGAAGAACGGAGGAAAACGGTGTCAGTTCGAAGCAGATCCACTACATTCTGTGATGTATCACCACGACGCTGTACCCTAACATTGTGGTGCTTCGACGCGAGGCAGACGAAACTCAGGTTTTGTAGCACCATGGCACTAGGGTATAGCGTCGCGACGCTCTAAGGTGGTAAGCGAGTGTGGTTTCTGTCCAGGTGGTCGCGAGTTCGAGCCTTGCTTCATTTTTTTGGGCAGTTTTCTCTTGTACTTTAGTATTTTTTTATTTAGATTAATAAAAAAAATAGTTGTATTAATTTAATTAATTTTTAGGGGTGTCAAAATTCAGTCCAATTTTATGTTTTTATTTAGTTTTTACATTTGATGTATGGTTAAATTAATTATACATCATAATATATGCCATATAGTATTATTTAAAATCCCACCTTAGGATAAACATTTCTCATGCATCATATTTAATATAAACATTATATTATATATTTGTATGAATATTTAGCATACTCATGTGTTTATTAATATAAGAGTTATATTATAAATGCATGTTTTGTATAGTTTCATTAATTTAATATAAGAGTTACATTATTAATGAAAAACATATCCATGCATCATTTATATAATTGTTATATGATATGAAAGCATGCATTAATAACATGTCCATGCATTATTTATATTGTAATTATTATAATATATAGTTTAGATATATGAATGGATGTTATTTATTTTTATTACTTTATGATATAATAGTTATGTATGTTGTAGTGAAAATGGAATGCATCAAGCATGACAACACTTTAGTAAAATTATAATTGTTTTAATTTTTTAAAGTATGTCATTAGATGCATGGAAATAAGTTTTAATTATTTCATTAAACCTTATAATAGTTATAAGTTAAATGAAATTATAATTAAAATCTATAATAAAGAGTTACATGCTAACATAAGTTAATTTTTTTTTTTTAAAAAAAATGGTTTAAAATTACTTTCACCATTAGACCTATGTTAACAATATTTCTAATATGATTAGAAATAGGCTAATCTTTTAATTCTATTTAATAGGATTAAAATGGATTGAATAAAAGATTAAATTTATAATATAATTATTTATAAGGGACCTTTGTCTAAGGAAGATTTTGTCTAAGGCTGAGGTTTTTAAGCTAATGGAAACGACATTCCCCTACCTGGGAATCGACCTGGAAGGTGAATTAGATAATTATGTTATAAGCATGCAATGAATGATTAAGGTTTATTAAAGTGTTTAATAAACAAGAATCATTATTGTTAAACTATCCAATGTAATAGTTACTTTGGGCAAAGTTAACAGTTACTTAATTAAATTAATTAACCGAATTTACCTAAGTAAGAAAACTAGGTTTTAAAATACTCAGTGGGAGGAAATGAATCTATATGATACGTCATTTTTTTCACACACATTCTCCCTTAATATTCACACCATGAGACTCATGCTTGGCCTTGAGACGCCCTGGGAGCGTCCCCCTTCGGATGGTGTTTGCATGTGTCAATATCAAGGTGAATGGAGAGAGTATTTATAGTAAGTAGGAGAGGGATATGTGTAACGTATCCTACGATCTCTTTCATTGATTTAGATCGTGAGACCTTCTTGCACGACCTCGAGGCGTCCCCCTTCGGGTGGTTTGTGCATTAGGGCAATATCAGGACAAACTCCATAAATGGAGAGGATCACTTTAGTTTTTGTTCCAATTGGTTTTTTCCCTTCGAATAGTTCATTAGGGCAAAACTCTAGGGTCTAAAATGAAGGGTTACACTTCCAAGAAATTGTTAAGCTAGTTAATGATTTCTCGACCAAATTAACAGTGACTAATTGTTATAGGAATAAGAAATATTCTGGTGTAATGGTTGGTTGAGAGTGTTCAGTGAAGGGGCGATTGACCATCCTTTCGGTGGCTTTTATCCTAAATTATTGAAACATCATTGCAAAATTAGATGTGGAATGGGGTCATTTAATTTTTGCTAAAATTGATTGGATGTTTTAGAGTTATGCTAAAATCTAATGTAGATCAATTTGTTTCATTTCAACTAAATGTCAATTTCTGTTTTTTTCATCATTTTCCTTTACTTGTTTGACCGAATTTAATTATACAACTTGGAAAGATTCAATTAAAGCTATTTTTGTGGCAAACGACCTTAACTTCGTCTTGACTGTGGAGTGTTCTCCAGTCTCAACCCTTGATACAACACGAAGTGTTTGTGATGCATATGAAAGGTGGGAGTTGACATTTTGGGGAGCATACTTAATGTCTTAGCCAAAAGGTTTGAGAACATGGTCATGCATTTAAGATCATGCAATCAACAAAGGAGATGTTTGAGTGAAAGTTCTCATAATTCGAGCAGAAAGGGTTGGTATCGACGAAACTAATAATATTAGCTCCCTAAACAAACTCCGGTCCATATTGAATTTCAAGGGACTAATAAAGAAGGAAAATGTTGCCAACTCTCGTAAAGTTAATCAAAGAGGTTCTTCCTCTGAGATAAAACTTGGAACTTATTGTAGGATTGTATCAACAACAGCGGAAGCACAATGAACATCTAAGCATTCAAATTCACTAATTTTGGCATAATATAAAGTATGCTTCTGCAGAACAATGGGTTTCAAGACATACATCTTGTAGAACTTCTTCAAAGCTTCTTCTTCAACTGCAATCTTCTCCATATCTTATTGTAGACCACCTCAAGATCTTCCCCACTATTTTCTTAGTGCTCTAGATTGAGTTGTGGGACTCAAAAATAAGCTTGAATCAAGAGATGAAGGAGAAAAGTTCACTGCAGCAACCTTGTTGAAGAACCATTCTTCAAACCGAATTTTCTCTCAAAATTTTGTAGATTGCATGCTCGATTTTCACTCCAATCTTCTCATTATATTGTAGATCAACATGCAAAGAGAAAAGTTGCATGAGTTATAGCTCATGCTTGAAGAAGACAAGGCAAATGGTTGCTTCATGTGTGAGCTACTTCAAAGATGGATAATGGAAAAAACCATTTTTCCATTTAAGTGTTTTAGTTTTCTTTTCCTTTTTCAATTTTATCTAAAAATCAAATTTTGATTTAAAAAATCTATTTGATTTTAAAAATGAAAAATTAATTAATTTCATAAATTAATTATTAAATAAAACTTAATTAATTTAATATCAAATATTAAATTAATTTTAACACATATCCATCTTTATATATTTAAATCATATTTAAATATATAAATTCTCCTATTCCGTTTAATTCTAAAATTAAACATAATTATATCTCATATAATTACTAATTCCCTTAATTCTAATTTGAACGTTTCAAATTAACTTATCACGCTATTCTAGAGCTAGTCTGTTACGAGCTAGTAGAGGGACCTCGCGGACCTACAGATCATGGGCTCCAACGATCCGAGATTAATTGGCTAAACTCATTAGACCAAATTAATCTCCATTCGTTAACTAATGGGTCACTCCACTAAAGCCCATAGTTGCACTCCCCTCACTGTAGATATATTATGTCCACATGATTTAACCATAATCAGCAAGTCGACCTTTCACAGGTTGTTCGTAATAACGGCTGGGTCAAATATCTGTTTTACCCCCGAGATTACATCTTATTCCTCAAGTCCCTACTGATCCTCTAATGAACAACTGGTTTGTGATCCAATCACTAAACCAAACTTTCTCAGCTCAATGAGAGGGTGGGGCCCCTTATTCAAGACCTCGATTCAGTACTTGAAAGAACAAGCTTTCTCCTATCCCTAAATCGGGTATGCGTGAACTCTGTCTTGCACCCTATGTCCTCAGCTATCTATCCGGTCTTACTCTTGAAATGGGAGTCTTATTGAGTCAGTGCTGTTGAGCCAACCCTCAACTATGCAAATCTAAGGGCAATCCCGAATAAACAGGAGTTCATAGTTAGCTCAGGATTAAGATCGATTTACCTAGGTCATCTAGGTGAAATAGTAAGTTTTAAACAATAAACATCGTTATAAAGTAAGAGTGACTTATTTCTTGGTCATAATCTTATGCAAACTCATTGCATAGGACGCCCCCACTCCTCATATCATAACATGTACGAATTAGGATCACATCGTATGTAGCACTTTACAACTCTTTATAACAACTACGGATTAGGCCGCATCCAATGGTGTTACCAGAATAAGGTACCCAACCTCATTCATGGACCATAGATCATTTTGACTATTTACTCGAACCCGATCCACTCTTATGTCTCCACATAAAGTTCGAGTTCTTATACAATAGTCATGGGTCTTAGTTTATTGGATTTAGACTTTCATACAATTTATGAGATCAATAACAAGTATATTGATAATAGAAAGTGTTTATCATTTTACAAATTGCGAGTTTTTAGGACATAAAACCCAACACTTATGATAAGGGGTATAAAGTTGATCCCACCACTCTCTAGAAAAGGAAGAAAACTAATGATGGTAAATTTTATTTACTTGTCTTAAAGACATGCTTAGTAGAGAATGATGATTTTGCTTGGATACTTAATTCAGGGGCTACTAATCACGTATGTTCTTCCTATCAGGGATTTAATTCCTGGAGATAGTTGGTAGCTAGAGAGATGACTCTTCGAGTCGGTACTGTTAAGGCCATTTCAGCCATTGTCGTAAGTAGGCTTACGTTATTTCTAGACAAGAAATGATATATGTTATTAGATGATGTATATGTTTCTAATATCAAGAGGAACTTATCTCTATTTCTTGTCTAATTGAACAAAAGTATTCTCTATCATTCTCTGAAAATAAAGTGTTTATTTTTAAGAATGAAATGGAGATAGGCTTTGGTTAATGGAATGTAACTTGTATGTACTAAGGCTGTTAGTTACAAAGGTTGTTCTAAATATTGAAATATTCATAATGACAATAACTACTAAAAGACTAAGAGTTTCTCCTAAAGAAAATGTCCACCTTTCTCATCAAGATTAGGTCATATTAATCTCAATATGATTGAAAAGATTGGTGAAAAGTGGACTTCTAAATGGTTTAGAAGAAAACTCTTTACCTGTATGTAAGTCATGCCTTGAAGGCTTGACAAAATGACCTTTTACTGGAAAAGGTTATAGAGCCAAAAAGACCTTGGAGTTTATATATTTAGACCTCTGTGGTCCGACGAATGTAAGAGCAAGAAGTGGGTATAAATATTTTAATAGAGTAAATATACATGCAGCAGAAGAAATCAAAATCAATAAGCACTCTAATTACACTTCATTTGATCTTAAAAATAATGCAAGAAAACATTTTCAAAAGAGGGTTTCAAGATGAACAATACCTTTGAAGTAACTCTTCAATTTCAGCTCCTCTTCACAAAATTGGCCTCCAAAATGAACAGTAGACTACCGCAAGGATCTTCTCTACTATCCTCTAACTTGGATTGAGAGATGAAATATCTGAATTAGCTCAATTAGGTGAAAGGAGTGAGGAGGGTTTGAGAGAGAGTAAATTTTTCAGAAAAATTATTGCATGAATGCCTTCAAATCTGAGATTGAGAATGCTTTTAAGCATTTGATTCATGCAGGCACTAAGAGAATAAGGTTGAATGACATTTCAATCAGTACTATCCTAGCGGGACATGTGTTGATTAATGGATTAATCCAACAAATGTTGGATTAATCTACTAACTTTTATTTTTCTTTTCTTTTCTTTTTTTCAAATTCAATTTTCCAATTTTAATTTTCACCAAAATTAAAAATAAATCCAATTTCAAATATGAATTTGAATTTCAAAAATGGAAACAAAATTATTTAAATAATCAGTTAAACAAATTTAATTAATTAATTAATTAATAATTTAATATCAAATATTAAACTAATCAAACACCTAATTTATATATGAATCCTACTCATGTAATTTAATATTTAAATCAATATTTATATATTTTAATCTCTCCAATTACATTTAATTTTGACAAAATTAAACGTTTTAATTGTATCAAATACAATTAATCAAACCATAAATTGAATTTGAACACTTCAAATTCAAAACCCTAATTTCAAATTTGAACATTTCAAATCCGCTCAATTCTCTAATCCAAGATATAATTTTATGAGCTACTAGAGGGACCTTATGGACCTACAGGTCATGAGCTCCAATGATTTGAGATTAACTGGCTAAACTATTTAGATCGAATTAATCAATATTCGGTGACTACCGAAACACGCCACTATAACTTGATAGTTGCACTCTCCTCACTATAGATATATTTCTGTCCACTTTAACCATAATCAGTTAATCGATCCTTCATAGTTTTTTCCGTATTTACAACTAGGTCAAAATTAATGTTTTAGTCCTGTAAATACATTTTGCTCCTTAAGCACCCACTGATACGTTATTGAACAATTGGTTTATAGTCCAACTAATAAACCATGACCCTCTTGATCATGAGAGAGTGGGGACCCATTGTTCAAGACCAGGAATCAGTACTTAAGAGAACAATCTATCTGCTAACACTAAACCGGGTAGGAGTGAATTCCGTCTTGCAGAACTATGGTCCCAGTTATCTATTCGGTCTTATCCCCAAAATGGGAGGTTTATTGAGCAGTGTTGTTGGATTACTCTCACCTATGCAAATCAAAGGATAATTCCAAATAAACAGGAGTTCGTAGTTAGCTCAGGATTAAGATCGAGTTATCCTAGGTCATCCAATTTGAAATAGTTAGTTTTAATAGTAAACGGTTGTTATAAAGAAAATGACTATTTCGAGGTACGGTCTTATGCAAACATCCCTTACATAGGATGCCTCCACTCGCATGTCTCCACATGATTGATTTTGGGATCACATCATTTGTATCAGTATACAGAGTGGGCCACATCCAATAGTATTACCAGGATGAGATACCTAATCTCATCCATATACTTATAGACTATTTTGGTTATATACTAAAACTTGATCCACTTTTATGTCTCCACATAAAGTTAAAGTATTCATATTATAACCATAGATTTTTTTATTGGATTTTTATAACAGAATAAAATATCAATAAAAAATTATTGAATAAAATATTCAACAATATTTTTATTGATAAATAGAATATGTTTCTAACATTTACAAACTGCGAGTTTTAAGACATTCCCAACATATTTAATGTAACACCCCACACCTTTTTATTTATTTATTATTAATGTAAAACTTTTCCCCTTTTCAGTATTTGTCCTTAGTTGAAGGGCATGTTTGGAATTCCGAATTTAAAGTATGAATGCGAGGATTTAAGTGTTGTCATGGAATTTATTCACAAACTTTTCAATTTTCAAATGCAATTTAAAAAGTTATGGCAGGAATTAATTATTTTTGGAAAAAGGAAAGTGATTAAATAGTATAAAGTGGTTTAAGGAAAGGATTTAATTTAAAATATACTATTTTCCTTTATTAATATTATTATTATTATTAGTTTTTCTTTAAAAATAAAAAGGGCACCCCCCCATCTTCATCCCGAGCCGCTCCTCACAGCCGTCCCTCACAGCCACCACCCCTCACGTCCGTCGGCAGTCACGATTCACAGCCGCCCAGATCGGACGCTGAACGTCTGCCGCCAGCCACGAATCCCAGCCGCTTGCATCCCTTTCTCTCTCGGCGACCCAAACCGCGCGACCTCTCCTTTCTCAGTCGCGTGTCTGCACCTCACCTCACCGCCGGCCCTTCGCACGCCTCTGCTCACGCCGTGCGGTCGTCGTCGACTCTCAGCCGTCCGCGGGTGCCAGATCGAAGATCGTGGGTTCGACATTGTTGCTGATTCGTCTTGTCGTCCGGTGTTGCTTCTTCATCCGGCGTCGTTTCTTCATCCAACGCTGCCCAGCTCCTACCGTCGTCGCGGTTGCTGTCACACCTCTTTTGGGTAAGATTCTTAGTTTTAGGTGTTTTCCTGGGAGTTTGGGTGTGGTTTGTTTTGGAATAATTTTGGATTAAAATCCATTAAGTTTGGACTTGCAGAAGCGTTATTCAGAGGATCTTGAGGACATTGCTCATCGAGGAGTAGACTGATTTTTTCGTCAGGAATTGTTAAGTTTGGGTGAGTAGTTGGGCTGTTTGTCTTTTGGGTTAAGGGTACCTATAAGAAAATTAAGTTACTAATTTGGGACTAAAATCATGTTCAGATTGGCATTTTGGTATGAGTTCTAAAATCTGCTAAGAGGAAATTTTAGAGTCGAAATCTTGCGAGTTTCGTTTGGGTAAGTTTTGGGTGACCGTCTGATTTAAATTTTTATGTTGGGTTCTGATTCCAAAGACTGAAATTTAGTATTATGTCTGTATTTGGGGACTTAATTCAAGGTTTATTTTGTTGAAGAGCATTAGCTTCGATTAATATCTGAACTTGACTTCGAGGTAAGTAATCTTATCACTGGAACTGCCCACGGGCCAGGCTCTAGTTGTATGCTAGCATGATAAGTGTATGTTATGGTAAATGTTAGCATGTTGATTGACAGTATGACTTGAATCGAAGTATGTTCTAGCACAAATTCTGATTTATTTACATGCACACCTGAGTGCTTGATCGTTAGTATGTGATAGTATGTGTTTTCATATGTCGATCTAATCTGCTGGCGTTGAGGCATACTGTATGTTGTGGCTTTATGATGTAAGTTATACATGGATGATGTATAATATGTTGTTAAGAGTTATGGGTATATGATACAGCCATGGTGTTAAGGATTTTTTTTATGTATGCTTTAGAACCGTACCATGTTGAATTTTAGCACGTTAGGACTGTATGAATATCCTTATTGATTAGTTAGATGCCCACCAGTTTGTGTTTCCTTCGGGATTCACCAGTTTTGTGTTTCCTTCGGGATTCACCAGTTTTTGTTTCCTTCGGGATTCACCAGTTTTTTGTTTCCTTCGAGATTCACCAGTTTTGTGTTTCCTTCGGGATTTACCAGTTTTGTGTTTCCTTCGGGATTCACCAGTTTTGTGGGCATACTTAACTACAATAGGATAGGACTCAGTCTCTTATATGTTACATGCATTTATGTGCCATATGTGGGTATCTAGAGGACATAGATGCCTAGTCTGACCCCAGTGGTAGGGTTATTTACTGACTATTTCATAGTCATTCTTTCTTAAGTTGATGTTTCAGGTAAGGGTAGAGATGCACCGGTGATGGCGCAGCGGAATTCGTGATCGAGCCACTGGGATTAGTTTTTACACTTCCGCATCATGAGATTTAGAGTTCCTTTCATGTTTCCCTTAATGTTTAGTTTTGATGTTTGAAACTTAGTATTAAGAATTGTTTTTCATATGCACTTATTAACCTTTATGATTTATGGGTACACAACTATTGTTTTTAACAATTGCATTTATTAAATGTCTTTTGAACTTCTCTTGTTTTTAATTAGCATTTATTTCAAATAACTGAGCGTCGTTTTAAATTCTTTGCATGCATTTATTTTAGTAACGGCCTTACCTAGGTCCTAGGGGGTCGGGTCGTTACATTTAATCTCTTTCATAGATTATTATTCTAGATAGGGGTATCTATACCTAATGCAACACAAGTTTGAAGCACTTGAAAAGTTCACTGGACAACGGTCAAAACAATCCTTAATTATCTTCGGAGAACGAGGAACTATATGCTTGTGTATGAAGCTAAGGATTTGATACTTATAGGAGATTCTGACTTTCAGACTGATCGGAATTCTAAAAAATCCACATCAGGGTCAGTGTTTACTCTGAACGGAGGAGCTATAGTCTGGCGAAGCATCAAGCAAGAATGCATCGCAGACTCCATTATGGAAGTTGAATACGTACCTGCTTGTGAAGATGCTAAAGA